>NW_022145613.1:32081543-32634043 GCF_000002235.5 Strongylocentrotus purpuratus
GGTCACTAAAAAGTCAGGTCGATGTAAGACTTGATCAGGAGTATACATTCACAAGATGCGTTTGGTAATTATATGTAGCCATATTTACACGTGTTTTATGAAATTTACTACCACTTCGTGTATTATAAATATGATCTAGAAGGGTACATAGTAGAAGTAGTAGTAGTAGTAGTAGTAGTAAATGAGTTAAGAAAGTAGCATTAGCACAAAACAGCAGAAGTAGAAGGAGTGGTAGTAGTGGTAGTGGCAGTAGTAGTAGTAGTAGTAGTAGTAGTAGTAGTAGTAGTAGTAGTAGTAGAAGTAGTAGTAGTAGTAGTAGTAGTAGTAGAAGAAGAAATAGTAGTATTAGTAGTAGTAGTAATAGTAGTAGTAGTAGTAGTAGTAGTAGTAGTAGTAGTAGTAGTAATTATAATAGTAGAGTCTAATAGTAGTAGTAATAATAGTAGTAGTAGTAATAATAATAATAGTAGTAGTAGTAGTAGTAGTAGTAGTAGTAGTAGTAATGATAGTAGTAGTAGTAGTAGTAGTAGTAGTAGTAGTAGTAGTAGTAGTAATAAAAGTAGTAGTAGAAGTAGTAGTAGTAGTAGTAGTTAAAATGTAGTAATTCGTTAAAACTTTTTTCCAATCTGCTCATTCACCTTCTTATTGCATTATACTTTCATGACAAAATTACTGGTTAACTTATGCAGAGTAATTTCCTTAAATAACTTATTTTCAGGATTTCACTAAAATTTCTCGTCAAATCAAGAAGATGTGTCACTTATGACATTTTGATAAAAGAAAAACCTGCTCAGACTTAAATGTCCTTTGTGAAAATACCTTTTGATGAAAGACTCAAATACAAGCGAAGATACGTTTGCAAATGTTATCAGCTCTACTCAATACAACATTTCATATTCCCTCTAGGTCACTTCTGAATTATGTATGCTTAGCCTACTCCTTACATGTACTTCTTAAATGGCCGTACTGTTATCTTCCGTACTGGATCGATATTTCTCTTGGTACATGCCTTGTATCATCTTCCCTTAAAAGCCTGTCGATTTAATCAATAAGACAACAATGCCAGTCGTCGTTTGTGTTGATCCAATAAAAATGGAATTTATAATCCCACTAATGGTTGTGTCTCTTAGTTCACAAAATTCACCCTATTTATGGCATTCCGGCTTAGCGAGGGCAATGAATAATTTGAGCAACCTTTCTTACCTTTATTATGTTAAGATCCACTTAATGTTAGGAATATATGTTATACTGTTGATTATAGGACGGTAGTTAACAGGATGTAATAAAATAATTGATAAACTCGGTGAAATAAAAGGGGAAAAAATCAACTTCATACATCAGAATACTGAATGCGATCATCAGCGTATGAATAATAAAGCTCCTAGTGATGATCATTGTGGTACGCCACATATCCGAATGGCATTTAGTTTACATAAGTCTAGCGTTTTTGCTTCTATATTCTGCTCATATGCATATGATTTTATCATATAATAATATTTCGATAACCATAATCACTTATAAGCAAACGATTATTGCAATATGTGTTCATGAGGAGAGTTACTTTTTAAAAACTAGTGAATGAAATGTTTTCATTTTGATGTGGTTGTAACCGTATAGTGTGATCCCATCGTGGTCATAACGGTTATCATGATCATCATCGGCAGGCACTCACGCATTGACTGGATCATTAATTGCGATGGATGTTTTTCGTGCTGATTGTTGCATACGTGATGAATGTCACGACAGCTGCTCGCCTCCTTCATACCTCTTTTTATTAAATGAGTGTGATAGGGGGTCCGATGAATATTAAAGGGATATCTTTGGTACACTCCGAAAGAATTGGCATTTATTTAGATTTAGAATCAAATTCAAAAGACATGTACTTCCATCTTATGACCAAATGAATACAAAATGGAATTTACATTCACATGAAGGAAGGGGGCGAAATTCCCTGAAAGCACGAGGCTTGTGATGGGGCCGTCATTACAATATATAAGCACAGTCATGTACATAATATATGTATATATTACATTATGATTATAGTCTACGCAAAATGTTTATAAAAATATATTAACCAATATTGGCCGGGTTAAGAGGGACATATTTGTTTCCCAACTGTTTTTAGAATGTAGATGTATAAGGGCTCTTGACTCTCATAAGAAAGGTCTTTTGTTCAATCCTTTCTTGGAGCTTGGATTCTGGACAAGGTGGTTTGACCACAGTTATAATGAATAAATTACACAGAGAGCCAAAGAAAAGAGACTTATTGATACTGATGGGATTTTATAATGGGTAAATGAGACCATAATAATAATATTGTAATTAAAAATTATGTTTTAAAAGGTGCACTTCAAACTCTATAGGGAAAAAACAATGCTAAAACATGATTTTGAATGGAATTTGATTTTATTTGTTTTCAATCATTCCTATCATTCCATTACAATTGTAAATCCCATTGAGATATAATGCTAGATACTAATCCATGAATATAACCCTTTGCATTTTATGCCTTTTTGTATCATATAACATTGCGTGAAACACATTTGGTAATTGTATATCCAAACGAGGAAACAAACGTTATTTTAAAGTCCCTCCATCATTGCCTATTACTTTGACAGTGAAAGTTCTAAAATTCGAATAACGACGCCCTTCACATTTCATTGATCTGCGCATAATTTTGTACCATGAGCAGGCTCAGTGGGCTATTGCCAAAATGCACCTTCTTCTACAAGGGTAGCACAACCAGCTAGACTTGAACACCTTACACCCAAAGCAAACAGATCAAAGAGTCATGCTTCGTCACAGAGAGTGGAGTTCGAGATCTGATCGAATGCAATTCATATTTATAACAGACGTCATTCGCGATGACTTCTAATGATAAATGTACTCGCGTGTGATATGTTCTGCATGTGCGTGGTGACATTTGCCAGCCTGATCAAGTTGAACATGTTTCAAGCTAGATCATAGATGCGAAGGAATGTTGCTGAGGAGATGATGTGTGACGTGATCGGCACAACAGGTCAACGGTGCGTACAGAGAATGGAAACTGTGTTTAAAACGCATATAGCTGTGTGTGATTCGAACACCCGTTGCACACGAGGCGTCATTTGCCTGACGTAACACTGCGTCAGATATTGGTGACGGTTCCTGTATTGTACAGGTCAACGGTGCGTACAGAGAATAAATTGGTCTAAATTGTGTTAAAAACGTTTATAGCTGTATGTGTGATTCGAAGTCCCGTTGCACACCAGGCGTCATTTGCCTGACGTAAGACTGACGTAAGACTGCGTCAGGTATTGGTGACTTTGACGCATCCTGTACGAGTGATATCGGTCAAAAAGGAAGTATAAAATGAAAATGACTTGATTATTGGCGTATGGGTCAATTGCTTTCACAAGCTTCATTAGCGCCGGTTTGTGACGCAATCGTAATGAATTTTCATATGCAACGAAAACGCAAGATTTCTTGCCCTATGGTCATACACTACACAACGATATAAGAAACAATTTGTCAAGCGTAATACGACTTTAGAGTACTTACACAATGGAGAACTCTAAACTAATATGCATGTATTCATTTTTCAAGTGACTCAACTCCCTTGAATCTGAATAACGACATTTATTTTCATATCAGTATACAAGCTAAACAGCCTTACTTCTATGTTTGAGTAAACGCTATTCCATACGATGTAGTCCGGGGCATTGGGTTTAATATGAATAGAGTATGATTAATGTACGCCGGTTTGCAAGAGCCTCCCCAAGTCTCGGAGCCCCCAATATACTCATCCCACTGACATTAAATGGATATATTGTTGCTCTTTCTACATAATCCGGCTAATATTTTGTAATATCTCGATGACGAATGGGCAAGGCATTCGACCGCGATAACGGACAAAGTGGGCAATATTTTAAGATCATGACGTTATAGAGTTTGGACAGATTTATTTAGCTCCTATTTTTCTGCCCACCTTTTAGTACCTCTCTCTCTCTCTCTCTCTCTTGCTCTCCCTCTCGCTCTCGCTCTTTCTTTATCTATTTCACTCCCTTTATTTCAAAAACTGTTACAGACTCGCCCTTGCTTACACCCCCATTTGTACACACATACATCTTAAAGCGCACAACACACATACACGCACGCACACAAACCCTGTCACTGTTTTCTTTCTCGCTCTCTTATTCTCTCTTTCTCTCTTCTCCCCTTTCTCTCTCTCTCTCTCTCTCTCTTTTTCTCTCTTCTCTCCTCTCTCTCTCTCTCTCTCTCTATATATATATTTTAATATTGCCCCCACCCCTTGTCTACCCCTTTTCCAGTTCGAATTATAATAAATGTCCCTTTCTGAATCTCTGCCTCTCTCCAAAAGTCACAATAGTCGGTGCTATATGTGTAGTTGGCTCCTTCTGTCTTTCTATCTTTGTGTTTCTCTCTCTTTCTTCCGTATATAATGTCATTATTTCCAACGAATTTGTAGTAATTACAAACCGTTCTTCCCATCTCTTGTGTTTCCTGAATACTTTCACTTATTTTACTTACTCCAATGCCAACGACTGCTTTTTCACAATCTATTAGTGGATATCCTAGGGTATATCTGTCCTGAAAATAAATAGCCTATACGAATCCATGAATCACATGATTGAACATACATGGAGATTCTAATTCATAACTGATTTCCCTAAATTGAATTAAGATAAACATATCTAAATAATTATCAATAACTGCGGTTATAGGTCATTTATTTAAAGTCCTACAGGATTTTTACTGAGCAAAAGAAATAAATCATCTTGCACTAAACTTGATTTGACTCCAAACGGAATTGGAAATACAGATTCTGAAGGGTTTGATTTAGTGGTCGGTTTACTTTCGTACTTGAAATACAGTTTTCCATTTCACAATGTTAACAAATAACATATCTGCGGTTGGAAAAGTATATTTTCACATCATCAGATAATGGTAATTCCATACCATAATGAAATATGAAATTTCTCATCAAAATTTAGAATCTTATATTCATATCGCGTCTTGTGCGCTTTTGATAATTAACTTGAAAATTTGATTGTAAGCGTAAGTTAATTCATAAAGCTGGTATTATATATGTTCGCATAAAAAGTAAATTTATGATCCTGTGGCCTTATATTTGCTCGCAACACATTGTGGTACACCTTTCGAAAAAAGGGTTTATTTTGGCACAATTCTCTTCCATTTTCTCGGATGATCGTTACTGATAAAGAAAAGATGACAGAAATACAAACACAGTCCAAGCAATCTGTTACATCCAATTTAAATGAAAATTTTCATAGATTACTTCGTCGTTGCCCTCATTATAAACCCATCTAAAGCGGTTGGTTTTCAATTTACACCCAATACAACGTCCTTTCAAACGTCCCATCCTCTTTTCAAAACAAACATGCCAATTCACAGCGTAGAATGTTATATATAATAGGAAAGGGTGAAGGTACATGGATGCGTCTTTTCAGAGTATTGAAAGAAAAAAAATAATGCTTTACTGTTTTAAAAAAAGCTACGAGTAATAATCTCGTATGAAAAAAAAATTCCTGAAATTCTTAAAGGCCCATACAAAATCATTTCATTTTATTGCCTTTTAAACCATTTGCCCCTTTCTAGGAGGGTACATTTTTCATCTTCTACTAATTATATATCTAGATGCGATTTCAATACAGTAGCTAACATTTAAATTGATCACAGAAGGTGTGTCAGTTTGTCAGTATATTGACACGATTTACTGTATATGCTTTTGTATGTTTGATTCAAATTCCTATTTTTCAAACCAAATTATTCATACAGAATTTTGTACCTTATTCTAATCATCTTTATATAAATGTTATATACATTCTGTGTTTTCTGAAATTCTATCATACGTAGCATATCGATAAAGTCCTTATGGAATCGAGTGATCTCTGAAAAGAATTCAAACATGAATAAAGAGATAAGTCTTCATTAAAGCGATAACGTCCATGAAAAGAATATAATTATTCAAATACGAGCTAATTTACGGACATTTTAGTAAATCGATTCAAAAACTTATCGTAATATACATTTATATAATTATTTTATTTCTTTTACTAAGTGTACTATTGCTTGTAATGTTTGAAATTGTGATTCAGATTTGTTTCAATTTACTGGCCTTTCCTGGATGGAGAAATATGATAGTTTGCAACGTTCATCCGCAAGAGGATGGGAGTTGAAACGGAGAACCAATGTTCTGGATGAAGGTCTCCTATATCACGTTCGTTCCTCCTCTTATCAACACACATATTTCTTCACATGTGCGTTTACCTCAGCCATAATCCCAGCACTCGGCGAAATGAGATCCGCCCATGACCTTCGCGGTCCTAAACACACACACGCACTCACACACAACTTCACGCACACTCACGTACAATAACTCACGCACACCAGTCCACGCACACACGCACGTCCGCTGTCTCTCACAGAAGACGCCGAAATCCCAACATAAACAAGCCAGTTCTGAAGGCTTGTGCGTCCAAAGTACTCACAATAAACATAAATGTGTGAGTCTATCATTTCTAGAACGAAAGATTGATGCGTGAGTGAAATGTTGGAGGTGATTCTCCTTAACCTTCTCGGCGCCGAAAGGCACCAAGCTCCATAGGCGCCACGAGTTTGCGGTGAGGTTTCAGTACGTAACACACTTAATGACGCCATTAAAGTAGTATGACGTAGTTACATGGTGAAGTATTACATTTAGGTTTATTTTTTCATTCCTTTCTCTGCGGACGTGAATGGTCGGGTGGATTGTAAGATATTCTGCCATGCACGAAGTCTCGAGCTACTAGTATACTGTAGGCTTATCTGGAGAAAAAAAAAGCCACGCCCCATGATATGTCTTTATATGTCATTATATCTACTAATATTCTTGTGAAAATGTATCTTTAAATGTTTTGTCATTCAGGAATCGTAAATACTCTTGTTGTAAGGTAGTAAACCAACATCTTGCATTTAAAGCAAGAGCCGCAAACCTACTGTTTAAAACTGTTGATTTGTAAGAACTGGAAGACTTTCATACATTGTCTGAAACTACGTCAGATTTATCTTCATAACATAATGATGAAGAAGAATGGTATTGGCAATCACATTATTTTGACATATTTTTTTAAATTTCGATTGATGTATGTTTGGCCCAGAAATCTATCTTAGCATGTATCTTATAATTATACCTCTCTAATAGGTCCATGTTCCTAACCGCGAAGTTTCGACTTCTAAAAATAATATTAATTCCGCGTCTGTTGCATAACGATGCATTGTATACAATTGCTTGATGAAACAGGATAGGGAAAACCAAATATTTCACACGTGGTAAAAATTTAAACTTTGACAAGGGTGAGACTGACAAATGATATGATTTTCACATGGAATTCATCATAGTTGTTTACAACTGTCGAAAGAGCTGCCACAATGAAATGTTATGTGAAGTAATGGCGGGGATTTTTGGGGGGGAGGAGGGGACCGCCCCCACCCCTCCGATTTCTAATTCCAAAGTGGCTTACATGAAATACGCAATAGGGAATGTGCCCCCTTGTGTAAATGTTCGACCCCAAAGCCACGCGAAAAAGGATCGAACCCCCCTTTCTGTCAGAAATATTGCCGGATTTGCAGTCCCAACTCTTTTTACAAAAATACAACTGGATCCGCCCCTGATCTTAAGCAATGGTAGAACCGGGGATAATGCAACAGATACAATCCAGATGTGAGTCAGATGCCAAATGACATTTGTGAAAGAGTGACATTTTTCTAACTGAAATGTCAATGGTTAAAGTGCCTCTGAAAGTATGTCCTAAACAAGAGGAGCAGAGAGAGGAGTACTATAAATAATTGCCACCTTGATATACATCGATAAGAATATATCAACCACAGCCTTGTGTAGCCAACAGAGAGATATGATGTAGGGTACCTTGATATATTAATGAAACCATCCAATGTCTGTTACCTATTTTTGTTTAGCAAGGAAATGAATACCTGATGAAACTGTTGATACTTCATCGCATGTAAGCGCTTTAAAAAACATCTACTTAGAATGACTGAAACATCCGAAGAATTTTCCGTCAAAACAAAAACAGCAGATCTAATTTTGTAGTTTAATGACATATCCAGGATAATTTTTAGAACGATCCTGAATATGTTTTTCAATTAAATTGTTGAGATTCATAGACCAAGTTCTGCTTTTGATCTGTTCCCAAAATAATAACAGTGATACAAATGATGATAATAATATTAATGGTAATGATAATAATAATGACAAATATTTTTGTGAAGCACACTCTGTTTGTGTGCCTTTAGTGAATTTCACCTTTTTGTCTCTTCCTTTGGTTTACAAGAAGAAATAAGAATATGAATGTTATGGTTCTTTGCTTAAATTATTAAACACATTTAAGAAGAGAAAAAAAGGTTCCACCTACTAAGACATCGTGGAGTAATTGTTTCATTTTAATTGTCACGTAAACCTTTTGAAAGAAACAATCGTCATCCTTTGGGACACTGTGCATGCAGGCAAAATATACATTCGTCCAGAAGAACTCACCAGTAACCTCTAGACTGCGCCCTCCAAATGGGTCAACGAAATTTCAGGTACCCTAGGGTTATATACTTACTAAACCGAACGACTCCTGAACATGTGCAGCACTTTATCAACTTACAAGGCTTGGTTGTAAACGAAAACACCTTTTGTTTTGTCACGTGCTGTTGATGCTTGCCTTTCAGTATCTAAAACAATCATGATACAGCCACACGTATTCAATATCCATTGCAACCGCAGCGTCATTTACATTGCGTTATTAACTTCCCTAATTAAGCCGGCCTTTGTAAGCCATTAACCCATACGCCATTAAAAGAGTGTAATGGCTGAACAGTTCATTTTGCAATCGTTATTGGATGATGCCATTGTCATGGGGTACGTTGAAGACTGCGCTAATCACTAACGCAGTTCTACGTTAGCGAAGGACTCCTCGTGTGCAACATCCATTAGGCGTATGTTGCTACGTGTATGAGTGAGTGATACAAGAAAAGGGGTCAATAATTAAGATTAAGTCGTGAGCATAAGCACTATACATATCGTTTCGACTGAATTATGTAATCGCTACTCAGTCAAAAAAATGGGTTGCATAATTAAATCTGTGAAATTGTTGTTTAGGTAGGCGGAATTATTCTTTTTACAAGACGAAATGATATATCATCATGAGTGTTTAAAATAAATTTGGGAGGACATCCATTTCCTTTTCCAAACATCTTAGTGTATTCAAGGGGTCATCGTGATTGCGCTCACTACAAATTGCTCTATTTACTGAAATGGAAGTTAAATTGCCGATCGTGCAAGGCGCTCTTCCTTTTTTTTTACATCCTCACGTCACCCCCATCGCCCTTGGCGCGGAACGGATGGAATGCCTCAGGGTTGACGTAGGTGTCGCTATCACTCGATATTTGTTCTCTCACAAATTATAGGTCTTTGATAAAAGTAGGTTAAGTGGAACGTCGATACTACACCGGAGAGGGTGGTCAAGGTAAACATGACTTTATAAAAGTTTGCCCTTTTCCATTTGCCTTTTTTTCGTGCAAGATGGTTTTTATGACGTGCTGGTCTAAATCGTATTTTATAACTGAAATTCTTGAAATTGTATCACTGGCGTAGCCATGGGAACGTGGGTGCTCCCCCTCCTTTGGAACGGCTATCAAGTGTAGAGGGTCAGAAGAAGAGAGGGAGAGGGGAGAGAGAGAGAGGAGAGAGAGAGAGAGAGAGAGAGAGGGGGTGTGTGTGTGTGTGAGAGAGAGAGAGGGAGTGTGAGAGAGACTGTGTGTGTGTGAGAGGTTGTAAATGTGTGTGTGAGAGAGGGGAAGTTAAAAAGAAAGTAAGAGGCACAAAAAGAGTGAAAGAGAGAAAAAGATAACCGAGAAGTTACCAACCTCTCGCGATGCACACCTTTTTCTGTTGGATCATTTTTTGGGGGGGGGGAGGACTAATGCCTTCCAACCTTTCCAACGGTTGCACTCACGCTTTGTCATTTGTTAATCTGATTCCTCATAAACAATGTGTTGGCGACAGATTTCCATTAAATATATATTTATATATCCCTTTTCATTCTCTCTCTCTCTCTCTTTTTCTTCTTTCCTCTATTATTTCACTTGTCCCTCCCTTCTCTCCTCTTTTTTCTCAAGATCTAGTTGCTAGTAAATTTTCCCTTATATAAAGCATGATTGCAAAGCCCTTTTCTCCATCGATCGAAATGTTTCAATTAACTGTTCACGTACCTAATTATAGCTCCATTTAAATGCTAATAATACAAACATGAAAAATGCATGGCACTCATTTATTACGCCTGCCCTACATACCCGAACATATTTCTTGTTTATTCAAAAGATTGCCAGAGAGAGAGAAACCCACACCGCCTTCCAGACTCAACTACCTCTACTCAGAGCGTCGTCTGCTTAAGATGTTGACACAGTGATATAAAGCATTGTGTATACACGATCTGTATTATACCCCAGTGTGTGTGCGCGAGTGCAAGTGAGTGTGGGTACGTCGTAGCGGAATCCCACAGGCCTCGCTCCCCAGTACCTACGGGGTGCAATGATAGATTCGCTCGAGTGCGAGCAGCGAGCTCAAGTATCGCCACTCGAGCGCCTTTTGAAGCGAGTCTTCTCGTGCCAACCCCGGGCGGTCGTTGGACTCTTAGCGATCGAGGAGAGACGGGGGGCTGGTGTGTATATATAACAGACAAATCTCGGCTGGCTAGACTTCTTGATGAGGTGCTGGTGGAGGCAGAAGTTCACCTACCTGGGAGCTATTAGTGACAAGGAGAGAGAGAGAGAGAGAAGATGGGAGAAGATGAGAGGATGTAAGAAAGAGAGAGAGACGGAGACAGAAATGCATGAAGTTAAAGGGAGGGACTGAGAGCGACAGATGCAGTGAGGAGAAAGAAAGAGGACAACAGCCATGCATGGACACAGTGAAATAGCAAAATAGAGAGGAGAGAGGGAGAATGAGAGAGAGAGAGAAAGAGAAAGAGAGAGAGAGAGAGCAGTCAAAAGATTGACAAACTCCCATACATTATAATTATACGTAGACATACAGATCCTGACTAATTGCAGCTAGCAGAATGGATGCTCAGTTTAAAAAAGCCTATGAACAACAAGAGATTAAACAAATCCCGAGGAAAGAATCTACAAATTGATTTTTAAAAGGGTTAGAAGCCAAATAAAACTGATATAATCAACGAGCTACTTAAAATATCATCTTTCGAAATACCCGAAATTATCTTCATAAAATTGAACGAAATGGAGCAATTTCAGTTTGGGTCATACATTTATACCTACATGTACTTCATTCCATTTCACAGGCGTGGATGATAGTGATTTAAGCAAACAAATATAAAATGGTAACGAGGATGCTTCTCATTAAGTAAATAAATCATTACAAATTCAATAGCTCTAAGGGTCCGCTGACAAAGTTAAATGCAGACGAGTAATTGGCCGGTCATATACTAGAAAATGCTAATGACAGGTGATAAGCACTTTCGAACAACCGGTTACCAGTTAGAACAAAATAAAAGCCTTTTCACGTGCATGTCCCCTCTCAACAGCGCTCAAACCATAATTTGATTAGGATCTATACGCTATCATTTTATATATACTTTCTGTTAACTCTTGGCAGCCATACAAAAATGTGTTGGAAATGTCACTCAGAGCTGGATAGTGTTATGAACAAATTGAATTGACTGAAAGTCAGGGTGTAAAACCGCCAGGGAGGTGGTCATGATTACCTTTAATGCTTTACGGCGATAGTGGAAGAACTTGAAACAGCTTTCCCACATGGTGTGTATGACGTCACAATCAGATCTGTCTTCACCCATGTGACAGCGCGAAATCAATTTGTCTAACATAATGAGTTTGGAGATGAAAAAGCACGTGTATTTCATTGGAGGAAATTCATTAAATACTACACCAATACATGTGTATGTAATGTACGTGCAAACAGCGATCGTATCACATATCAAACTGTTAGGTGTAGCTCTCGAATGTGCCGTGTTTATTAACTTCATAACATGTTGTTTATAGGTCGTAATTGCAGTTACGTAATTCGTAATTAGTGATATTTATTGATTTTTAGTCACCATCATCACACTAATAGTGTGTGGTGATTATACGTGGTGTTTCCAACGCGAGAGAGAAAAACCATTCGATACCCTTTTAAAACTCGAGTCTAGGGCATTTTACTTCCGCTTTTGGTTAATGGATGTTTTGTATTAAGGGTGTTTAGAGAGGCCTGTATCCATTTTTAGCAAAAGAAATTTAAGGCCTAGTTGCCTTTCATATTTGTAGTTTTATTTTATATTATTATTCCTACATAAGAATTGGATGTGATTGAAATATATATATATATATATACTATATTACAGGCAGGGGCGTAACCATTACGAAGAGGGTCGAGTATATTAATTGCATGTATTAATTGCATTAGATTGGTCCATTGTTATTGTATTCTTGGTGAAATGCCCCCCCCCCTCCCCCCCCCCCCTCCGAATCCGAGACCCCTGTTGTCGATTCATATCCTTGTAAATATAAATTTATATATTTATGTAAACACTAAGTTTACTTTTCTTTTCCTTTTCTTTTTCTTCGTGTAGTATTATCCGAAATCTATCGTAAATTCCACTGAGGTCGTTCGATAACCAAACTTTTGTTTTTCTCCAGAAGACGTCGATGTGTACCTAACGGCATTTTGAGCTCGATTGGCGGTTTACTGGCCCTTACACAATATATTACATTATTAATGAGGCTTCACGTGTGACCCCCCCCCCCCCACCCTTCCCCACCCTACCCCGCAAAAGCGCTCTCTTCTTCGTTTCAATATATTTGAGCAGTTAAATATTACTAATCCATTCATCCACAGCAGTGTAATAATGATTATCAGGTTGATTAATTTATGAAAAGATATACGAAAGAGGAACATTGAGACAAGAAAAGTAGATATTTATTTCAATGATAATTGCGGTGTGTAGTGAGAATTTTTTTTCTCCTGTACGTCCTAGGGGTACAAGACAGTGTCGGACAATGTGGCACATTCTATCATGATATAAACTATCAGGGGATGAATTCTGTAGTTAATTTGAAGCGATTTTAACAGTGGTACACATCATCAACGACAAATATATTTGCATTAAGAAAGACGATTACTGTATGCACGTATACCTATAGTGCTGTAATGCTATGGCTGTCATCTCATCAAATTTTGTGTTTTCAATTATTCATGAAATAATTATGACTTTGTTATGGAAAACTTTATCTGTCGCGATGAAGGCTCGCTTTGAATATTGGGCCCTTTCATGACCTTAGTTTGAGAAAGGTTGATAACAGTCTTGCTCCACCATTGTGCACTGTCAAGAGAAACTGCATAACCTGCTACTATGCTGAGTATAATCATCTTTATTAAAGGCGCACTTTCAATGCTTTCTCCCCCGTGTGCAACCCTATGTGATGGCTTTTTGATGTGAAAGTCAAATATGTCTGTTCCCAACCACATTTCAATTACTACCTTCTAGAGCGTATGATGTTGGAGTTGAATTATTTATGCTTGTAACAAGTTCGAAATTATCGAGGTGGCATAGTGAACAAAACCCGTCAAATTTCATTACGCGCGGCGAATCAATTTGATTCGAAGCCTGGGCGCTGACTATACGGTGTGATAATCAAGCATTGAATTTGTAGGAAACGAATTTTAGCTACAATCTGACGGGGAATTAGAAAATATAATTTGCTGGTGAAGAAATATACAAAGTGAGGTCGACTGTTATTTCTCCATCGGTCTAGCTAATCAACTTAATCAACTTTCCTTTCTTCTGTCTACACTGTCTTGATCATGATTGTTTCTTTCCAGGCAAGGCTGTTTGTTTGTAGACCCACTTTATACGTCTGTCTGGCTGTCTGTCTCTCTGACGTTATCTCTATCTCCCACCCCCCCTTCTCTCTCTCTCTCTCTCTCTCCCTCCCTCTCTTCCTCTCTCTCTCTATCTATCTCGCTATCTCTCTCTCTCTCTCTCTCTCTTCCTCTCTCTCTCTATATATATAAAATTATATATAAAATTATATATATATATATATCTCACACACACGCACAGGTAAAACGTTCCAACTGGGGACATTTATCTTTAGCTATCTTTAACTATTGAATTGGGGATATTGTGATTTGAGGTGTTCTTATATTAAAAGATTCCCTTTTTTGGACAAAATTTAATTCCATTCATTTATCTGGCGGCCAGATAAATGAATAAAGTTACATTTTGTTTTATGTAAGAGCTTAGGGCCTACTATAGGCACTGTTCATTTATCAGAATTTTAAAATCTCAGATGATACACAAAGTAGCGCTCGAAACTGTGGCGTCTTACTTTGGAAATGTGGTTGTGTTGGAACTCTTGCAGGAATTGATAGTAAACTCCTCTCGGGTCACTTTTACCTAAATTAGCAAAAGAAATAAGAAAGTTATCACAACTGGGGATATCCCCAGTTGCCAGTGTATCCCCACTTGGAAGTTATGTGATTATCCCCGTTTCACACGTCTTACAACCCCCCCCCCACACACACACACACACACACAACCACAACTAAATGTTTCAACCTCTCTCTTTCTTACCTTCCCCTCAGCACCACGCTGTTCTCTCATTAATTATCTTTCTCTTTGTTGCAGTCCCGACGCTTTCCCTCTGTATTGTAAGTTTCACAAATTAACCCAAGACGTGAAATACATCGAATTGCAAATAATCTGTAGATATTCACACCAGGCCATTTGTTTATTTTTTTTAAAGGACTGATCTGTCACTCTACTCTGATTGAATGACAGTTCGATGACGTCATAGATGGAAATCTATACTCGAAAAAAGAAATGCCCTTCTCGTTGAAAAAGGTCGAAATTCCTGTAGGTGTCAAAATTTATTTGACATGAAGTTAGTAATGGTATAATGCAAATATTTTATTATTTATTACATCCAGTGAAAAGCAATTATTTATCTTAATCCTTGTTTGCAAAGGGATGAATATTCACTGTATTCGTTTGCCAACGGGAGCAACGACTCGAAACCACTACCATACAAAGAACATGAATTAAGACGTACACTATTTTGTATGAATTATCGTTGAAACTGAAAAATAGTTTTTTATGTTGTATATGCTATGTATAGTGATGTGGTTCTTTTCACTTGATATCCTAAGACGTGGGTTTATATGACATCTTATTCTTCAAATGAAAATGCATAACCAATGTTCTTTTTCAATGCAAACTTTCACAAGGCAGAGCACAGGACATGCATATCAAGTGACCATACTGCGCCATTAATAAAACCATTAAGTCACTTATTACGGGGTATTGTCCATTGATATGTAAGGAAGGTTAAATCAACTAACTTCAATCGTGTAGTCCAACCTGAACCCTGTTATAACAGCGCATATTGATTAAAACTCGTGTGAATAAATCAAAGTGACACACATTACTAAACGGAGACTTTCATATATGTAAGGATAGATATTATACCGAGGTATAGTTAAGAATTGCTTCTCGGCCTTTTGGATAAGAATATTATGTAGTAATTCGTTTATGGATATCTTCATGATTTTCCCTTTTATATGCAGGGATTTTTTTTTGGGTCTCATTCAGGAAAATGTATATTTATTATCGTAATTATTAGTAATACACTTGTATCAAATGTCGTTTGCTCAACTCCTTTATCTTTATTCACACCACAAACTATAAATGCCCGTCACGCCTTCCTGACAATGTCACGACGTGTCGCAGCTCCCCTTGGAAATCTACTTGCCTACATTCTTCTTTTTTTTAAAGCTTTAGATATGCTTCCAAAATATATTTTACATTTTAACATTTTTCTTGTTCTTGTTTGTTTTCTTCTTCTCCCCTTGCAGGTGCATTAAGCTGCTACAAATGTGATACCGAATCCTCTTGTCAATCGCCAGAGCAAAAGATATGTGACGATGACTTTGACGCATGCGTACTGAAGACAACATGGAAAGGTAACAAACAAAACGTTTATGTTGTTGTACGATTTGTAATAAAGGGATGAACGTGGATTTGAAATTTTGTGATTACTGGAAATAAAAAGAGAAAGATTAAGTGAACTATCATTCATGGATTTAAAAAATATTTACGTGAATCAAGCTTGGATGGTAAGGCAACAGACTTCGGCCAGATTGAAAGGTATCTTATACACTGTAGAAAGGGTTTTTTAATTTAAAGAAGATTTTGCCTTCATAAATATGTGTTTAAAAAAAAAAAGAGAAATTGGGGGCAGTAGACCCCCCCCCCCCCCCCCCCCCCCTCAAAAAGGTTCGATACGTACGTTGTAATTTATCCATGTCCTAAACTAATGACGCGTCATTTCATTATTTTATGGTTATATCGTTGTGCAGTTTCAAATTTTGGTAAATGGGGAACATAATTATCAGTATCTGACTGATCATGAATATTCATAACATTGGGCCAAGAGCTCACCTCCCCCACCCCCTTCCCTCACTTTAGACTTATTTATGCCATTAACGATTAACGCTTTCTTCCCCCTTTGTCGCAGGTGATTTATACATGGAAACGGCGGTGTATCGTTACTGCGGCTTCGCTTCGGAATGCCCACGAACTTCGCCCGACAGGACGCCATTTTGTAACCAGACAGAAGACATTCTCACCTGTACAATGTGTTGTCAAGATGACGACTACTGCAACAATGGCGGCGAGGGAAAGATACTACGACCACCGCCATACCCGCCCGTGCCCACGCCACTGGTGAAGCGATTAGCAGAAAACGTGTGCACACCCGAAGGCGAGGCGCCCACGTGTTCAACGTCCATGTCGTGGACAGGTGGGAATCGCTCTTGATGCTATTTTATTTAAAGGGATAGGTATAAAGGTGGTGTGATGCCTTTGGTTTGAATTTGGCAAGGTTTGTTGAAGTCGAATGTTTCATCTACATGAGTGCTCCGGCATAATAATAGGGACATTGCACGTCAACATAGTGGCCTGCTACGTCGTATGCCGTACTTTTAAGGCAATGGCAGTGCCTTAAAAGGACGTCACAATGCCTTAAAAGGACGTCACACGTAGAAGTCCACTATGTCGACTTGCACTTCAAAGTCCCTAGTGTATACTCCGGTGATATCTCAGTCACACCAACCAGACCGACACTTGTAAGACCATCAACAGACCAAACAGAAAATTACATCACCCCCGAATGACCAAGAATCGGTAGTTCAATATCGATGTGGAATCGGTTTGGCGGTGTGACTCGGGTGGCTCCGTCTTTTATTTGGTCAAAGACGTACTAGGGTTATGTATGTTGCACACGAGGCGTCGCGTCGTTTCAGAGAGTGAATCGAGCCTGTCAAGGCAGTTGGTCGTTAAAAAAAACTTTTTTTCATTTTGCAATCATTTTCTCTTTTTACAACGTCACTCTCACAAGGCGTGTTAAGACCGCACCATTAACTGACGCTAGTCTAGGTCAGGGAAATGACGCCCCTTCGTGTGCAACGCGCTGCATTTGGGTAAAATATGACGGTGAGCAAATTATTGTCGCAGGAACATGACTGTCCGGGATGATTGTCCCGGGGGCGTTATTTTTTTCTGCGGCACAGATTGGGGTTAGGTGCGTGTTGAGCCTATGGGAAAGTTTAGGGTTAGGGTTAAATCAAGACCTCTTTTTTTTCTTTAAAAAAGCCCCAATCTGTGCCGCAGAAAAAAATGACGCGTAACCTACAGTAATTATTTTCCAGGGACGTGATTTCAGAAATGCTCAAACTAGGTTAATGTTCTTTCATCCAAATATCCTACATCTCGTTGCATAATTACCTAATCGCTATTTTCATATTTTCTTTCAACTTTCAGAAGAGAGCTCGGTCGTCAATGTAGTAGCCGTATGTGGAGAGCCCGCCACCAACGATGTACCATACACACTAACAAGTAGTGTTGACACTTGTACGAACAATAATGAAGATGTCACTGGGCTCTGTGTTACGTGCTGCTCAGACGGGAAGTGTTCAGGCTCTTCATCAACTAGCCAATCAGCGATATCTTTACTTGTTCTCGCCTGTTCATTGGTCAGGTGGCTCGTGACGTCATGACAACACCACTGTGACATAGACTTGTAATATAAGATGATGATGAAAACAAACGCGGAACCACCGATATTTTCTCATTACCGATTTTGATATCGATATAGCAACCTGATTTTTATTACTCTACAAAAAAGAATGAGATATCTATTGTCACGGTACGTCGCAAATGGAACAGAAAAGCGACACAGTGCAAAGGATCTGATGATCATTTTAAACTCCACAAAATGATACTTAATTCACATTTTTTAAACATTAGTATTCGGAGGAGGCAGGATTCTGTGTGCTGTGTGCATTATAATAAATGCCCCGTTTTTAAAGACCGATGTTTTCAATTCTTTACTAGCCGTGTCCACACGATGGCAATTTTGATCGGCGTAAAAGTCGTGTTTAGAGCTAGTCTGTGTAAATATGGTAAGGTGGGCGTAAAGGTCGGCGTACTGACCGTCTGAACAATAGTCGTGTTAGCTACGCCAACCTTTACGCCGACTGATTTACTCCTGGAATGTTTCAGGAGTAACGGGCTAAGCGCCGCTAACACAGCTAGAGGGTAACGTCAGTTGATCGTGTGGATGCTCTTACTTGGCAGTCGGAATATATCATAAGGGTTGTTTGTTTACAATCGAAAATGAAAAATAGATTTTGCGCGGTTTAGATGCAGAACCTGGGTTGAAGGTCTACTAGTGTAGGCGCCACCACTTGCCGAAGTTACGCTGAGTATGACTGGGTCGGTTGATGGTCGTGTTGACTTAATCGTGGCAAGTTGGGCCGAGTAAGAGCGTATGGACAACTAGTAATAGTGTAAGTCAAATATAGAATATGTATTGCTGCACTATAGGGCTAAACTTGCTCCGACTAGGACAACCCCGTCTGAACATAGCTACTGTCCGTTGCATAATTTGGTGACGGAGGACTGCGTCATTGACGGTAGAGTGGTATCGCACCGAAATGAATGCAAAATAAAATGTGCAAACGTTGCTTCGATTTATTGGTGTATGGGCAAATTGCCTTAACGAGCTTGGTTAGCGTAGGCCTACTGGGTTATAATGCAATCAAAATGACGCATTGCGGGCAAGCAAACGAGGCGTCATATCGATTGCGTTATTACCTGCACTTCAAAAACAAGCCTATAAAGTCAAATACTGCATATTTCATTGGTTCCAGTCATTGTTTGTACTGTTCGATTTCCATTCACTTTGTGTAAGATAACACTCTGACATGGCGCAACAAAGACTGCGCCAATCGCTGACGCTGGCCTACGTCAAGCGAATAACATCTTTGTATACGTCAAGTAATTTTGAATAGCAGCTCTGTACAAATCCGTGAAGTATAGAAGACTTGCGGAAAAGTTGGCGGATCGCAAAAGGGGGTTTGAGTACCCCTAACCGTTTCCCATAGGAAATGACGCCAATGGATGGACTCCGCGCCGTAGGGCACTTCACTGACGTTGAGCGCCTCCAATCATAAATTGCTCGTTACTGCTTGAAGCATATAATTCGATACTCAAAACAAATCCTCCAATATAATCTGGAAATGACGCATTACTACGTATTTACTTAAGGCCACTTTGTAACGGAAAATATAGTCTGAGCAATACTGGTCAAAAATGCTTCTACATTAAAAAATATATATTTGTGTGGCCTTGACACCGAATGAACTCACGTACTAATGTACCGAGTGTTTCAATTAGAAGGTAAAATATACTTTTAATCTAATAAAATCGTAATTAAATGTTAATGTGTTTTAAATAATGGGGGCGTACATTATGAGTTCCAGAAGAAAAAAAATTCCTTCCCGATTTGCCTAGAAAAAAGATAAAAGACGATACAATTAAAGATTTTAGTATTTTCGAGGCCCAGTGATTCATATTTTGTCTATTCACACACGAAAGAGATAGACAGTTGAAATCCTCTCTCGAATATATAAAGGAATTATTGGTAAATTTATTTGCATTGCACCATACTAATCGGTGATTGATGATCGTGTTCTTTGATGTATTTTCTTTTCATAAAAGCTGCTATTGTCAATACCACTCTACTCCCGATGAGGATGATGATAATGATGATGATGAGGATGGTGATGATGATGATGAGGATGGTGATGATGATGATGATAATGATGATAATAGTGATGATGATGGTAGTGATGATGAAGACTATGAAAATAATGATGACTAAGTTGATGAGACTGGTGCAGATGCTGCTACTCTTACTGCTGATGATGAGGACGGTGACGACGACGACGATGGTGGTGGCAGTGCTAGTGGTGGAGGTGTGGTTGGTGGTAAATTTGATGCTGCAAATTATGATGATGATGATGATGATGATGATAATGATGACAATGATGATGTTGGATATCATCATAATGGAGGTGATAATGATGATGTTGTGACAAGGATGACGGTGATAATAAAGGTGATATTGACGATAAAAGTGGTGATGAGATGATGACGATGATGAGAATGATACGGATAATGATGGTAATAATAGTAACGTTGGGAACAGAGATATAGTGTTTTTAAGAGATGGCGATGACAGTGTTATCGGTGGAGCGTTGGTGGTGGTAAATTATATGCTGCCAATTTATGTTTTAGCTGAATTACATTAGGACAGAATGCAGTTAAAGTTTAGAAAGTGATGTTACAATAACACTCGGGTTGGATCCTATCAGTTCGATAGGAAATCCTTACGTTGTGTAACGTCTTGACATCAACATGAGAACATTTATGTTTCTTTGTTTAAAAAGAAATAATCACCACAGTCCCGAGCGCAGGGAAACAGTACAATTAAATAGATAATTAATATATCATTGTTTTGATACATGGTTAATCTGTATCATATATTCATATTTGTATATTGGTCAAATGGGTTGTTGTCTTATAACTTTAAAATGCTGTTATATTTGCTTATTCCTTATCATGCCATTACATCCATTGTTTGTTTCAATATATAGGTGCATGTACACACAATTCGCACCGGCATTATCAGTATTTTAAATTGAAATAATAATACGGAATAAAGCAATAATCAAATATGTATACATTTCATTTTCATTTATTCGAGAGAAAAAAAAGAAAACGTGAGCAAACTATAGAAACGCTCGAAATATAATTCAGATTTGCAAATAAAAAAAAAGAATCTAGCTACTCGGCTGATAAGGTATGGTGATAAATATAGCTCATGTATAGGCTTGTATGAGTTTTCTTTTTAATTACTGAAAGTTCTCCTGACAAAGTAGTTTATTTAGATATTCAATAATCACTTTACTTTTCAGGGAGTGTTTGTTTCAGATTTTCAACTAATAACGTGTGTACAAACAAAGTTAGTGGAATTAGATATGATATAACCATTGTATATACAGAATATTTATACCTACGACTTTGTATATAATTTTTATACTGATAATTGGTGATAAAATCTTGAATAGTTATGGATAATCATGATATAGATTGTGATGTGTTAAAAAGCATGTATTACTTTGACATTTTGCTACAAGATTAGAGGAATAAATGGAATAACCCCGAACGAGCTTTGAAATGAATAATGATTTGTGTTTTTTCTCTCTGTGAAAGAATGAATGAATATTTGTTTGGATCAAGTGTGCACGTATATATCCCCCTACAATCAATGATTGCAGTAAAAACAAATGTGTTTCTTACATTATTATTGCGTCTTAGATAATCATGATCGCAAAAATCCCCCCCCCCAAAAAAAAAAAAAAACAAACAAACAAACAAACAAACAAAAAACATCAACAACAATAACAACAAAAGATCCACACAAAAATAAAATAAATAAAAACATTAAATCAATCTTAAATAGTCTTTGCATCACCTTATAAAATGTGTTAATTTTTCAACGACATTTCTGATCCGAATATGATTGCTGTAGGGTATTAACATTTGCCATGAGAAGATTTCCTGAAAGTTTTGAGTATCGTGTTAATACACGATAAATGGCAGAATCAAATATCGCCTACATCTACATCAATTCTTTTAAATGTCCATCAGTAAAGGCCAATCGTCTGCTGCGAGTACTTAAAAAAAGGACGTGAACTCCATAAATGAATTATGCTTTTCTGTCTCCCGGGAGAGTCTCAGGCTCTCGCTCAATTATTTTATTTAAGTGTCGGTCTTTCGCTCATTTAGTAATCAAATTATTCATTCATCGCATCCATCAATCTAAATTTCATTCAAAGCACACTCTAATTTGCGGTATTAAAAGAGACTAAACTGCCAAATCGCGCAATTCAATCAACTGGCGCCAACCCCTTTGCATGTGGATTCCGACAAGTCATTTATTTTGTCGTTCATTCTCTCATTCAGTGATAATAAGAAGCGAGTGTAATGAACTTGCTTGCTTTTTCCCTCTTTTGCAAAATGTATCACGGTGTTACCATATTGATTACTGTGCGGTAGAGGAAACAGGCTCACGGAATCTTAACAAATCAATTATTTCATTCATTCACTGATTCATTAACAATCGGACGTAAATCTAATACATCTGCCTGCTTCCTCCTCTATTTATAATCCTATTCGATTCACATGTTATTTGGTTTAGCGCCTTTTCCTCGCATTTAGAAAGCGTTTCATAATTTACTCCACAAATTAGTTGTAAAGGGTGCTTACAATGATGAAAATCTCCCCCATGCACTAACCCCCAGGGGCATCCCATTAGCAACGAAACAATCCCCATTTTTTTGTTTACAAAAAACAAAACTAAATCATAATTAGATAAGATGAAAATATTACACTTGATAAAGATTGTATTTATGGATAAGCATATGCATGTCTTCTTTATTGACCAATATGGTATTCAAATCAAATTCAAAGTTGTTTCCCGAAGGTCAGATGCAATCAGAAACGGATGATTACGATTGACATATTTTCCTCTTTTTGATGGTTCATGGAATAACATAAGACTTGTACATACTCCTTATGCATTTCTCTACTGCCAAGCCTAATTTTCAGTTTCTGATAAGTTTTCTGAATGGCATCTTACATGACCTGTGATGTATTTTCCCCTTTTTTAGTAACATTACTAAATCAGGAGATATTTACAACTTGTAATTGAAGATATGTGATCCAAGGCATAAACAACTGGAGAAATTTAAATAAAAATCCAACACATTAATTAATGGTGATTTATTTCACGTTTCAAACCAGTCAAGCACACGCTTGTAGATTATGAACCAGGATTAAAAGTCGTATGTGTGGGACTTGGTAATTAAAGATTAATCTCTCACCACATCCACTTGGTTTTGAACCTGGGACCTTCTGGTTAAAAGACCACTGCTCTACCACTGAGCCATCAAGCCTCCTTGATCACATGGTTTAGAGGCATACAGTACATGGAATCTTCAAACTTCATTTAAACTGAAATTTTCCCTAATTTTTCTAATATTCAATTTACACTGCGATAAAAGCATCACCTTGTATATCATTAACTATAAAACCAGAAACTTTTGTGACATGAAACTTTAAAAATATGTTTAAGGACAGGTTTTTTTCGCAGCAAGAAACTTTTGTGCAATACGAAAATATAAATTTGGTGATGTTCCCAATCAAGCTTTTTGTGGCATGAATATTCATGAACCTCAAACTCTTCCAAAATTCTCAAAAGATTCATGCATACGAATGTTTCTGATTTTATGATATATAGTGTATAAGTAATCTAAGTGTGGCTATTCAGTAATTTGTCCTACTGCTGAAGCTTACCATGTTTCACATGCATCAATAAACTGCCTACGCTTCTGACCTATTCATGCATGTTACTTTCCACTAATTACTACTACCCGTTTGTTAATCTATCATGCACTCCATTAGAAGTATGAAGGGAAGCCAATGAGTTATAGAAACTTCGTTAAACATGCATATACCCTCACAGTGAGGTATTTAATCAATCAAAAATATAAATCTGCCCTCCAAATATAAAGCAAATGTGATATAAAGCAAAAGTATATGCAGATCGGGCATTCTAAGTGTAGTCATTGTATCTTTATACACTTTTGTATATACAAATGAAGACCTATTGGAAAGAAATACTGTGCATGGAACATTTTCATTGTTTGGAAAGTAATTAGGAGTTTAAATTAAAATAACCACAATGACAAGAAAAATTGAAGAAAAAAAACTTCAACAACCAGATTTCCCTGCAGCACTTTCAAGACTTTCTTAATAAATGTGTTCCATTTACACATTCATAAAATATGGATTGTTTTATGAACTAGAACATGGAATTAAAAGGTGCGTGTTGTAAGTAAATTTAGTTTTATCTGACACTTGTACAGCTACGGTAGATGAAATGGAGAAGGGCACTTTATAGTGAGAAATATTGAAACATGTTTGTTTGAATTTGAAATGATGTAAAACTTACTAAATGCTCATACATACATGCACATTCTGTTATCAAGGTACATGTATGTGTATGACCAAACTCTAAAAGATGAATAAACAATGAATTTTTATACATGTCAATACAGCACACACAATTACCATGCGATAATACATATAACAGATATTTTAAATTTTTTGAAAGACATGTTCATATAATTGCATATTTGCATAGTCTAAAGATCTTTTCATATAATGGGCTAAGTAGTACATAATTTAAATGCCTACAGCTCACATCTTTTCTGTGGTTGAAATTTAATTCCATATTAAAATGATTATGATTGATGATACAGTATCATTCTGCATGAATGCAATAGTCAATAAAAATGTTGGCATCCAAAAAACTCAAAGGAAATCTCAATTCCTGCAAAATGAGCCATGAGATTGGCAATCTGTACCTCTTGGTTGGAATTAATTTAATTATAATAATAATAATAATATTGGATATTTATATAGCGCATAGATAAACATCTATATTTATATAGACATAGATATACATCAGTTAACCAATGATTTGTCCCAACTTAGATTGGTTATGACAATTAACAAACTTTGACTAACATAAAAGATAACATCGTTTTCAGAATACCACCCTAATGCGAAACTGGTGTGAAAATGTTAAACATTTTATTAAAAGGAGCCTTACACTCTTAACTAAATTCATCGCAATTCAATGAATCATTTTCCTCTGCACGTGTCAAATTATTAAAAAGCAATTGGATCAACCTATTATTATGTGTACGGTATTTGAAAATAGAAATCTGAGCAGGGGAAGGGGGAGGAGATTCGTCTACACCAACAGTGACCTAAACACTAATACTATACAATCTCGGTGATACATTTATGTACATGTCATACCTTGATATAATACTATACAACAATAAAACTTCAAACATTGCACTGACAAAACAAGCATAAACAGCAAGAAAACAACAACAGTGAATACTTTATATAAATCGGTGCTTTTTATATAAAAAGGACGTCAAACATGACACTTATTTCAAACTGGACTTTGGTATCTTGATCAATATTTCAAGGCATTTTTAAGTGGTCAGCCACTTTGGACGGATTATAACAAGAAATTTGACACAAGATAACCAAGCTCTCTCCTATCATAGAGATTTGAAATCTTAACACATATTAACTGTGGATAAGCTCCTGATAATGTAAGTGCAAATATATGAACAGTACCAAAGTGCATCGTGAAGCTGATCTTTACCAGTTTTTCCCAGCTAAAGAATGAGTCAAAATAGACTGGAAATGGAAAAAATTGCACCATATATATTTTCATCTGTGAAGCACCTGACAATAGGCACTGTCTCTTTTACTTTGGTCTTTTGTTTCAAAGGAAGCAGAATAGATTTTTCTTTTTTCTTAGAAGAAAAACAAATGCTGTGATTAGAGTGAAAAAATATAGCAGATAACATTAACCTATTGCGTACAAGAACCGAGTGGTCTCTGTATTAAGCTTATGGGATTAAGGGAATGCAGAAGTCTATGGGTAAAGGATTTACATTTAGGAACATGTTAACAAACTCATAAGGACTGCAAGGATTGTGCACTCCCGAATGCATCGATCAGTCCATGGTGCTCTTTGGGTGGTGTTGGTCTTGTCCCGGCCATGGTGGTATGAGGTCTTCTAAGGCCAGGACCAGAGAGATGGTCCGTCTCGCCGGCCATTCGGTGGGCCTTCTTGGCTTCCTTGCGTGTGCTGGGTGCGCTGACAGGGCGCGTCACCAGGAGGCGAGGTTGGGCGTCGGCTGCAGGGTCGGAGCACGCCAGGCTCACGTTGGAGCGGTTCCGGACATGGACCAACATCTGGAGACAAGAGTATGATGAATCATGATATAATGATAATAATGTTTGGTTGCTATGACTGGAATCAACAGAGATAAATACATAGAGCAGATGACTATCACAGCCTTACTTAAAGCCCCACTGCACTACCTGTAGCTACCTGCTCCCTCTATATAGAAACAATGCCTAAGCGGTGCCTGTTGGTCCCCCATGATCCTCTTTTTCTTATGTTAATTGAGAGCTGAGTCCATGAGTACAGATGGGCTTTAAAGTCTACCCTGATGTATGGCATATTTGCTTGTGAGAGATGAAGATCAACTTGATCAACCTTTTAGCCTTCCAGTCTCAAAAGACAATATTCTCCTTAAAGGTTGCTAAATATGAAAGTGGCTGCCTCTCCAATATCATTCAGTGAACATTCAATGGATTGTCCGATCATTCTTTGTCATTGCTCGTGCATTATGAATTTAGTAAAAACAGCTGCATAAAATCATAAACAGAAACAAATTAATGCGGACAAGATTAAAAACAGGGCATTTCCATAAACATTTAATTTAATCAATACATTAAGTTTGATCTCAATGTAATAGGTTATTTGTTTAAAGAATATAATCATGTTTTGTGGATGGTGATGCATACTGGTCCAAAGACTGAAGCTCAATAATAATAACTGAAATATTTCTGTTTCAGAGACATACAGGTGTACATGGAATCTGGTCGAATTCACTAACAGTGGTACCAGATACGCCTGACCAAATATTTCAGACAAGTACTAACAACGTACCATGACTGAATAAATTTCTGACCTACCTTCATCATTTCTTTAGTGTTCATGACCTTTTCCACTCTGCTATACTCTGTCTTAGCTTTCTCATTGAACAGCTCATTGCATTTCTGCATGTAGCGTTTCCTGTAGGTTCAAAAGAGAAAAGAAATCCAATATCAACAAAATGTTTCAAGGGATAAAATGGATGACCATTTACTAATGATTATTTCCTTCAGCACCATCCTCGCTGGTGGAGGCATTCTATATTTTTGTGCCCCCCCCCCCCCCTCCCTTATAAATTCAAAGTTGGTATGATCCATGCAAACAAATGGAAATTTTGCAGTCTGAAAGGTTATGGGGAGCAAATATTATGGAGAGCAAATATTAGGTGGTAAGTTCAATCACATTTCATGTTACATTATTCCCAAAGTATCATTTTGAAACTGAAATACATCTTGCAGAATGAAAGTGTTTTTAGAAATCAGAACCCCATAAAATCTGTGTTTGTACTGTATCAGGATACAATAATGCCGTTGTGCTTTCCTATAATAGAGTAAAGAAATAAACAGTGAGAGATGAGATGTGGTATTTCCAAATTATATTTCCAAAGTTTTGTATAGGCCCTGTGCATTATGCCAGTGTTGAATTTCACTGGTATTCAAGTTTGTGATAGAAATGGTTTGTGAGAGAAACTGTTTTGTGAGCAAAGAGATGTTTATTTAAAACCAACCACAATTCCCCAGTAAAATATATATCCTGAATGAAAAGAATAAAAGATCATGTGAAATTGCATTCAAAGACATTTTTATCTTTCATATTCTTAGATAAACCAAACTTTGTGATTGAAAATAATAAAATAATAATACAGATAATGTCCCATTTTCACATCACACACACTATTATTACTCTATACCAGTGCATACCAAAAAAGTTTGTTTCCCCACTTTCCTATCACCAGGGTGTACATTAAATCCTGAAGCATTAAAGAGTGGCTAATGTCATATCTGTCCATTTAAACCCCTAAAACAATGATACCAGTTTTCTTACCTTGGAACCCTTTCCTCATCCAAACTTTGCTTATGTCTTTATAAGAAAAATATTGTAACAAATATCATGCTCTGTGAAGAAATACAGCTTTTTAAATGTACATTGTGTTTATACATGTAGAATATCATTATAGTTGTCAAATCCCATTTTGCCCCATGTGTCATATATTCTTGCCTTCCCCTTGTAGGTAAATGTATGCTGGTTTCGCTTGACAAAAAGTATATTAGAAAAGGCCATTTAACAATTCCGGCAGTAAAATCATATTTTGCTCATTTTAGCCACTATGACTCGAGGAGGGGCGATGGCTCAGTGGTAGAGCAGTGGTCTTGTAACTGGGAGGTCCCGGGTTCGAAACCAAATCAATGCCCTTTGGTAAGGCATATTTCCTCTTTACGAAGTCCCTTGGAGATGTAAAGCCGTCGGTCCCCTGGTTATTTACTTACAAGCATATACATGCTTTATTAGCAGTCCGGTAAAATCGTGAGTAAAACCTGACATCTTCACCTTTTTTTTCTTTAGTTTTTATATGTTACAACATGCATTACAGATAGTTTTCATATTCAAATCAAAAACTGATATAATCTGGTTGACCTCAAACTATAAATGAAGATATTTTTCAACCTTGGTACCAGGGCCCCTGTTTCATAAAACTTGCTATCAATAACAAGTTACAAGCTTCTTAAATCGTGTAATTTTGTTTTGTAATTGGAGTTTGGCCAAATTGCTTTCACTTGGTCACAACATGGCATATCTTGTTTGTCTTGTGCTTGCCGAACAAAGCAGTATTTAGCCATATTGTGCCCAACTCGAACCAAGATGGCCAAACTCTCCTTTTCAATGGCTTTACCCAGTACATATATTTGTCTCCCTCTTTTAAAGAAAGTTAAATGTGACATCTATTTCCAGAAAATCAAATAAATCACCTTATAGCCCCTCTAAAGTGTTGGGAGCCCCAAATTCGCCAAAGATTTGATGGCAAAATTCCACTTAAATTGTATCACAATGTGAAATAGGATGCCATTTAAGAGACACACTTCTGCAAAGATTTCAACCCAAAAAATGAGTTTGAAGACAAATATTGATAAAAGAATACATAATTTGGGTTTTCCGTTGTACGCAGAAAACCTTTTTGGTATCAATATTCAACTTCACACACATTTGTCTTGAAAATCCTTGAAGAAATGTGTCTTAATTGACATCCACTTTCACATTATGGTACAATTTAAGCGCAATTTTTCCATCAAATTGTTGGGGCTCCCAACACTTTAGAGGGGCTTTAAAGGGCAAGTGGCCATTACAGCCAGGTTGACTTACCTGAGCTCTACATTCTCACTCATGAGAAGGTGAATCTTCTCCTTGTATTTCCCGTCTACTTCATCCACTTTCCCGCTGAAATTCTCCTGGAAATCAATCAGCATCATCTTCTGCAAGGACAAATAACGAACAGAGATACATCACCTTCATACTTTTGGCTAATTAAAGCCCCACTGTACTACTTGTAGTTACTTGCTCCCTCTATATAGAAAACAATGCCTAATCGGTGACCATTGGTCCCCCATGATCCTCTTTTGCTTATGTTAATTGAGAGCCGAGTTGATGAGAAAGCCACCTGTCAGTGACCTTACTGGGTGGTCTAATCCCTTCTGGCCAAACTAGAACAGATGGGCTCTAACAGAAGTGGTTTGAACACTGGGGATGCAAAAGAACAGGGGTTTGAGCTGTAGCGAGAAATCATTTGCAAGACATCTATCTGGAATCGCCTCTCTCAATCCAGGTGGAAGGCAGGATTTCCTTGAAGGCTCTGACCACTGTTATCGGTAGCCAACTAGCGCTTGGGAATTATTGTATTACCTTGACAACATTGGTATGAGGACTATGCAAGAAATCAATATTGTATTCAATTCATTCTTGCAGTCAAGCCTGTCTTTGCAAGCGCCTGTAAAGAAACCCCACCTGGCTATAAAGACCACAGTAATAGGTTCCTTCAAAAATTGCTTCCCAATGAAGCATGTACAACAGCAACCTCTACATATAGATTACCTTCCTAGCTGTGACAATATTGTTCATGAGATTTTAAAGAAAAGAAACACTTATAATGTTCATATCAAAAGAGGGCAGTATACAGCCTCTCTGGTAATAAATTACCCTCTTACACTACACATAAGCTGTGTGAACTATCTTTTGTTTTATGACACTTAAAAATGCTACTAAAACGATATTGAAACATGGTGGCAGCGGTGGGATTTGATCCCATGCTATCAAAAGAGGGCAGCATACAGACTCTCTGGTAATAAATTACTCTCTTACATTATTAAACACATGAGCTGTGTGAATTATCTTTTGTTTTGTGACACTTAAAAATGCTACTAAAGCGATATTGAAACATGGTGGCAGCAGTGGGATTTGAACCCATGCCATTGAAATGACTGGTGGCTACAACCACTTTTCTCGTCTCCAAACGGAGGTCTTTATACAAAGGTTTCACTGCATTTATAACAACAAAAAGAAGGAAATACTTACAGCTTCTGTTAAGCGACCTTTGAAGGAGGCAGCTTGTTCTCTGCTGTCTTCCAGAGCTTGAAGGGAGTTGTTTAGTTCCGCTCGCAGTGTCTTGATCTGGTCCAGAGCTTTCCTAAGGTTTTCCACATCCATTGCAGCACCAGCAAAACGTTTCATCAGTTTCTACAAAGCAAAGAATACAAATTCTGGTACTTCTTTCTCCAGCACACAAGACAGGAAAATCTTATCTGCACACATTTCATGTAGTAAATGTATCTAGAAGATTCTGATAATGACTTAAACATCAATGTATACAATGTAATTTAAGTTCGTTTTGTTTTCACTGAATTGAAGTTGATATTACAAAATCCTAGAGGGTTTCTCCTCCACATCCAAACCATAGAGACCATGCATGTCAGAATGAGCACTAGTCCAACAAAAGTGCATAAAAAAGTGGCTGAACAAAACTTAAACTGAGGGTATGCTCTCTATAGGGTTCTGTACAGTATGATGAGAAGGTTAGCTAGAGAAGGTGAGCTGTAGAAGGTGGTGTAATGTCACCTGCTAGGTCAAAGTGAATTAAAGTTATATCCCTTAACCTCTTCTCAGCTCCCAGCTCCTAATTGTCAAACTTGAACTTCCTAGACTATTTTATCTAATTAAATATGCTTTGTTTCACTGATAAATAAGACATGAGATATCTTTAATCAATACATACTTAAAGATAGAGGAAACTGTTACTGCTTTTCTCTTTAAAAAAAAAAGGGGGGGGGCTTCTTAGTCCACAAACATTACTCATCAATGGATTTCTGGCAGGATTTGTCACCCACAGCATAGAAATAAAATGTCTTCTTATTAACCATGATGGAAAAAGTCCCATCTTTGATGAAGGCATCGTCTTACCTCTATCTCTTCCTTGTGTTCTTGTGACAGCATGTGCATCTGTTTCTGGAACTCACGGTTCAACGCATTCCTTTCTATCATCTTCTCCTCAAGCATCTCCACCCCTAAAAACAGGAAAAGATACACATTGTCAAGGATTACTTCTTGAAGTAAAATGTAAAGAATAAATTAATGATAACTGCATCTTCAGATCATTATACAAATATTATTTACTGAAAACATTCATGTACATGTACTCCTGAGAGAGGGCTTCAGGAACAAGCACAAATCTTGCTTATCTACAATTGCAGGAGGCAAGATGGTAATTGCTAAAAGCAATGGTCTTGTGACAGGGGCATTTCGGGTCAAAAGCAAAACTGATGTGCCAGTGTCTTTCAGTAAGATATCAATCATCAATTACGAGAACCCTAGATAGGGTTTTAAACCACAGGCCAATTTAGTTGTTTGTCTTCAAACACATGTAGAGGCATACCATGGGCCAAAAGACTGAGGGGGCACAGTAACACTTAGTGCATGAAATTAAAATTAACATGGCCATTAATTCAGGTAGGGGTAGGTTTATATAGTCTCTTATATTTACCTTCTCTTTCCCATCCCCACTTTTTCCTCTCATTTTCTCTCTTTGTCATTTTTTTCTTTCTGTCTGCGCCATTTGATCAGGGGGTATATGATAGGGATATCTTACTTTGTTCTGAGAGTTCTCTCTCCATCTCCTCATGGAACTTGTGCTTCATATCACTCTCCTTCTTGGTCCACTTCTCCACCATGTCCTGCGTCAAGGTTCTCTTGTAGGCCTCAAAGGCACCCTGAAGGAACTCCAATTCTCCTTTCATCCTCGCTATTTATACAGAAATATGAATAAAAATAAGTGGTATCTTTTAGCAATTTTCACAGGATCTGCATTTGTGGTAGGTGCCTGTCTACTGGATAGAATAAGTAATTTTCTTGTTCGAAGTTTACCCTATTGTATATGCTCATCGCTCCACAAATGGCTCCACACATATGCTTACCGGTAAGCTACACGTATACCTGTAGCACGTCAGTTATCTTGAGAAATTGAAGCAGCTATGGTAGATAAAGGAGGCAGTTCCAACTTCCAATAGGAACTTTTTATTCCCTTTTTGAAAAGGAGACATATCTTGAACTAACAAGAAAATTAATTGCCTCACATATCATAATTTAAAGACCCTTCTACTTTTTACCAATTTAATAATCTTCTTTATACTACAGGAATTCGAGTGAAACCTAGCCTTAAGTGCCTCACAGATCATAATATAAAACACTTTGACTTTTACTAATGTAATTATCTTCTTTATACAACAGGAATTCAAGTGAAACCTGTGTAGGTCACATGCATGTGACACCACTCAAATTAAGGGTATAACATGAGTGACATTTCTTTCTCTTGGCAAAGTATGGTCCTAAAAGTGACTTGGTGCATATTCCCGATTATGATATTACTCAAATTAACCCTTTGCCTACTGGAAGCGGGTAGTTCTTGAATTAAAGCTATGGGTAATATGAAGATACAGTAGACAATGGATTAAGGGTATCACATGAGGGCCATTGTTTCTCTTTGGAAAGTATGGCCCTAAAAGCTGGCTTGGAGCATGTTCCCACTCACCAAGAGCTTTCTCACTGCCAGACTTGATATGGTTAATTTCCTTGGCTTGGACCTCTTTCAGCATGGCCACCTGCTCTTCCTGGTCCTGTTTGTATTTCTGGAACTTCTCTGTGTGTTTCCTGTCAAGTTCCTTTAGCTTCTCCCTCAGTAAGTTTCCAGCCTGACGAAATGATAAAAAAAATAATTAAAAAATAATTTTTCAAATCAATATGGTGATGATGGCTCTCAAGTTTTGAAAACCCTTGTGTTCTGATAAATTGTACATGATCATTTTGAGTGAATAACCTGTACTTGTCTGTTACCTGAAGAATCATATGTGCTTAAACCGACAGGAATGGTAGCATTGGCAAATTGTCTCGTCTGTCTTGAAGCTTGTTGTATTATTATTGTAAAGCGCATTATTTTCTCTCAAGATGGAATGGGCTATAGAAGCCTACATGTAGGTTATTATAATTATTATTAACGGTTCATATAATTTTCTCAAAGGAACTTTATTAAAATTCCATAAATGAGGAGGCTAGAGAATAGTGATGTGACATTGCTTGATGGGTATTTTTTTTTGCAAGATATATCTGACAGATAATTTTCTTCCATTTCCAAAATTAGCAAGACCCTACAAAGTGATGATATTCCATTATGAATCGTAATCACATGACGTTTGATGAGGTAAGCTAATAAAAGAGACTGTAGAGACATACAATCATATAATGTGACCTTGAATACAAGATTTGAAGCAAGAACTCTATTAAAATCTTTACCTTGATTGTAAATGAATTCAAATGAACATTGACACATGCATTCATATGGGTACACATATGATTTGACTTTTACTACCGGTATCCAGATGAGATTGAGAGAGAAGTTCTTAAGTAATGCTTTGTTTCATTCTGACCTTTTCCTTGCTAGTCTTGTGATTCAGCCTTTCTTCTTCCAGATACAGGGTAAGATCCGAGACTTGTTGTTGTAGTTGGGTTATGAGTGCATCTCTGCAACAAATAGAAAATTGTCCATGTAAACGAAAGAAAACAGAAGCAGAAACCACAAAAGGTATACATAGTAAGAAAACATGATTGAGTTTATGCTTCATGCATTAATGTCTTACAACAGTACTGATTTCAACAGGCACTTGAGTTACCTGTAAGCACAAAATTGAAACAGATATGGGCAATTCCAATGGGACAGGAAATGTTACTTATAATTTTAAAAAGACAGGAAGCAAAAATAATATAAGGTAAAGAGTATTACTTCTAAATATAAAATGCACAATTTGACTGCTTAATGAACAAGTTCCGCAAAGTGAAATGGCAATAAAAAGATGCACACGGTGACAAATCAGTTTTGATTTCACACTCAAGCTTATAAATGGATGAACCAAAATCTAAGGTATAAATAGGTCAAATATTACAAACTTTCAATCTATAATGAACACAATTGTAAAATGTATGAATTCATTGAAATGAGCGACTGATTCAAACAACGTGATACATTCATGATCAAAGTGTTGATGAAAAAATATAGCAAATATAACAAAATTACTTTGATGTAAATGCATTATTTACTTCACAAAGAAAAACATACAGTGTATAATCTCCTCTTTAGAAGAAAATGTATCTGGCTATACTAAATTCACAATGCAGTGGATCTCATAATATGATGGTTAGATGTGGGGGATACAAGCATGAACATTTAAGCCAGGGACAAATCAAAGCTTACATACATGTATATGATCTAAAACAAAACTATGCCACTGACATGTAGGTCATGTGCTTAATTCGAAAAGATGATTTACATGAGGTGAGAAGTAAAAATGCATAATACAAATATCAAAAAGCAAAGAAAACTTATCCAGGGACTATACACTAATGTCCTTTGGCAAGACATTGATCTACATTTGCCACACTCCACCCAGGTGAAGTAAATGGGTACCGGTAGGAAGGAATTCCTTGAATACTGTGAGCACCGAAATCTGTAGCCTAGCAGAGTCGGGGTAATATTGGAGCGCTTTGAGCACCTTGCAGGGTGGATATGTGCGCTATATAAATATCCAATATTATTATTATTATTATTACATATACCCTTTTACTTGGATAAGAAAAATAGAAAATACATTACCTTGGAATATTGGGGAAATTATCTTGAAACATTTTTGAGAATTGGAAACGTTACTTAGTTAGTAATGTGCAAAGCTGTATATGTACAGGACCATTATCTCCATAGCTGCAACTAGATGAAGTCTTGACAAGCTTCTGTGTTTAATTGACAACAAATTGCTCTAGTTAGTGTTCTTTGTTACAAAGATATGCATATTTTATTCATTATCGAGTCCTAACGACAGTTAATGGTGATGATTTCTATTTTTTTTTTTTCGGATGACAAGTCAAACCCAGCCAATAATACTTGATGATGCAAAATGTTTTAAAAAAGCATGTAGAGGGTAGCAGATCAAACAAAAACACAAATATATCATGCAAAACATGCAAACTACTGAATATTCATGAAGCTCATGCAATTATATACATGTACATGTAGATGCAAAAGACCAACTTCATTGACATTTATACCGGTACAATGAGATTCAAATATCACAAGAGCCCCACTTCACCCTATCCGAGTATGATGCTCATTCATACGACCAATTGCCAATGTAAGCAACATGTATTTGCACATAGAACAAGTCGAGTGAAGATATATATGCCACAATCAGACAATGTGATGCATATTCATGACAGCTCATGCCCACATGTATAACATATCATACTTACTGAGCTGACATTGCAATAGTAGCCTGGCTGGATGACCTTCCCATAAAGGTCATCCCGGCAGGGATGGTCTCAAGCTTTCTGTCAAAGGTAGGGGATGTGTGTGGGGAGTGGGTATGGGGAGGGAACAGGCTACTACTACCCAAATGGGGATTCGAGCTGTATCCTGAGGGATTTTTGTCTGACCAATGTTTACTGTTTCCATCGCTTATTAAAGAACCTCTTGAATTAGCCATTAATTGAGGCATTAAGCTACATTGTGTAGATATTGGTCAAATCGAAGAGTATGGGAAAGTTATTGATTTTTGTTTTATTAAAGTGTTTGGGTTATGGAAATATGAGGAAGGGTTAGGTTAGGAAAGGAGAGAAGGTATGAAAAATAACAAAGGTGTCTTTAAAGTCGTAGGCATACATATCACTTACTGAATAAAGATATTTGTAAGGATATATATGACAACTAGGGAATGAAGAGACATATGAAGACGTGGACTTTGAAGTGACATCATATCTGCATCATTACACCTTGGGTGTGTTTCACAAAGATCCAAAGTTGGACTTAACAATTATGGAAAGCCTTTAGCATCTATGAAAGTATTTTGTAAAAATTGTTTTAAAAGGCATAAAATGTTGATTCCAATCATTTATATTTTCTATTATCAAGGAGATTTCATGTTCTTGATGAGGAATTTATAAAAAGTCTAAAATAATTTTCACTTTTGAACATATTTTATTTCAAGGGCACTAATGGCTCTCCATAATGTTTAAGTCCAACTTATAGTTAAGTTCGACTTAGGATCTTTGTGAAACACCACCCTGGTCAGGCAGCCGGGTCGCCTAATAAGACCATTATAGTTGAACACATGCAGATGTGTTATGACTCATCCAGAGTGTGAAGTAAATAGAAGGGCTTACAAACATATTCAATTGATGATGTAATTTTTCCTGGGGACCTGTAGCAAGGTAATCCATTAACCCGTTGTTAATGGATGAACTACAATACCTGGTTGGAATCCAGTCTGCACATATCTTGTGTTGCTATGTCCGGCAACCCTTGAGCAAGCTTTCTAGTTGTCTAAAACAACCTTTCTTTAAAAAGTATACATCAAATTTGAATATGGTAGTAAACCGGTCTATTGGCTTTACTCATGTTGCTCTGAGCAGGACTAAAAATCTGTGGTCATGCAGCTAGCTCTATTCAGGTCCTCATCTTTCTTTTCTTTTTTCGACAAGACAACAACCCTGAACAATGAGACAATTAAGGCAGGTGATGGTCTCTTTATATAGGCTTATGTCTAGCTCGAAAAATATGTTTGAGGCTTCTGGAGATCAACATGGTCTTACGGGCTGTCGATGCTGTTGGCCATCGGTCGTAAGGGCTGATGGTCTACAGGGATGGCCTGTACACTGTAAGCTACAAAGGTTCAGCATCACTTTCCTCTGTTAACTACCCATCAGTAAATTGGCAACATTAGACCACGAAACCTACTTGGGACAACAATATCAACATACATGTACATTATTTCATAATTTCAAGCTCAGCATACCAGTTACATTATCCTGTAAAGTCTACACCAAAGAATCATGATACCATTCCCTCGCACCAATCCAGCAAAATATATGATACAGGAACAACGAAGCACATGAAAGCAGATCAAGCCACATCAAGGAAAATAAAGGCTTCACATATTTTCAAGAAAATAAAAGGAAAATTCCACAATTAAAGAGAATACAAAGCAACACCAGAAAAAAAATCAAAAAGAAGAAAAATTGATATTTTTCTTTTTATACGTATTGTTACAATTTCAAGTTAGCTACATTGTTTTATAAATGTCAAACAGTATAAATTATTTCTTAAAGAATGTGAGCTTTGCTTAACCTATTTGGTACCATTTGTAAAAATGAAAATAAATTCCATATCAAGTTCGCAAAAAGCAGAGGGATAGAAGGGCATGCCACCGATCATAACATGCCTTATTAAGAACCATGACATACCCACCAATCACAAACCGAGAGTTTAATTGATTTCAAAGTTAATTAGGGGAGGAAGTTAAAATTATTAGGTTATAAACATGGATGTTGAAGAAGTGGATGATGCATGCAGGTGCATAAAACGAGAAGGGAAATAAGAAAGAAAATACCTAATAAGAATACCTTGGACAAACCTGTTAAGGGTAGGGGTGGTCAATATTTTGCTGATAACATGGTATCGTATCATTCTCTTTTCAATGCCATTTCATTTACTGAAAGAAAGCGATAAAATCATGCCTTTCTAATGGAACTGAATTCAGTGAAATTTCAAAAGTGAGAAATAATGAAATAAAAGGGCAAAAAATACTGTAGTCAGTTAACTGTTTTGAGAAAACTGAGATCTCTTGCAGAAGCTCTTGTGCATCTTTGTTTGCACACACCCCAATGAATTTTCAAAGATTCTTAAATGCTTTACATGATTATTTTTGCCAACTTAGACTTGTATAAGCCAAGTATTGAAATAATTTATAGGCCATTCTGATCAATTCAATTAACATATTTATCAATTTTTTTCCCATTTTAAAGAAAAAAGTTTAAAATCAAAAATACAAATTAATGGTTAATGTTTTTGTAAACTTGCATACTAGTGCTTTATTTAAACACTATCAGGTTTCAGGCCCATGTCCAAGATGGATTTACAAGGGGTGCGTTAAGGAGAAAGCAAGGGAGGGTTGGTAGTGCTGGATAGGGTGTACATTAGAGGAAGGGAGGGGAGGGGTACAGGAGGGGAGGGGTACAGGAGGGGAGGGGTACAGGAGGTGACACAAGAGGAAAGATACAGACAAACCTAAAGTGCAGGGGGCCCTGTTTCATAAAACCTCTTGCTAACAACAACTTCCAGAGACCCTACGACAAATTTTGGATGTGCCATAGAACTCTTTCTGTTTTGTTGAATATATGTAATTGTCGATCACTGTATTTTGTTTGTTATGGCACTTAGAAACCTTTATAAGCAACTTTAAAAAAAAAAATGATTATAATGATGACATTATACAGTAGGCTTGCGGGTGCATCAATGATGACATTGTTCAGCAAACTTTGACAAGTTAGCACCTAGCCAATCAAATGCTGAATTCTTTCATAATTTATATCAATTTTTGTAACTTGTTCGTAATCACAGGTTTTGTGAAACAGGGCCCAGGACAGCAAACCAGTTCTAATCTAAAAGGAAAGGCGGGCCATGCCACACAGGTAACTACCTTGATCTTAACTTGGGATCAGTTCCAAGCGATGCGATGACAAAGCCACTCCTTCTACGCTAAACACTCAACAGGGGGTCTTCAAATCTATATTTGTATCTAACATCCCTTAAAATCCACCTACTTTTATGATCTACATGTATATCTGAGTTTTGGGCATTTCAGAGTTATCAAAAAATGAGATGTTACGGAAAATCAAAAATCAAAAATTACATGTACCTAATTACCAAGCTATATCCTGCATCAAAACATCTATGAGTGAGATGTTTCAGCAATGCAAATAATTTTTTTCTTACAAAATGCTTTTTAAACATTATTCCAACTAAACTAACCAAAAAATCACACTCCCAGTATCAAAATAAGTATAGATCTCCCTTAAAATATATCAATCACCTTTAACCATGCTAACACTATCCAAACACCATCCCAACACCTGGTATTTACAGAATTGTCATGTAATATAAAACTGAGATGACAGAGAAAAATTTGCGTAGAAATCTATCATCGAATCATATTTGATATGTAACAATCTTCAATGGTTCTAACTACATTATTTATCTACATGAACAAAAATTTCTTCAAAAAAATTTAACTATTTTAATCATTTTAAATCTGAATGCACATAAATTATGTGGATTTTTAAAGGACAAAGTGGGGCAGAGAAAATTATTTGATAAATTTAAACATCCCAATTCTATTTATAGACACATTTCTGAACCCGTTCCCAATCGTAATCCTGATGTTTGATACAATTCAGATTAGTCAATATTAAGCCTGTTATAAAAACACATCACATATGCCTGACCAAATCATATTCTTCAACAATGCTTTCTAAAAGTGTCCTAATAAAACGTTTTCATTGTTTAAATATCTATTGTAGGAATGCTTGGAAATACACTGCAAAAGAAAAATTGATTGGATGTATATGTTGCAAACTTCTTAAAAATGACCTTGCACTGAATAAAATAATGGGTTTAAACTTTGGGTCTCTTTTTCTAGGCCTTTTAATACAAATACAGCTACAATCATATAAAGAAAAACAAACAGTGCTCGTTTCATTCATAATTCTTCCAGGTTGCCTGATATATTTTTGACAAAATACCGGTAAGTAAAATACTGATGGCTTCGGAGCTGGAAAATACTTCATAAATAGAGTAAAGATAATCTTGCCCAACTTTCCTTTCATTTTTCATCTGAGATTGTAAAAATAATCAGGTAGTATAACTAATAAAAATTATGCATATATCCTAAAACTAGAGAAACTATCTACATCTACATGTTATTCTCAACCCCTTTTCCCATCCCCCGTCCGTAGGTTTGTGATTGGGGGTTATGTCTTTGGTTTGCTGCAAACAATCAACGCAGAAAACAAACACAAGGAAAGAACAATAAAGCAAAACATAAAAAGAGGTGTGAAAATAAATTCATGCATAGAAAATGACGAGGGTTACATCAGCATGCAAATTAATACTTTTTCCACAAAGATTTGTAAAAGAACAGGATTATGAATATGACTACATTTTGTTAAGCTTGATAATATAAGATACATGTGCGCTACTACAACTGTAGAGGTGGATAGAAATTAAGGTGTTGAAAAGTTATCTGCCAATTGTTACTGTTGTTCTCCTATTTCGATTTGCATTCATTCTGCAATGATAGTTGGCTTTAGAAAAAGAAATATGACAAACTACTACTTGCTAAATGATTTGTAATTACTTTAATCATAATAAACGCCTTTCTATAATTATGTGATAAACTTCACTATAAGATCTTTATGAGTCTCATTAAAAGTTAACAAACAAAAATTAAAAAACATGCAGTACCAAATTCTTAGCAAAGGGACTCAGAAATCAAAATTCACATTACATTCCAATATAACGCCCTCTGTTCATTTGTCAATCAATGCAATGCAGCTCAACAAAAATAAAATGCTCATTGAAAAAGCAAGGAAAAAAACACTATGAGCCAACACAATGCTAAGGCCTGATGAATCTTATTGAAACCTGGTTTGAGGACAAAACAAACAGAGATTACAGGAAGATAAAGATATTTTCTGAATCCTGATTAACTTTTCAGCTATCGAAAATTGCTTCACTGGTGTTCAAATTTGAGTAAAATCATTGCCGAAGTCCAAAATGTCTGGACATTTATTTGGCTGAAAGTATGTTGTACCTGGCAACTGTAACTTACAGTTCCATGAAACTCTAATGACTCTTTGTCCTCAAACCAAGTCAGATTCAAATTATTTGTATAAGGCTTAGGACAAGAAAATGCAACAAACTGCTGTATACTCACTTTGCAGGGTCACTAACAGGCTGTGTTCTAAAAAGAGAAATTGGGATAAAAATATGAAGAAAAAAATAAAAACAAGTATTACAACATGTACATTGTAAAGCATTTCTTCCCACTGAAGAGAGAAAGATTACAGACAGTCCTTTTCAGGACTCCGCAATCCCCCCCCCCCCCCTCTCTCTCTCTGACATGGTGCAACCGTTAAGTCTACTGTACATTTCTTCATATCTAAAAAAAGTATTGCAATATACAAATCTGCACCACGTAACACAACCATTATCATAATTAGTAATGTTGAGTCTTCAAGAAATGTGTCACGATTGAATGTTCCTATAAAATGATTGAAGCTTGCCTTCTCTTTCATTTACTGGATTATGTAGGGTTATTCGACCTACATTGTAACCAAACCTCCAACATCTGTTGTAACTGTCTATTTCTTCTCCTTGTTATAAAGACAAACAGAGAGTATTTCAATACTTTTATAGGAAGCCAGCATATTTCTATAGGACTTAACTCCAAACATGAACTTCCATATAGTATAATGATATATGGACCCTATTCTTTCGTGAGCATGCTCATCTCATAACCTGCTACTAATTGTGTTCTCTATGACTATGACAATAACAGCAATTTTTTTTTATTCAAACCCTTTATCCTTGTCAGCTTTACTACTCTTGAAACAGACAAGAGTCAACTGTAACTTACGATTCTGCATATCTCCTGATGATAGGAGGTGGTGTATCTCCTCCCCCAGTGCTGATGGTGACGGCTACTTTACTTCTTGACTTTGTCATCGTCATCCCAGGACCAAGGTCATAGTGCTTCCCATTCTGGAAAAATGATAGATTACAGTGGTGTTAATTATTTATATTTTAAAGCCCCACTGCACAACTTGTAGCTACTTGCGCCCTCTATATGGCCAACAAAGCCTAAATGGTACCTGTTGATCCCCTATGGTCCCCTTTTACTTATGTTAATTGAGAGCTGATTCAATGAGATAACTACCTGTCAGTGACCACGCAGGGAGGTCTAATCCCTCCTAGCCAAACTAGTGCAGATAGGCTTTAAGCTACATTTTCCACATTGATCCAAGCTTTGATTTACATGTATAGCCAAAACACATAATTACAAGAAAAGAAGGGGGAAATGTGAGTAAACTAGTACTATGACCAGTTTTCAAAGATACTCCACTGCCCCCACAGGTTCTTTCTCACCAGCCTCTCAATCTCATCAGTCCCTCCAGTTATATTCCTCTCTACCCTATAATTACCCTCCCGCTCTTTTTCCCTTTTACCCCCTCACATCCCCTCCCCCAAGTTACCCACCATCCCTTTCCCACTATCTCTCCCATTTTTTTTCTCTCTCTTTCTCTTTCTCTCTCTCTCTCCCTCTTCCACTGCTATCTCTTTCTCTCTTTCATTTGAGAAAGAACAGGAATACAGCTAGAGATGGAAAACAAAGTGATTGGGTGAGTTAGAGAAAACGAAATAAAGAAAGAGAGTAAAAGAGAGAAAGGGGGAGAACAGAGAGTGAAAGCTCCATGTCATATGACCTTTGACCCATCTTACATCATCTTGTCTCCCAGCACTTCCATACTTCTTCAATGGCAAGTGATTCTCTAGTGTTTTGCGTGCTGTGGGTTCCGGGGACTCCACCTCGTTGACTCTCCCACATCTCGGCCTGCCTCCTGGGGGCGCACTCTTGGGTGATTCTCCATCTTCCCATTCCTGAAATTCAGCAGTGGGTGTGGATCTAAGATAAACAAAAGGGTGGAAAAGTGTATAAAATTCAAAGGAACTCTGTACCGGTAATCAAAATTGTTAAATGATTGTATATTTTATGGGTAAAAAGAAAAGTGAAATCTAATTCATTTGAAACTTAAAGTCTCAGTTTGTACTTGCACGTCCACCGTTTTATTGTAAATAATAGACATCATTCACTGTTTTGAATTACTTCATGCACTGTCACTATGCCAGCACGTTGCACGGACATCCCAGTTTAGCTGTATGATAGCTGCTATCGGGATTATCTCTACAAGATCTTCTACAAGATTATCAATAAGACAAGAGTTAACACACTGCCAACTTTCACAAGTTATTATCTTGAAAGATCGATTTTTTAACAAAAGTGAATATGGCAAAATCTAAATACTTTGCACAATATAGTTCACAGCTTGAATTACATATCGGCAGTTGATGCTGAGAATATCTCATTACTTATAATATGTATCATCTTGTATAAGTTGTATTGGACTCATTCAATAGGAATTTGTCAATAATGATTATTTGGTTTGTGGATCAATGGTCATTATAAATGTGGTAGCCATCTTGCAAAAATAATAAGATTGTTTCTTCAGGAGGAAGAAAAAATAAACCTTCATCTTTATTACGAGAGTAACGTGAGAATAAATAAATGAATTGGAAATTAACTCATCATCATATTCAGAAGAAAAAATATATCTACATGTAAACCAAGCATCTAATAAAGAGTTCATCATTTAAGAATAGACTACTCCCTAATACTCAAAGGGCACCTAGTGGGTCCAGTGGGTCGATATTACATGTTGATCGCTTTTCAGCTGACTTGTATTCTAATACACCAGCTTATAGAGTGCCCTCAACAACATAATAAACACATGCTCTTCAGAATTCAATAGTGTCTCGTTAAACAAAAGTGTGGACAAACAAAAAGGGCCTTCAGTTCAGTACCCCTTTCTTTTGTTGGCGACTTATTGTAGCCCTGAACAAGGAAGACTTGCAGCTTTGCCCAACACTTGAAAAGGAAGATCTCAACTTATTGTATTTGTGTATGCATGCAAATGGGGTAATGTACACAATACACTGGTAATATATAATGTATAGCTCATCTGAGACATTCTATTTAAATATAATGATCAGACATTTGCTCCAGCAACCATTGCTCCAGGCTGTATTTGTTGAAGGTCTAGGGTTAGGACGGTTGAAATTGCATTGGGCTTTAAGTTATAGGAAATAGGGGTTTATAGGGATAGGAATGGTATTTGGTCTAGGGTTGGAGTTAGAGACTCAGATGTTGAAGGAAATTGACCACAGATAAATCGTTGAATGCCATACAATCACACACAAACATTCTTCTCCCTCTTTTTCTTTAAACAAATAATTTGGAGAAAAGAAAAAAAAATTGTAAAGGCATCATTCATCAAATTTGACATCTACACCTGTACATTTGATTTTTTTTTTTTTTTAATTTTAGTTCTCTGTAACTATAGGCAAATTTGTTTTCAAAAATTTTGAAGGTACATGTACACTGTACATTGGATATATATTCATCTTTTTACAAATTGTATAACAAATGCTAGTCAAATTATTGTTGCCTATGCTTTATGTAAAATGATGTTTAACAAATAAAGTGTATGGTAAGTATTTAAAAATGTACATAAACATGGTTGTTTTTTTTTTAAACTAAGTTTTAAGATGCCACATGGTACAATGTACCATGTAATTGCTTTTCGTAATTTTTACTTTGGCGCATTTTAAGCTACAGTGTAATTGCTTTTTAATTCAATTAAATTGATCAATAGCTTATCATGTAAAGATTACAAACAAAAAATAATGATGAAATTCATAGTGGACAATAGCTGATTTCCAAAGATATTCCATCCAAATAATGGCAGACATTTACCGGTACTAACAAACAGAGCACATCAGCTGGCTGTGTAATAAAACTGCCAATAAAAATACAGAGAGAACTGAAACAAAGTTAAGATTTTGTTTATCTTAATGATCAAAGAACACCATGTACCTTTGAGCAAAGGCAAAATAGAAGCCCTTTTAAAAATGCAAATCCAAATTAATATTTCAGAGGGTCACTATGCCCAAGGTTTTACATAAACTCTGTTGGATTTGAGTCATCTATGAAATGTCAATACTTATGGGATCAAAATGAAAATCTACTAGAATACAGACTTCAATTCATCAAATTATCAGAATAAAGTAAATTTTTTTAAATTCTCACTTGTACAATCCTGCACATTATAATTGCATGTACATGTACGGTATGTTACAACCTTAACCCTAGCATAAACTTTTTCTTTAAACAAATTGCTCTTTCTAAGTTTCATATAGATTTCCATATTTTGATATGGCGCTTTGTGATCTCTCAAGACATTTGCCACTCTTGACCCAGGTGAAGTAAACGGTTACACATGAGCAAGAAAAGTCTTGGAGTACTCAAGTGCCCTATCATGGTAGCCCACGGTAGCCATGATATTCAGTACTTTGTATCCTTGGGAAAAAGCAAAATTACAAATTAAATCATCATTCTCTTATCTTGATTATTATCATTACCTTGGTCTTGACTTTTCCTTTGCAGCAGCCTTCCCCGCTTTCTTTTTATTAATGATCGTCAAGCCGCTCATCTTGTACTTGTTGGCCTCCATCTGATCTCGGTTACGCCATTCACCACCGAGAGAGATCGCCGAACGAGAGGCATTGGGCACCGGCGTATTGAAGTTGCTCATGATGAGAGTCTATTCTATTCTTTTAAACATTGTACGTGTATTAAACTTAAAGGCAAGATATGTTTTAGAATGTTGTTCATGTTTGTCCTCATAAAAAATGACTGCATAGATGACTTTCAATTGGCACGATGTATGTTCACTCACAATATTGCATCATTTAGTCATAGTTTTCAATGGTATTAGCTGCGACACTTTAGATGTGTCTACAAGACCATCTAGTGGTTATTTATTCCACTATTTCATATTTGAAACTTCAAGTCTACCAAGGGTGTTTCATCTCCAGTCAGTTGTTAAATTCTTTCATGTTGTACAGCTTTCTCCTTGGAATTTTAGACATTTCTAGCACAGTCTTTCTAATGTTATAGAGTTGCAATTGAAGGTTGCTTAGAGGTCGGTATGGTTTGTCATCTTCACATTTTGACACCTGTGTTGCTGTATTTTCTTTCCATCGGTGTAGCAGAGTACTTGATCAGTGTGGAGTTCTTGAATGAAAAACAAATAAGATGAAGTTTAGGAAGAAATGTTCAACATTAAAACTAATATCCAGTCAATGCCAAATCTTGGAATAAAACCATCAAAGAGAGTAAGCTGGAGGAGAAGCGGATCAAAATATATTACAGGAAAAACTTGATAATAAATTGAACACATTTTCCAACAATATGTAAAGGGAACTTTGAGCAATTGGACAAAAAGCAAATGGAGAATTTTCTACATATATGTATGTATGACAGCGCACATAACAGCATTGCCAGAGGAAGTTTCTCCATATTGATTTAATGATCCTCAACTATCAAAAAATGTTTTTTTAATCTCATGAAACTTCACAAATTTCTGCTTTGTCAAACTTTTCTGAAACCTTAAATATGTACATGTACATGTAGGTTTCTCTGCTTCGAACACACATAATGTAACTTTGCATGATGGTTAAATTCCGAATTAGGACAAAAATGCAAGTTGGGCTCACTTAGGCCTAAACAAAAAAGATGTATTGCCCCTGTAAGTGCCAAAACGTGGGTCAGTCGGTCAGAAATCTTTCTTATTAATGGATGCTCTAATATTCTTTTTCTCTGAAAAAAGTTTTTTTTTAAAAATAATTAAAAGGCGGACCGTGGATTTCAAGATTTTTGGGTCAGTCGCAAAGGGCGATACAACATCTTTTTTTTTTAGGCCTTATAGACCTACATGTACATGTACATGTATCAAAGGGTAACCAAAGTTTGTATGATATTTTGCCTTGCAAATTATGAAATTACCATATTTTTGATGGATCGCTTATTTTTTGATGAACTTTGGTCACCCAACCATACTGAACAACAAGGCATGATGGGGTCCAAATTTCCTGAACCTAAATATCTACACTGTAGTAGTGGAGAGAGCTCGAGTGTACATGTAGCTCAAAGAACGGCCAGGGATCATCACCGACCAAACTGCTGAACAATGTATATTTTTGTAATAAAAAATATAAACATGACAGAAACAAATCAGTGACTGACTGAGAGTTTCAGGATAACTTCTGAGCATGTATTGTACACTCAATTTTTGCGAATTCAACTTAAACTAAAGAAGGGGAAGAAGGCATTAAGTGTACGCCAGTAGTATGATAGCACTATATAGCACAAGACGGCGCAGCTAAATATACAGTGTGAGTAAAAAAAAAGGTTTACACCTAGAAAATTGCTAATTATTTTAAAAATCATTTTTGAACAGTAAATTATTATACATGTACATCTTGTGAAAAAGTGTTTTATCCAAAATTATTTGGTATCATTTGTGTGTGGTATGTGTTCACGCTCGGATGAACATGAGACATTGTAGAGAGTGCAAAAGTTGATGTGCGCCAGTAATGCTTATGTGATGTTTGAATAAACAATTGGGTAGGCCTATTATCAATTCGGTCTTTGCAGATTCAAATAACATCCCTAACAAAATTAGAATGCCACACATATCAAATATCAAAGAAAAGTTGTGCGTGTGTGTGTGTGACTTTGCTTCTGCAAAAACATATGCAATGCATCTCATTTGATACGTTCAATCCATTCTCTCACCTTAATACTTTTGAGCAAGTCAATTTTTGCACTCTCGCAAACAATTACAATGCCTCATGTTCATCCAAACTCCAAAGATAAGCGTAAACACATACCACACAAAAATGATACCAAACCATTTGGGATATAACACTCTTTCAAAACATGTATGATAAACTTTTGTTCATAGCTGACTTTTAAAACAAATGACATATTTCTGAATGTAAACTTTCTTTCGACTCACACGTCATCGTCACACGGTATAGCACTACTCGCCGGCAGAACGAGGCTCTCGCTCGCCTTTAGGCTGCCGGCCGCGCCCCACTGCTTTCATGGTACACTATGGACATCCACTGCGAACTCTGCACTACAATAAACCTCAATCAAAGCACGTATCCGCTGTCAAGATTATGTTTTTTAATTTCAGAGCGTCGAATGAATTCGAACTTTGAATCACTCTATTCATGTGACATAAAATTAATGGTATTTTGTTCGCTGCAATGATAAAGAGAAGCAGTGAAAGAGAACTTACTTCCATAGAAACGACAGCCGTCTTTCCGTTGCCATGTACACGAACGTGTTTTAATGAGCCGCCATGATGAATCGTTTATCATATTGAGCGCGCGGCGTTTCAAAACGAGGGTGCGCGGAGCGAGAAAGCGAATGTGGGTGGTTTGTAGGTGGTGGTGCAGGTGGTGGTGGTGGTAGTGGTGCAGGTGGTGGTGGTGGTGGTGGTGGTGGTGGTGGTGATCAGGGTGGTGGTGGTGGTGGTGGGGTGGTGGAGGTGGTGATGGTGGCCGGAAGCGACAGTGGTAGTGGTGGTGATGGTTTGGAAATTTGGATGTGATGTCGGCTGAAAGCGACAGTGGTGGTGGTGGTTTGGGAATTGCATATAGATCACGGTGATGGTGTCCGGAAGCGTGGTAGTGCTGGTTTTGGATTTGGGATGATGTGTTTGTAGTTGTAGGAGAAGAAATCGCGAATTCACTAGCAATATAATAAAGCATTGCCATTTATTTTCAGTGCGGAATGACATGAGGCCTATCGCATTGTCAGAATTATGAGGTGATGACAAATTAAAAGCCCACTATTGAGGCAAAAGATGAGCCCCTCCTTGGCAATTAATTGCATACAACATCTTCAAAATATTCTGTCGATACTTTACTATAAATAATTCTAGTAAGTCAGTAATTAGCCCTGGCAGTACAAGCTTCGAAAAAAAAAATCTGAAATTATAATGAGTCAATTGCATTGTATTGCATTGTATTGCACTGCCTTTGGGGCTACTCATATATCCCGAATTAGACACACTAAAAAGACACTTAAGATTTCGAGGGTCCCTTTTAAAAACAAAATTGGTTGATACCTCATACTATCATCCATGATTCTAAGCATCCCTAATTTTTCATCAGACCGATACTCTAGTCTTGAGCTCATGCATGAAGATTTGATAGAGATCTAGCGCCATCTACGAGAATATGGCACGAACGTAACTATACACATTTCTAATTCATTAGAGCGTCTCTAAAATAATATTTTTATTCTATTCTTAGCTTTCATTGTCCGGTATTCTGCTTGCACGACTGTGTTAAAATTTCCAAATACATATTCTTTATCCTGTATTATATATATTTTTTTAAAGAACTCATACGCACTTTGTTTAATTAGATTACTTCCTAGATTTTCAATTTACAAACATGGAATCAGGTTGTAACAAATAATTTATTCATCATAGAGAACGTTCAATACTCTTGTAAATTTGTTAAGGAAGGGAGGATCGGGTATTGATCGGATTTGGAAAGAGGTAGAGTGCGAAAATTGAGGGGACGGAGAGAAGGGGGGGGGAACAGTGATAGAAAGATAGGAGAGATATATACGTATATAATGGGGAAAAAGAGGCAAGGGGAGTGAATGTTTGAGAGAGAGGGGGGGGGGGGGAGAGGGAGGAGAGAGACACAGACAGATGGGCGGACGTATATATAGTAGTAAGAGGACAATTATTAGTAGTATATCTATACCACTTTTACTGTTATCGGTCACCCCTTTCGTGCTTCTCTGTCAGTTTTCCCATCGCCTGTCAGGGGTGACCAATAACAGTAATAGTGATACTACTCTTATTTCTACTACTACTACTACTACTACTACTACTACTACTACTACTACTACTACTTCTACTACTACTCTTACTACTACTACTACTACTACTACTACTACTACTACTACTACTACTACTACTACTACTACTTCTTCTACTACTACTACTTCTACTACTACTCTTACTACTACTACTACTACTACTACTACTACTACTACTCCTACTACTACTACTACTACTACTACTACTACCAGGCGTTGGGGGGGGGGTAAGGTCAGCTTTTTTTTTTTTTTATTAAAAAAAAAAAAATCCAAAAGGGGGGGGGGTTTAGAAAAATTTAGGGGGGGGGGGGTTTACACACACAAAATAACCAAAGGGGGGGGGTAACCCCCAAACACCCCCCTGTGTACGCGCCTGACTACTACTAATACTTCTACGGCCACCACTGCTAGTAGTAACGGATTAAAGATGGATTGTATTTTTAACCCAAAAGAACATAACAATAATAAAAACCTGAATTAAATCACATATAGAATTCCATTCAAAAAAAAAGGAAAGAATTAAATTTCCTAAACATTGCGCATGCCAACTATATTTATCAATGATGGTTTTAATATTAGCGATACGTGCATGTCGTGGAAATATTGTGAGAGGATGGGAAAGCGGGTGTTTTTTTTTTGTTATAGGGATGAGAAGACATGAGCCCTTGAACGCTGGTGTACTGGTGGGGGGGAGGGTGTCATTTCCTATTCGATACCAGTGATTTATAAATGTTGCTGAAATGACATGATTTCCGGCATTTTTTCTCAATTTTTGTGTAAGTCATACCTTTTTAATGCGTTTGTTGGAAAATTAGAATTTCCCCAATTTACAGTCGGGCGAAATATATGCTTATTTAGAAGCCTTCAAGTCAGGGCCTGCAGAACGACTGGGCTCGGGGGATCGAGACCCCCGCCCCCTCGCTTTTTGAAAAAGTATGTTATACAGAGGGGAAAAAAGAAAGAGAGAGAGAGAACAAAATAAGTGACCTGCCAATGTCACAAAATGAGCTATCAAAATATGCTCATCTGACTGTAATTCAATGCCTAAAGCCCCAGAGCTTACGGGGGCTACGACTCCGGACACCACCAAGGGCCCTAGGGCAGGCCCCTGGATGCTCATCTGACCGGATTAAATACCTCAAACCCCTGGACTCCAAAAAAGTATGCTACAGAGAAAAGAAAAAAAGAGTGAGAGAAAAAAATAAGTGACCTGCCAATGTCACAAATGTGGTATCAAAATATGCTCATCTGACCGTAATGCAATGCCTAAAACCCCAGAGCTTACGCGGGTTCCGCCCCTGGACCCCACCAAGGGCCCTAAGGCGGGCCCTTGGATGCTCATCTGACCGTAGTTAAATACACAACCTGTATCTAAAACCTGTGAGCTTCAGGGGGTTCTGCCCCCTGGACTACATCAATGGCCTTAAAGAGTCCTTAATCTAACCGTAAATAAATACCTAAAACCCCTGAGCTTCCGGGGGCTCAGCCCCTTGACCTCCTGCCGGAGCTCGGGCCCTGGACCCCACGCCAATTTACGCTCTAGCTGATCGTTAATACTCCACCTTGAAAAACTGTGACGCAGATTTTCTTCTCCCCCCCCCCCCCCCCCTCCAGACGTTTTTGATCATTACGCCACTGCCCCTGGAAGGTGCGCCCCCTGGAATGTTTGCCCCCCCCCCCCCAATTCTAAACTGCTTCCGGCGCGCCTGCTACAACTACTACTACTACTACTACTACTACTACTACTACTACTACTATAGCTTCATTGTCAGTAATGTAAACGGACCTATTGATTAGTATTCCACGAAGTTGTACCAGCTTCCATCAATGCCTTGATCAAGAGAGGCATTAATTTACAGGCTCGTGATTCACTGAGCGTGATAAGCACCTGGCAGGGATTCGAACTTCGAACTTCGAATCACTGGAAAGTCAAGTGCATGCAGGCGCGGATCCAGGATTTTTTTTTTAGGGGAGGGGGCCCAACTTTGCCGAAAAGTCGCTCAGTGGGGGGGGGGGGGGTGGTGGTAGTGAGCACATTTTTTTTTTGGCCCTCGAAAATTTAAAAATTTGCACCCCCCCCCCCTTGGGCGCGAGGGGGGGGCCCAAACCCCCCAAAAAGGTAAAAATCACGTGTTTTTACACGTTTTTTTCCGGGGGCGGGCCCACCGCCCCTCCCCCCCCCCCTGGATCCGCCACTGAATGCATGAACCACTACGCAACAAAATGCAACATATTAATTAGCGGACCCTGCATATATAGGCACATGGTTGTATGTCCAACCAAAATCAAGTGCTCATAATTATGTTATTTTATTTTTTTAAATATTTGTTACACTTTTAAATCATTATACAAAGAAATGTATATTTCATTAAAATGATAAAACGACACTTTCCAAAATGTCTTAGATCACGGCACGGCGCCTCCTCGGGCAGCATGCCTGGGAGCCGAGAAACGGGTCAAGTACAATTATGTGGCCCACATGCGTTTGGTTTTAGCAGGTCTGCATATAATGTGGATTTACAAACGCACTGCTTTGAGGAAAACATCAGCGCCAACAAGTTGTTTATATGTCTATTTATCATTTTACAATCCCTTTTTTTTCCTTCTCATTCTTAGAGGGGGAATGCTTTCCAAATATACATCACTTGATCTGCATAAAGAGGCTGTATACATCATTTAGGCTTGAAACGAGTTTGATGTTATTCTTAAATATATTTATATATATACACCGTATCGAGAAATGTTTCATTATGTGGCGGTCGGACGTTTGTTTCTAAAGATAGCTCGCACCGGGTTCGCCACTTGCGTCAGTTATGCAAATTTGTGACGTCAGTATGCGCTTTTTGATACGTGCCTCTCTCTTGTTTTCTCTTTCTCCTCTCATTCTCTATTATATCTCCCTTCCACTCGGGGCCCTCTCTCTCTCTCTCTCTCTCTCACTCCCTCTCTTTCTCCCTCTCTCTCTCTCTCTCTCTCTCTCTCTCTCTCCCTCTTGCTCTCTCTCTCTCTCACACACCCTCTCTTCATTTCTCTTCCTCAATCTTCTTCTCTCTCTCTCCCCTCTTGCTCTCTCTCTCTCACAAACACCCTCTCTTCATTTCTCTTCCTCAATCTTTTTCTCTGTATATATCCCGCTCTCCCAATCAGGATATTATCTCTCACGATTCCCGCTCTGTCCCCACCCCTCCCTTTCTTTCTCTCTCTCTCTCTCTCTCGTGTCTCTCTTCCGCTTTCTCTCTCTCTCTCTCTCTCTCTCTCTTTCCCTCCCTCTCGTTCTTTCGATTACTCTTACCACCTCTCTCACTCTCATATCGTTATACTCCCTTTTCTTCGCTCTCGCTACCTACTCAATCTCTATGACTATCCCTCTTTCTTGATATTTGTGAATACAACATTGAGGGTCTGTATAAAACCTCACCCTTTGCTCATAAAATATCTCAATTTCGGTTTGCTCTTTGTAAAACATGAATTACAAGTCTTTCTTTTCGGAGATTAACAGATTAACTTGAATTCCCTCAAAAAAAATAAGATAGGCCTATTTAGCTCAATGGGCGAAACGGGTGCTCCTCTACAATAATTGAGAAAAATAAAGAAATAAATTATGACGAAGAAAAAAGGGGGACGACACTCATAGGCCCTAACAGGACCGTCTCGTGAATTCAATGCTACACTACTGACGAACACCAACATCAATGGAAGCAGGATTGAATTTATTTACACTTACCAGGTTCTTCAGCTATATATTTCGCCAGAAATTCCAGGAGTCCCGCGCAGGAAGAGATTTCCCGTCTGGATAAAGGTTTGCCACCCCCCCCCCACACACACACACGTGACAAATTATGTATGAGCAAGTCAGTACATCTGTAATTCATGCAAGATTCTAGACATAATTATCTGAATCGCGATGCAAACAATTTTATTTTTTTAAATCACAATTTTGTTCTGATATGCAAAAAGAGTTTACACGAATAATGTAGTGTGCATAGATCACTGGGCTTTAGTCCTTTCACTACCATTCAAAAAAAAAATAGTAAAGCATATCAATCTTTACTTATAGATACTATGTCCCTTTTGCAGCCAACATCAAATTCTGTAGAACTTTGCAGGAACTATGAATATGTCATGTATGACCTATCTGTGAAATTTAAACGTTAGCAGTGTCCTAACATTCAAATTATGCAAGGAAATCCGTTTATTTGCTAGACTTCACTGTCAGACACTATTGAGTGACTGACTCGTTTCTTTTCATCTTTGGTAATAATATACATAAAATGAGCTGTAAAGGGTACATGAGCATTTGTCTACATCAATAACCCACTTCTTGTAACGGCCCAAATTAAACTGATTGAATCTTTGCGCAGCATAAAACGTACGACCATTCGGTACAGTGGTCTCAAAAATCAGACTTTTACTTACTGGCTCTATAGCTCCTAAGTCGATTCGACAACTAATAGTCGTTATTTTCCCACTTAAAAACATTTTCAAGCCCCCCCCCCCTTTTTTAGGGGAGTCCTAAATTAGTATTGTCTTTCAAATGCCGTTGGAATTTAACCTTTTCATTTTGTTTAGCCTGCAAATGGGACATAGTACCTTTAAGTGAGGTATGAGTTATTTCCTTTCCTTTTGTTTGTGTTTGAACCACCAAAGAACAATGATTGACATAGGCCTATTTGAAATGCGCCAGTTTACTATTTATAATGTCACAATTAAAGGGGAATATTATTAACCTCTCGACCATGAAGCATTATCATGACATAGAGACTAAAACAAAGTTTCATTTGATATTAAAAAAGCATTGCCAAACAATATCGTCTTGCAAGTACAATGCATGAAGAGACCCTACTTCGCCATATTAACGACGTCGTCTGTTCCCCAAGGAAGCCGCTTGCCATTTTGTCGAAATTTGCCTTCAAAACTTCTGCGTTGTGACGTATTATGCAATACACGTCAAACATGGTGTACAATTAGTGTTTGGTTGTAATAGTAGTTCCTCAAAAACAAAGGGGAAATCATTTTATCGGTTTCCAGTCCAACACAATCGCGATGAAATATTCAGGTACCAGCTCTGAAGGTGGAGAAATTTTGGACAAAAAGTACAAGTACGACAGGAAAAAACGATGTGATATGCAGTGATCATTTTACAGTTTACAGCAGGGAAACGTACTTACGCAATAGCGGTCGAGTCCATGCGATACGTCACAGAACGGGCCGTGCGCAACCACAATGGCGACGTACTGAATATTCTCAGAGCCGCGAAAGACGAATGATTCTAAAGAAGAGTTACGTCCTCCCTTTCGTCAAATATATGACGTTTTTATATTTATTAGATGTTTTAAATGGCCTATACAAACTGAAATTAACATGTAGTTTGAGGTTCATTCCCTTTAAAGCGAGCTGAAGTATTTTATGATGAACCAATAAGAACAATTTTCCAAAGCATACCTTTGAGCGTAATATTTGAAGCGCAATGCACTCACAGTCAGTTAAGAATGCATTTCTCTCAACAAATATCTACAATGCTGCATCAAATTTCAAAATTCATTCATTTGAGGGACAGAGCAGGTGCATTATTCAATTAGTGCGACGTCTGGTGATTTAAGCTTATCCACTCTCATGACTTTTAATCGTCGGATGTAGTAACATATCAAATAACATATCTTTTTCTTTGTTTTTTTTTAAGTTTGCTGCTCATGTTGCAAAAGATAGCTTTTATTTGTACTGATATTCTTTACAAATGTGTTTTTATGGATTTAAACGGTATAATCCTCAATGGAACGCGGCGCCCCAAACCAGCAGCTTACCACTGCACCGAGCCGAATGCCAAGTGACTCGCCTGCATAAAATGTGTCTCTGGTGTATAATGACGCAAATGAGAGGTTTTAAAAGCGAGAAGAGTCCATTTTATCGTAGGGGTAACGGGGCGAAGTGGTACGAGCGTTAGCATCAGAGTTCGCCACCGACATTTACCCGCTACCATCTTCCATAGATGTTGAACCATTTCAACCATTCTATTATCTACACCACTCATTATCTAACTATTTATATAACTGTCTGTCATAACCACAGACGTTGAATACTTATATATTAAGTAATTATATGCTCATGTGAATTCAGTGTGGAGGTTTAAATACTTCGGGTTTTAAAACATTCATAATAAGGCCTCTCTTATACACAGGCAGGTGCCTATCAATGATTCTATTTAAACAACAGGGCTGATTAACGCTTCATTTATTCCTCTTGTTGACCCCCCCCCCCCTCCAAAAGATTAATAAGAACGGTATTTTATTTGTTAGTGAACAACATTTTGAGAGGCAAACACAAATCCTAAGAGCGAGTACGTCTACTCAAACAATCTTTATAATAATGTGCTCTATTAATGTGACATATCATTATCATCAGTAGTAGTACATGTAGTAGTTGTTGTTGTTGTTAGTAGTAGTAGTAGTAGTAGTAGTAGTAGTAGTAGTAGTAGTAGTAGTAGTAGAACTTATTCAGAGAATTAGGGTCTGAATAAGTCTTTGGATTCGCGTTCATCAACATTTTAGGGCTGACATAAAATATCCAGATAAAGTTATTGGAACATAATATGAATATTATAAGCAAGATAATGGCTGAATATTCCCCTCGGAACATTTACTGTGAAAGTAATCCAGGTCTTTCCCAGAAGTTTATTTACAAAAGTGCACTAATATTCAAAAACAACTGGGAGACAGTTTCCTCTTTACACATTATATAATTTTAGGCTCAACTTGTTAATATAGATTTCATAGAAGTTTGAAACAAACATGGGCATTTTCAAAGTTCAAACCATTTTATTTCCACCATAAAAAGGTTCAACAGTAAATTCACATTACTTGATGTAGTAAGCATGCCCCTTTTATAAATTGCACATTTCTGACAATGTTCCTAAAATCAAATGCTCCCATAGTTATAAAAACTAAAATTTCGGACTCACCTTTCCTCTAATAACATTATTTTGGATTTCAGCTAAACGGGTAGCAGTAACTTGTCAATTAAACTGAAGGCAATCGAAATGTAGGAATACAAATTTACACATTTGTAGCCAACCATATTGATCGGGTGAAGCAGCTGACTGCATTGATATTGATGAAGTTTTATACGGTGTAAACAAGAAACAAAAAACAAATCAATGACGAATAAACATTCACACACACACCCTCCTCGTATCCCAGTCACGTCGACGAGACCGCTAAAAGACTGACAACCGTCCAATGAAAAAAAAAGTTGATGAAATTTGTGATGTTTTATTTAATGAAATTATTTCCTCTGTTTTCTGGATTTGTTTCTTGTTGTTAAAGCTATTGTAAATGGATTGATACACATAAATGAAACACCATCTCAACAAAAAATTATATAAAACTATTGATGTAACTTTATACAATTGAAAATGGTTGATGCGAAAATAGCAAAAGTTTCAAAAATAAACTTTTAAAGCGTTTTGTGATAAATATCAATTGTTAAAAAAAAAAATTGGGGACTTTAATCGTGGTACATCTAAAACATTTATGAATATTTGAGAAGTCAACTATTTTTCTAGGGGAAGAATATCGGAATTACGGCGCGAGGATTATAGAACTTCGCATAGAATGACAATTTTCTATGAAATCAGTGTATATGGTCAAGAAAATCAAGGTAATAATTTGTTACAAATACAATGCTTTCATTTAATTTGATGTATATATGTTGTAATATTAGTATGTACAAACATAGACCCAGTTTGTAGATACAATCTATACGCATGGCAGATAAAGGTAATTTGTACCAAAATTATAAAAGCCATCGAGACGAATACTGGATTCGTGCTCATGAAAGTTATGGAGGTAACCTTCTCGAGAGGGTAAACAAAGTGTATTCATGAAGCAACTCCATCACTTTGGTAGTGATAACTCTAAAATACGCTTAAGTTAATTACGAACTGGTCTATTGACATAAAACGATGTATTCAACTCGTAAATGAGATTATACTAAATAGAAATAATTAAAAAACTTTAAACTTGAGGGAGAGGTCACTTTACGCCACATTACTTCAAGGGTATATTGGTTGCAAAGAAATAAAAGGAAAGATTAGCGGTGTTCTTGAGAATTTTTCACGACAAGATATGAATATTTGCACAAATCAAAATGCGATCGCAAAGACATCCAACAAATCAAGTCAATTAATTTAATTAACCTCTTACACTGCCTTGAGATATCACGTACAGATTATGCAGCATTCCATTATAATGTCCGTACATTTCAACAGATGGCGCAGAAGGCTGCCTTGGGTTGATTTTTTGAAAAGCTTTGTAGTCGTTTTTTTTATCATATACCTTTTTGTTCTCACTTGCGGTGAAAGCTCTTCAATGATGAATCGGTTAAAGTTTTACTATATCCAATAGGTTAGAAGGTAACACAGTTTAATCTATATAAAGTTCTAAAGTCGGATGTGAAAAAAAGTGTCTGGAAAGTATTCTGGTGAAGACAAACGTAATATGTGAGCTTCTTCCTTCTTGTTGAGAAAAATATGATAGAAATAGTTTAATTATTTGGACCAAACTTTCATTCTAAAGGTGTGCAGTCCCACAATATACATTTATGTGTTCAGCGCATGTGGCTTACATCAATATTATTTTACACCACAGTCAGTTTTTGATTTTTTTTTTCCTTCAAATTTTTAATTTTCTTCTCATATTGTGTCTAATATCTACTCATTACAGAAGCTCAATTCAATATAATGCTCTTCCTCACACCACAAAATTACTTAAACTTTTAACACATTCAGAAAGTATTTAAGCAATATCATTCCAGACTTCTTGTAGCTGTTTAGGTGTCTAATTATTATGTAAGTTATTTTTTTAATTGTTGTATTTATTTACTTGTTGAGCTATTTATCTTGTATAGATCGTAAATATTTCTCTCCTATTTCTTGTTTCACTCTTATTCACTCTTGTCATTATTGTAAGTTCTTATTTATGTTGTAGATTTTCCTCATTCCTGTACTATATATTTACATGTCTTTTATGTCTAAAGGGACCCCTCTGTAAAACAGCATTGTAATGCTAACATGCTGAATAGTGTCACTCCTCCGCCTTTCTTTTATAAGTGTGTCTTTATGATTGTAAATGTATATTTGTTTTTGTTTTTTAACTGACACAAAATAAATACAATACAATACAATACAGAGGAGAGAATCGGGAGGAGAATCGATTACAAGGAAACTAAAAAGAAAACATTGGTTCTTCAATTTGAATATCATGGGAAGCTTATTCCTATTCTTAGTGTATTGTCCGGATCGATATGATGCATCCTGCAGAAGTATAGAGGTATTCTTCATAACAATGGCACCGTGGAACGGGGTGTAGGGGTGAGAGGGGGGGGGGGGGTGGCCGGTGATCATAAACATGCATTTGAATACATTCCAACACTAGTTAAGAAGTTTACTTTCCTTCTAAATAGCGACCCATCAACCAGTTAGTGCCTGTGGATATATAAAAATACACCGTGGTGCTCGAAAAAACGAAACATCAAGTTGCTGGAGCATTTGAAATAATTATATCGGTAATATCTATTAATAACCCCGTCGAATTACAAATTTCTATAAATAACCCCTGTTTTTAAATTCGCCTCTGTCTGTAAACATGTCTCTCTCCAGAAAATTCGGGGAAAGAGTACACCCCCGCACAGTTTTTTCCCCACGCCCCACCCACACCCTAATCCCCAGTGTACGTTTCCCCTTTATTGGACCCTTTAAAATTCAAGGGAAACGTTACACTTCAATCGTATTTTCTGGAGAAGAAGACATTAGAAATAGCAATTAAGAAGGACAGGCGCAAAAACAATAATAAATAATTTCATTGGAAGGTGAGACGGTTGTTATTCCCTCTATTAGCTGAATTACGCTAGTTTTCCCATCACTTCCATGCGATTCACATTTTACAGTTGACGCCACGATTGAGTGTACGTTGTGTAAGTGCATGGGCGCATTCCTAAAGCATTGCTACCAATGCAGTGTGGGAGAAGAAAAAACGCCACTCACGACACCCCCATTTAGAAAGTGGTATTGTACTCCAGCAGCCATACTGTTTTGCTGTATGTGTACGCGTAGAATGCGATGCATTAGCGGTGCATGGAAATGCACTGTGAGAGCGCCGTATGAAGGTACATAATAAAACGGTGGTAACACAGCTATGATACCAAGCGTATACCGCCTTGTGCATTTGGAAGATATAGGCGTCACTTTCTTGGGACAAGTTATCGTTCGTAGGACACATATTTGGGACGTTTTGGCAGACATTTGAAAGAAATGAGGATCTTTAGACTATTACGTGGAGCCATGTGGTAGCATTTCGTGCATATCTGAGGGAGAATTGAGTCCCGAATGATGGCGAGATCTACGGCTGCCGGTATTCTGCAACCGCGCGATCTAGAAGCTGCGGATAACGTAGGCGAACCAATTGGGAATCACACACAGGTAAAGTATATGTTTAGAGACATAAACATGTCATTGCTGATGAAAACATGATGTGTTGTGCAAAACGTCAAAAATTGATGGCTTGGTTCACTATAAGCATCTATGATGTTAACACCCCTCCTTGTATGCTAAACAACATATGCGAATGTCCTTGTAATGACTTTCAATTATTTCAATAAATGAATTATAGACATTTAATTGTAATTATAGGTAGTGTACAATTGTACATGTACAGGTGCATAAATGAAAACAATGTAAATCATAGTATACAGGTCTATATATGATTTGTATAAATGGATTTAGTAAAGTATGTCGACAGTGAAAACCCATCCAGGAGTGATATCGATCGCAAGTTGACTGTGCAAAAGAGCTCTGGTACATGTGTAAGTGGTAACAACCAAAATAATAATGATAATAATGATAATTAAAAAAGAACACAGGGAAATACAAAAAACATACTGTGAGCAAATATTGCTGTTACATTTATCCAAAAAAGAGAGGGAAACAAAACAGTATATTGTACACTGTAAATCAAGTATGAATATACACTCCTTGTGTATAATATGAAATATTTAAAATACACCATCATTTTTTAGAAGAGTTGAGGAGAATCCAACCATTGTAATAATTGCATTTGTATTAATTGTATGAAACAGGGAAAATAAGAGAAAAAACAAACAGAAAAATGACATTTTGGTAATTTCCTGTGTGAGAAAGTTGGCCGGCACTTCGTCACTGTGACACTACTAAAATTGGATTTCCCTTTAACCACAAGTAGTGCATGATGCCCTTAGATGCCAGGCACCTTATGGTTCATGTTATTCATAGAAAATGAAAATTTATTAAAGAATATTCAGAAACAAGGACAACAAAAAAACGTCTAGCCAACAGCACACCATATTGATGAAAAGTTTGAGAGCAATATGATTTGTCAATAGAAAAAACAAGAGGTTAGTCATTGACTGATTGCCTTTACATCATTGTGATACACAATATCATTTTGTAAAAATACTTCTCTGCCCTCTTCTGTATCTCATGTATGTGGTGTACATACATGTACATAGTAAGGTACACTGTACACATGAACCAATCATTAGCGCACACAGCTGGTCCCTGCTACATACTGTATATGACATCCAATGTCAGGTCTATATTTTGCAAATCACTTGTTTTGTTTACCAGAAATAAACATGAACAAAGAGGAGGCGAGTTGGCTCAGTCTGTAAAGCGTCTGCCTGTCAAATTAAAGATCCCGGGTTCTACTCCCACCCAGGCAGATGACTGAAGCCTGCGTTGTGTGTTATTGGGCCCCTTCCCTTGTTCATACATGTAGACACAGGCTATGCTAAAAGTGGAAAACACTCCATCCCTCGGATAGGACGTAAAATGGAGGCCCCGTGAACAGGAGCATCACCACCCTTGCAGGTTAAGAACCCATTGCACTATTTGTATAAGAGTAGGGGAAACCCTGGTGTAATGGTCCACCGGCACACCCCAATTAGGCCGAGTGCAGCATCTGCAAGAATCTTCAGTGTTGAAGGAGGCAGATTATCTTGAAGAAGAAGAAGGGGTAATATCTCTGATTTTTATTTTAAATTTCCATTTAGAATATAATGTAAAACACAAAGAAAATCCATGAGAGCTTGTTACGAACAATTGTGTAGCATCATGTGCAAACATTATCTAAAGATCCTACTGAAAAGCTGTATTTTTGCATATCTTCCGTATCCGGCCTGATTAATGAGGTTGAAGTGTACATGTGTTCTTGTACTGTCGTAGGTGCTGTGGAGCCATGTACACGTACAACTCGTATAGGGTGTCTAAATAAAAAAATAAAGGGAGCAGCTTAAAGACATGCCAGTGGACATTTGAGGCACAATTAGACATGAAGTGTTAACAAAAATGTTTAAAGTGATTAAGTGATATAAATATACATGTACTTAATATAGTGTGCTTCAGTTTTGATTACCTTATTACACATTTATCAATGAGTGCATATTACTATTAGGTACTGTAAAGTGCTGCTATGAAAGTTGAAATAACTAACATTTTCAAAAGTACACCTTTTTTTAAATTCAATTCAATTTTATTTCGCAATATAATAATCAAAATATACAAAGTAACGGTCATTTTCACTATGTTTACAAAGGTTATATGCCGGGCTTTCCATGAAGGTTGCGAAAACCTGTGAAGTTGGATCGCCCATTTTTTATTTGACTACTTTACTTCAAACTCTTTAATTGTCCAACATTTCAGAACAGATTAAACCAAAGTAAAACACACAAAATGCTACATCAGAAAATTTACTTTTAAAGACATACACTTTAATATACATTATGTGCTCATACAGTGTACATGTACATGTAGATATACATGTACATGTATAAGTTTCATAGATATATGTAAGCTAATGTAATAGGGTCTTCGTTTCATTTGTTAAGTCATGAAAACATATAAATGCTGGTATTGCCCATATAATTAACTTTCTTATGTAACTAAAGGTTTAGCTGGACTTAATAGAGAGAGAAGCTGGATTATACAGCTGTATACCGGTACTTTTATTACAAGTACCTGCAACAAGGAAAATCATCTGATATATTTCTTGGAACAAGGATTTTTCCCAACCCATTATCTAACAGATTTTGGTATAGAGCACATTCAAACTCAGGCATACATGTAGATACATCACTTACATGTACACGTAGGCCCTAAATACATGTAGCAACAAATTACTTGTGAAGGATTACAAAAACAACACATAATGACGTTGAAATACATGTAGTACAATTTATTTTTTTCATCTATAAAATATGTACTGTTTGTAATGAATTAGAAAACGAAGAAGAAAAGAAAAAGAAAAAGAAATTCATACATGTAAATATGACTGAATGTGATTGTTAACATAATGTTCACATTCATGTTTTAATTTAACTGGCCTACAGTAGATGTACGGTTGACTATAGATTAAGGCCATTTGGTCAAGTACCTAAACTAACAAAAATCTCATACCGTTTAACCCTTATGTAGTGTATGTAGTGTACATGTAATTTCCGAAAGCTTGCAGAAACAATATTTTCTGTGTTTATAATTACAAAATGGCTGTTGGGGTAATAAACATACATGTAGAGTAGACGATAGCAAGGATAATTGATGGTAGACAATAGTAATATACGGGTATATCATTTTTTAAATGTAAAACAAAAATGTAGAGTCTCCAACTAGCCCAACTTATCTTTACAAGCAATGTCCATCATCAATCATTATCAAGAATGGCATCATCATCATCATCACTATTATCATCATCATCATCATCATCATCACCACCACAACTATCATCATCATGTAGATCATGGTCGCAGGAATTTCAGCTCTACTGTTTTAGATGGAAGATCAATGTTTTTGGCTGATTCCAATCAATTTTTGTAATGTTTAAATTATAAAATTGCTTGTTTCATTTAAAAGACAACTACATTTACCTGGGAATATCCCCATGGCACTGCCCCCTGGACCCAATTCATAATGGGCATAGACGTTTGATGCTGGCAATCTTTGATCTGTGCATTCACAGTAGGCATGTTTTCATCAGCTCGAGTTTGCCCAATAACCCGCTATTTTCAGACTCTGGATATTATCCCGAAGCTCAAAATTGCGTCTTCACCAGACCAATACGCTCACCACACCAATACGCTCACCGCAAAGTAACATCGAACAGGCGCAAATTAGCCTGCTATTTCTCGAATAGCAGGATATTGTGGAAACGACCAAGATTTCTAGGGATATTTTCTGAACCAAATATTCTGCTAATTTGAACTCCGGGCTGATGAAGCTAACACAAATTAACTGGATAATTTGCAATCGGGATAGTTAAAATAGCGGGTTATTTGGAAAACTCAAGCAGATGTATACAGGCCTAGTGGGTCTCCAGTTTAACAAGGGTCCAATCAGGAGAAAGTCTGGTCTACAACATGTATGTAATACCTAATGCATACTAGCTAAACAGGAAGCATTAAAAAAAAAATTTGAACATTTTCAGATATAATATGTAAATTAAATTGCCATAAATGTATTTGACCTACAAATTCCACCAGGCTGCCAACCACACATACATTTGAAAAGATGTGTACACTTCATAAATTGACCTTGTATAATCATAATAAAAAATGCTTATTTACATACACCTCTACCTTACATCATACATGTACATCCAGTTAACATGCATGACACACATCTGGATATTTTCATGTAGGCACATATAGAATTAAACATGTGTACACAACAAATTGTACAATGTACAATTATCATAACAAATCTGCGTTACAATGTAACGTGAAATTGATTGTTTGCAGTCTATCAGTTATGTATTTGACATTCTTATGGCTTTTTAAAACGAATCCAGATATATGTACAATGTACATGAATGCCATACAGGGGCCCCTTTGGGAGAACGGGGCCCCATGAAAGAGCAGTACTTGCTATTGAACGAGCCAACTTTTATAAAGGTCTAGACTGAAAGAAATTGAACACTCGTACTCTTCAGTACTTGATATAAAACTGCATATTTGCATAAACCCAATCAAGAACTTAATAGTTTGTGGCATTCATGGAAGATTCGGAGAGAGAACTCAATAGTTGTTTATGATTGAATTCATATGTTTTCTACCAGTAATCCAAAATGTCTAAAGAAAATTTCTATAGACATTTTTGGATAATATTTGTAATTTCTATATGCAGTTGAATGCTTGGGTTTAGGGATGAGGGGAACAGGCCTCAATATGGGTATCTTAAACTGGAACACAGGTTTTTACCGGCAATTATTGTACGTTCTTTCCAGACCCATTATTGTGTCAGTCTGCATACATGTACATGTACATGTACATGTGTCTAGCATTATTGTGAGGGGTGTCATACTCGAGTGGTTTAAAGCCCATCTGTATTAGTTTACAGGAGGGATTAGACCACCCTGCAAGGTCACTGACAGGTGGTCATCTCATCAAATCAGCTCTCACTTAACATACAAAAAAGAGGAACATGGAGAGCAATGGTCACTGTTTAGGCATTGTTTGCTACATAGAGGGCGCAAGTAGCTATAAGTAGTACAGTGGGGCTTTAAGCACTTGACTTAAAAGGTTGTACCTTTGGCAAAGCATTAATCTACATTTGCCACTCCATACCCTGAAGAGAAATGGGGACCTGGTAGGATGATTAAAGCCTTTGTGTTAGTAATTTCCATATGCCTTCATGATGACAATATTGTAGAAATACTCGCCAGGGAGTGGAGATGGTGCACACTGTGGGGGAACAAATCCGATGACCGGGGTAATGATATCTGCAAACTGGTTATAGAGTGTATTTTGTATTAAATACTATATAAATTAAGAATATTATAATTATTATTGTCATACATGTACTGTACAACTGTATAAAGTGTATATACCGGTAATGTAAAAAATGACTACCATAATTAACGTTGTATAAACCGCCCTCGAGTATTAACCGCACCCCTCTTTTTCGTCCTAAAAAAAAAAAAAAAAAACCACGCAGGAAGGCCTTTCATCTAACTGCGAGGTACAGCTGAATGTGTAAGATCATTAATGTAAATTAAAAAACAGTAGAGGACCTAGGATAGAACCTTGTGGTACGCCGTGTAGTGTAGGAATTATTATTATAAACTACATATTGAGATCTATCAGAAAGATTACTTTCAAACCAAGATGACAGACAAATTTGAGTGTTGGTTTAGTTTCCTAGTGGTGAGTCAACACACCGATTACTGAGCTGGGAGGCATTGCCAGGCATAGCGCCAGGTGGAGAGGCATAAATCGAAACTTAAAGAAAAAAAATAATAAAAATCCACTTTTTTTTTTGGTGTACCGTGTATAAACCGCACCCCCAACTTTGATTTTTTTTTTCGGCGGCAAAAAGGTGCGGTTTATACACCGTTAATTACGGTATTAGCACTCATACATTTATGGAAGATATTAAAGGCTATCTGATATAATATTTTCCAGCTTTAATGTAGTCTCCTGACTTTGATGCTCACTGCTTTCCAGGGTTGCCCGATGCCTCCCTTTTTGGTACCAATTTACTGCACCTGGTTGGAGCAAGAAGTTACCAGCAAGGTTGGAGGATGCTAATTGTTGATTGGTGTATTGCCTAAAGACATGCTAGCTCTATAAGCCTTGCCTTGACGGCTTTATGAAACTTTATGAAAGAATGGCAAGAGGCATTTTCTTTTTTGTTGCTGGGGTAAGAAAGAAAACCCATTGCTGCATGCGATAACTACTCTTGTACATGTAGTTGTATGGACTTAACGATCTGTGCGTTTTAAGATGCTTTACAAAAATACATACTACTGTAAGCCAGCTACATGTAGGCTTACATTATATAAAGGTTGCCATTGTTGTTTTTAAGCAGTTTATCGGCTTGTGTCTGAAAGGTTCTTACAATGTATTTTTTGTGTAGGAATACCTACAGTATACTTTTATGTATGCACAGCAATGTGGCTTTTCTGTGTGCTACATTGCATTTGTCCATCTTCAGACAATTATTGCTGGATACTGGATAGTACTTCATTACTATACAGTCAGCACGCAAATATTCGACATATGACATTCATGCATACAGTGTACATATTTAAACAGCCATTTCAGTGACATGCTTTAATAGGGAACATTTCCAAGAAAGTGGTGCATAATTCTTCTCAAATCAAACCAATCGATGGCGATTACACAGCTACATGTATCACGACACTGGGTTTGAGCCAACACATGCATAAAACAGATACTTACCAAAGGGAAAGGGGAGGGGGGGGGGGGTTAATTACTTAATAATACAATGGCAAGGAAGGGAGAAAAAACGGAGGCATAAATATTGGCCAGGGTGGAGGCAAGGGCATGGTGATCCTGGTCCACCAAGGCGCCGTAATCTGATATAGATGTAATCAAAATTGGATGATGCCTGTGGATGGCTTGCTTCACAGACCCTTCACTGTCTCTAGCTAGGGTACATCGGCATTGTACACAAAATCTCATCACTTATTATTCCTGCTGGGCTGCAGGCTAGGAGGCATGTGTGTGTGTGTTGTATACTGCAGGCTGGGTTTGGTTTGCCTGGTCCACAGAGGAAATCGTGATCTGTTCATTCTTGGTGGAAGGAGAGAGAGAGAGGGAGAGGGGGGGGGGGGGGGGGGGGAGGGGGGAGAGGGGGGGAGAGGGGGAGAGTGGGGGAGAGAAAGAGAGTGAGAGAAAGAGAAAGATAGAGAAAAGAGAAAAGAGAGGGAGGCAGAGAAAGAGAAAGAGACAGATAAATCAGAGGGAGGTAGGAAGAGAGAGAGAGATAATGAAAAAGAGAAAAGAGAGGGAGGCAGAGAAAGAGAAAGAAAAAAAAAGAAAAGGGAGAGAGAAAGAGAAAAGAGAGAGAGATAGAGAAAAAGAGACAAGGGAGGGACGCAGAGAGAGAAAGAGAAAAGGGAGAGAGAGAGAGAGTCCTAGGAATGGCATTTAATCAATTCGTCGCTGTTTTCACGAAGTGACGGTAGTAAAAAAAATTGCATTCACTTTGCGTGACGATTTTCCTCACTACCGTCACTTCGTGAAAATAGGGACGAATTAATGCATTTTCCTGAAATGTGACTGTATACAGTGTAAATCATTATAAATAATTGATGTTAGCATTTACAATCAAATCCAGGACAGCGTTTAATTATCTAATTAAACACTGTCCTGGATTTCATAAATGCAGATTTTCATATTGCGTATATGTACATGTACAATGTGTACGATTGTAAATGTACAGTGTATATAGGTTACTGGTTATTGGTTACTGCACATGTAATTTTTCACAAAACGTAAAGACATTTAACAGTTTAGAATGATTACACATCAAACATAACCATACATTAAGAGGTGATGATCTATAATATAAAAGTTACAACATGTACATATTTGTGTACCATAAAGAATAAAGTATTTTAAATACATGTACTGTACATGTACATTACATGTATGGTAATTGGTAAACCTAATTTTTCTTATGTATTTCATGTTTTATTGATCCTAGTTTCAACATGAATTATGATAGATCATACTGTATGTCTTTATAAAAAGAACTGAATTGTATTTTATAATCAACCATTTTGCTCAGAATGACACATGTACTTCATGTACATGCCTAAGGTAAACCTGCGCAAAAATTGTTGTGAAGTATATTTTTATTTGGTACATATCAGAAAACATACACATGAACAGAATTAATTAACCATTGCAGGGAATAGCGGTTTTTACCCAAATTGCTGTTCTCATGATTATCATTTCCATGTTTAATCCATGTGGATTACTTTCACCGAAAGACAAACTTTTGCATCTTTTTGTTATTTGAATTTGTTTGCTTCTTGATGAAACAGTATTTAATTACCAAAACAAAATGTTACCTTTATCTAAATATTGTACATCTGTTAGCTTTCTAGTCTTTTAAACAAATAACATGGATGTGAACTTGTGTAGTAAATATGATCTTTTCTGTGTATTTTTGCCTTCTGAATATTCCGGATGGGATGACTATTTGAATGCCTACACCTACATGTAAATCTAAATTCTGATCATCAATTATTTCAATAATCCAATTTTGTGTGTGTTCCATTTGTCTGTAATATTTTACAATACAAAATAATCAACTAATAATCAGCTTCTGTAGGCTCGTCCAAAATATTAAATTTTGATCTAGGGATATATCAGGGTTCCACACTACCTTTTTGATACTTTTTTGAAGGGGTATAAAATGAACCGTCTAGGGTATATGCATGAGCTCTATGTTAAAAATTTGAATTTTTGGGGGGGTCCAGATGTAAATGTTGGGCACCCATGTGTCCAGAGCGCCTGTTAGTTTCAATCCCTGCATATACATGTACAGTCGAACCTGTCTATAGTGACCGCCCAAGGGAAACACAAAAAAGTGGTCTCTGTAGTCAGGTTCCTTAAGTACATGTTTCAATGAGAAACCATTTTCAAGGGAAACAAAAAATGTGGTCTTTGTAGACAGGTGGTCACTAAAGGAGGTTTGACTGTATATTTATTTCATTGAGGTAGAACAAGGAGAGCAATTTGCTTGAAAAAGTAAGAAGGCGTGGCGCCATTAACAGTTGTAGGGGAAAATCACAACTTCACTCCCCCCGACACTCCCGAGACCTCTGTCTCGGGTAGTACTTGAACAAAATATGCAAATTTGTTTAAGACGCGGTACTTGTAGGTTACATGCACATCATGAGCACCAGCAAGTACGAAAAGCCCTGTATGTGCCATACATGCATGCATATATACATGTACATACAGTACATTGTACACATATGCAATGCACAGTGTTTTTGCAGGGTGAAATCTACTGGTAGCTATCGAGCCGGCTAGAGCAGTATTTTTGCCAGACCCTACGTATGTGTGCAGTTGAATGTAATTGAGTATGGGTTCCCTTACAGGTTCCCCCGCCAAGCTGTTGGCTCGCTGCCTGGCCTTTACGCATAATTCATAAACGATTCCTTCTCTCCATGCGGGCCTAAGAAAGGGTGCAGATACTTTGGCAGCTAGTGCATGCGTTGAAGGTACACTGTATATAAAGGCAATGATACATGCTCATAATGCTGCATTTTTGCTTTTTTGCTGTTTCTGGTTATACTGCAGTCGGATGCAATACATTCAAGCTTCAAAATATATTTGTCCCTTAGAGGCCAATGCAAAAAACAACTAAAATATTACAGCTTTTAATGGTTGGTTTTAATTCCCCAAATGTTAAATGCTAGGTATTCTCTGAATGTACATCTATGTGGGTATACCCATGGTACTAGTAAATGCTTACAAATTACATGTACAATTTAACATACATACATACTGATCTATGATTTACAAAGGTGGATAATGAGTGTACAACATTTTAGAACAATCAGTGAAAAGGTACCTCCCCTCCCCCCCCCCCCCCCAAAAAAAAAAAAAAAAAAAAAAAAATAAATAAATAAAATAGGAAACATTAGGAAACATGAATGATTATAACATTCTTTTGGGAATTTGTGAAAGGAAAGGCAAAAAAAGAGAGCTGATTTTCAGATTATTTGTGTACCTACATGTACTTATAGAAATTACATCGGATACTAGATTTAATTGGGGGAGCACCAGCTGGCTGTGCCCCCTGTGCCCCCTAAATTTGCCGATGCAATTGCACATTGGTATTTACAAAATCGATGTACAAATGTACAGTACATGTAGTCTTCCTGAATTTACTTATATTGATGTAATTACATGTAGGAATAAACAGTAGAGGACATACAAATATAAGAAAGTAGGCCCTCCATCTAAAAATAAAATAATATAAAGAACTATACCCCATGGATACCGTCTTTTTTAATAGTGGTAAATACTTAATTAGGGTATTTTACTTGACTTAATTGCACTGATTACATTTTGAAATTGGTAAAAATAAAACTTTGTAACGAAAGTAGCAGGTTTTGCTGATGATTTTGTATACTTTTCCCGTGCTTGTAATGTAAAATAATTCTACATATACATGATACATTTGTTGAAGGATGTTACTGACTGTACACTACACAGCAGGGTAATCAGTCTAATTAGTTGATATCCCACATGAAATAGTTTTACTTTCATTGTCATACAATGTACATGATTGTAGTGCAATTATATACCAGTGAATAAGGTTAAGTAGTAGTGTACGATTTAGCTATGGAAAGCTCCGAAAGAGGTCTTGAAAGATGAAAAAAGAGATGTAAAATACAATAAGATAAGTACAAATCACATCAATGAAGTCTTGCTTGTATATTCATGTAGGTACATTTGCATGTAACAAATGCCTGTAAGCCAAGAAAAGTATTTTTACACTGCTGCAAAATGGACATTCCCTTTAGAAAATGTCACGGTTGTCAAATATTTACATCTACACATCAGGCAAAATTTGTCCGCAAAGTTCAGCCAAAGGTTTGAGTGGCATATTAGATATGCCATGCATGTGAACCAGTATGGTGAAATAGTAATTGTTCAATGCATAATTCATATAAATACCTCCCTTATGACATGATGGATCACAGGCCTGTTTAATCTTTTTCTGTGTGTGAAGGGCTCCCCTGTAGGCACCCCTGAAAGCAACTTTTTATTGTTTTGAGAAACCAAAGAAAAGGGGCCCTTTTTTGCGATTTGGGGCCTTTTTTTGCTCCAAAATAATTTGAAAAGCAAGAGATCGGGGGTCCTCACATTTCGGGGTGCCATCTTTCACAAAGAATAGTATTATTACTTGATCCTGTGTTTGATCATTTATAAACCATACACAGAGCACACTGTGCAATTACACACCAGTAAAATGGGACATGTTAATATATATTATAGAAGTGTATTCAACAATCATATCCTACAATACATATTTACATCATAAATCATTGTGTGTGTGTTCTTTACAGCTTCCATTGTGTACAAACCCAAATGACAGCTAAATGTATGCAGTACAGAATATGCTATATGATATGTACATGTAAATGTTGTGGTAATTTACATTTACAATGCCCTAGAGCTGCATTCCAATGCATATCAATATGTATCATGCATTGCAAATATAGATTTGCCATGTGAGATATACTAGCAATGGGAGATTACTTGAATTTTCAGCATCCCCCAAAAGCATACATGTGCAGTTTTCTTAATAATTTTCTTTTCGATAGAAAAGTGCCCTCTCTCCCCTGAATGGTATACGGTAAAGAGCATTGTTTAAAGGGAAAATCTAGAAGGAATAAATTGTTTGGGGATTTTGTTATAAAAATAAGTTTAAGGTAAAAGTAGTCGAGGCAGATAATCACAATATACCATAATTTAAGTTTAATATTGTAATTAATATTGTATATATAAAAGTTTGCCATAAATATGCAAATGCATGTATTGCAAAAATGTGTTATTCTAATTGTTAAATAACTTTGTATACCAGATTTTCATTCATTTCAGTTTCTTTGTCTTGACTAATTATGAATGAATATTAATTAATGCAAGTAATGTTTTAAATTATATTGCCATCCCTTTCTAAAATATTTTTGATTATTTCACCTTCAAAGATAATTTGATTAACATCCGTTTTGTTTGTTTTCTTGCTCTCTCCAGTACTCATACAGACCCGTAAGTTTTTATTTAATTCCTATTTTTGCCTGGCCTCTTATTTAATCGAAGCCTGTTTTGTCCTCCCTGCATTGAATGTTCCCAAGTTGCCTTGTTTATTTCCTGCATGTAATTATTTTGCTTGTACATGTACATGTATATATCCCATGTTCCACTTAATACCCCTTCAATATTTACCAACTTATAGTGGACTGCAAATGTATTTCTTAGATGAATCGTCTGTCTTTGGCAAAATGTTCAGATGTACAGCCCAGTTGATTGAAGGTTTGCAAGACTGAAATTACATTAGACAAGAATGTCAGTCTTGTGGACCATCAATATTGTGTTCAGAAGGACTGCAAGACTGAATTCATAGCCTTGTGTACCTCTGATGTATCACAGATCTCCAGTTTTGTGAACTTTCAATTGACTAGGATATCTCCAATTCAAGTGACAGATTTTATATACATTGATGTGGATCTAAAGATAGGGCCTGTATCTATACATGTCAATGTAGGAAACATCCTGTAGAAAAGGTTTAATTGAAACCATTTGAATTGTTGGCAGGCCTGCATCTAAACATTTGACTCTATAGAATTTAGTGCTGTAACATCACGGATATCTCCAATTCCGTTTAACCGCCAGTCAAAACCGGACGGTTTTCGGTTAAACGATTTAAAAAAAAAAATAAATAAATAAATAAATAAATAAAAAAATAAAAAAATAAAAAAAAAAAAAAAAAAAAAAAAAAAAAAAATCGTTTTTTTTTTTATATTTTTTTTTTACCGACTCTGTCGGCAACTTTCATTTAACTGCGAGGTGCATTTAAAGGGGCCGATTTGTGCTTGTGAACTTGTCACAAATAATAGTAACAATGTTGTTTTTAGAAGAATGTGTAAGATCATTAATATAAATTAAAAACAGTAGAGGACCTAGGACAGAACCTTGTGTAAAAGTTGGATGAATTATTATTATAAACTACATATTGAGATGATGAGATCTATTACAAAGATTACTTTCAAACCAAGATGACAGACAAATTGGAGTGTTGTTCTAGTTTTAGAGTAGTGAGTCAACACACAGATTACTGAGCTGGGAGAGATTGCCAGGCATAGTGCCAGGTGGAGGGGAATAAATCGAAACTTTAAAAAAAAAAAAAAAAAAAAAAAAAATTATAAAAAAAAAAAAAAAAAAAAAAAATCGGGAAAACGAAACCGTCCAATTGAAAACGGAATCCGCCATGGGCGGTCGGATACCGGACGGTTAAACGTTTGACTACAGCACTAATAGAATTATTATCTCAGGACTATTGTCCCCCCCCCCCCCCACCCCCAAATTCCCTCTTGACACCATCCTCTAGGACCACAAACCCCAGGAAACCTACCAACCTAGCAAATTCTATAACCTTGAACTAGTCGAAGGTAGTTGTCAAAAGGTAGCAGTCCGAAAGGGTAGTTGTCTCAGGGTAGTGGTCTGAAGGGGTAGTTGTCTCAGGGTAGTGGTCCGAAGGGGTAGTTGTCTCAGGGAAGTGGTGCGAAAGGGTAGTTGTCTCAGGGTAGTGGTCCGAAGCATAGTTGTCTAAGGGTATTGTTCTGAAGGGGTATTTGTCTCAGGGTAGTGGTCCGAAGGATAGTTGTCTAAGGGTATTGTTCTGAAGGGGTATTTGTCTCAGGGTAGTGGTCCGAAGGGGTAGTTGTCTCAGGGTATTGGTCTGAAAGGGGTAGTTGTCTAAGGGTATTGGTCCGAAGGGGTAGTTGTCTCAGGGTAGTGGTCTGAAGGGGCAGTTGTCTCAGGGTAGTGGTCCGAAAGGGTAGTTGTCTCAGGGTAGTGGTCCGAAGGGGTAGTTGTCTCAGGGAAGTGGTGCGAAAGGGTAGTTGTCTCAGGGTAGTGGTCCGAAGGATAGTTGTCTAAGGGTATTGTTCTGAAGGGGTATTTGTCTCAGGGTAGTGGTCCGAAGGATAGTTGTCTAAGGGTATTGGTCTGAAAGGGGTAGTTGTCTAAGGGTATTGGTCCGAAGGGGTAGTTGTCTCAGGGTAATGGTCTGAAGGGGCAGTTGTCTCAGGGTAGTGGTCCGAAGGGGTAGTTGTCTCAGGGTAGTGGTCCGAAGGGGTAGTTGTCTCAGGGTAGTGGTCCGAAGGATAGTTGTCTTAGGGTATTGGTCCTTAGGGGTAGTTGTCTCAGGGTAGTGGTCCGAAGGGGTAGTTGTCTCAGGGTAGTGGTCCGAAGGGGTACATGTAGTTGTCTCAAGGTAGTGGTCCGAAGGGGTAGTTGTCTAAGGGTATTGTTCTGAAGGAGTATTTGTCTCAGGGTAGTGGTCCGAAGGGGTAGTTGTCTCAGGGTATTGTTCTGAAAGGGGCAGTTGTCTAAGGGTAGTGGTCCGAAGGGGTAGTTGTCTCAGGGTAGTGGTCTGAAGGGGCAGTTGTCTCAGGGTAGTGGTCCGAAGGGGTAGTTGTCTCAGGGTAGTGGTCCGAAGGGGTAGTTGTCTCAGGGTAGTGGTCCGAAGGATAGTTGTCTAAGGGTATTGGTCTGAAGGGGCAGTTGTCTCAGGGTAGTGTTCCTTAGGGGTAGTTGTCTCAGGGTAGTGGTCCGAAGGGGTAGTTGTCTCAGGGTAGTGGTCTGAAGGGGTAATTGTCTCAGGGTGGTGGTCCGAAGGATAGTTGTCTAAGGGTATTGGTCTAAAGGGGCAGTTGTCTCAGGGTAGTGGTCCGAAGGGGTAGTTGTCTCAGGGTAGTGGTTCGAAGGGGTAGTTGTCTCAAGGTAGTGGTCCGAAGGGGTAGTTGTCTCAGGGTAGTGGTCCAAAGGGGTAGTTGTCTCAGGGTAGTGGTCCGAAGGGGTAGTTGTCTGGTTGATGTTTGTGGACCACAAGACTGACAGCCACAGAGACCAACCATCACAGATTTGAGGGATTCTCAAAAGTTATCTGAGGGTTCCATGAGACCATTATTATCGGTCTGATGGGCTGTTGGTCAACTAGGATATACATGTATCCTGGTCCAAAGTATTGTCCATGGTACTCTTAATGTTGAACATGTACAGTGTATTAGAGTAGCTAGTTCATGACAATTTCTGCATGGCATGTGTCCTATAGTGGAGTCTTCTTTATTCAGATCATTCACAAGTTTGTTCCTGAATGCTGAAATTAATTATTTAGAAACTAAGCTCTAAAATTGCATGCGCTCATGTTATATGATAAATATGTCCAATCAACTGCCTGCAATAAGGCTGTAACTGCCAAGGCAATATTGTGGGCAGCCAAGCAAGAATCTGCATGATCTTATGATAGTTGCTGGTGCCTGTATATGTAGAAAGCTTGTAAAGAGCTTTGGATATTTTAAAACAAGAGCTAAGAGATTGGGCGTAAAATTATTTCTCCTTTCAATTCCCAGGGAAATGACAATTTTTAAATTTCCAAATGGACCTTCTGTATAAAATACTGACTTTTACTATGCTATGTGGGATATTTGCATTTCTATATTGTTGGTTTCATTTCCAAAGGGTATACTGGATCTAAAGATAGGGCCTATATCTAGATAGTAGATACATATATACGTGAAAGCACAGTACTATCATTGACATCTCCGAAGGCAACGTTTTCTCTCGGGTTGTGGACTTAACAGTTTATTGGAACAAATGTATATAATTTAGTTTGACAGACATCATGTATCAGAACTTGCTTGTTTTAAGGACCCACGCTCTGTTATGTCCAACAAAAATTGACTGCTGTGGGGTGATGGTAAAAACCATGCCTCTCCACGATCCCAGTATAGTTCTGTGACTCTCAAATCAGGGCATGCATGTAGTGCCTCACTGTTTTTAGATTTAAGCTTTGAATCTAATTATAATAATAATTATCCCTCAAAGTAGTCAGAATCATGTATTACTAACAGATACATGATAACATTTTACACATGTCTAGATGTGGTAGTGAACAGACAAATCGTTTAAGTCACAAACTTTTTTGAAATACAAAATTGATCTAAATATCATGCAGCTGCCAAGTTGGGCAAAATTAGTAGAAAATGATAGCACTCTGCTATTATGTACTATGTTGAAAATGTTAAAAATTTGAACAAATATGTCACTGTCTGCCCATCAGGTTTAAAGGTAAAGACCAGTTTTTGGAAACACCCCATCTCAAAAAATGAAATGGAAGCTCTTATTACCAATCATGTGAAAGAATATGTTTTGACTAATATATGATCATACAAATTTTGCTGAGAAACCGCCTATTAATTGATATATTTGGTAAATTATTATATCTATTTAGACCTGATAGATATAACGCACGTGTCGCATAGTCTCATATACACCTTTCTGTGTACAGTGCTTGTAACTTTACCTAGACTGGGCCAAATTTCTTATCATTTTGATGATTCCAGAACATTGCAGTACACACCAATACTTATATGCTAGATGATCAACCTTTTCTGATCGATTCCACAACGTTTCTTTCACACTGCAATCGCATGACCAAAACTGGTCTTTATCTTTAATACATGAGATCTCCCTAAATCAGTTTTACCCTGGATATAAAGGATGCATTTGGGAAATCAGTGTGAAAATCATGTCACAATCTCTTAGGGTGTTCCTCAAGACAAACACATATTCCTCAATTAACATTTGAAAGAGAATAATATGAATTGATTCTCTTCTTCAATCATACCAGGGATGATCTGGGCCCTGTTTCATAAAAATTGTTATCGATTACAAGATATGATAATTGTTATATAAATGCTGAAACCTTTTTAATTGATTGGCTAGACTAAATGATATATAAATTCAACAATACAGGTAGTAAGCAAATTTGTCCATGAACAATGGATTATTTGAGAAAATCCTTGATATAACAGTGAAGGGGAAAGTACCGGTATTGAAAAAACAAAATCATTTGATGGGAAAATTCTCAACATTTAGCTCTGAAAGCCCCCCCCCCCAAAAAAAAAAAGCACTTTAGCAAATTTACATCTAGCTTTTTCTATAAAACTTCTAAAAAGAGCACCTTTTATAAGAAAAGAGAAAAATAGTGACCTTAAGAGTGGAAGGTATTTATATTCTGATTTTTATATATTGAGATGTCTTGTAGCGATTTTTCTTTGAACGGTTGGGGCCTAGTTGGGTGGGGCTCAGTTATACAATGACGAATGTTTGTTCATTCATGACTATGTTGTTGCTGCTCTCCTTTTCAAACAAGTACATTTTGTATGTACACATAGGAAAATGTAGATTACATTTCATCTTACGATAGACTAGTAGCCTTCAAACAGGATCCATGTAGATCTTTTTTGTGAAAGTGACTTAATTTGAGTCTTTGTATTAAAATAGATGCTATGCCTGATTACATCTAGTAATTCTTTCAAGCCTTTCAACTGTAGGTCGAGGGGGGTGAGTGACCAGAATTCGCTGACAGTTTCATATCTCATAAAATCTCATAATACCAATGGTAAGAGGAACCTAAAACTATCCAGAGACAAAATTAATTTTCTTCAGAATGGGGTGTTTTGAAATTATAATATTTATAAAAGATGAGCAAATTTTGGTATGCCTTATTATGCAGGGCTCCACACTAGCTTTTTTCCTTGGGGGTCCAGCTTGAAGTTTTTGGTATATATACATGTATATGCATCAAAGGAGAATGAAACCCTACACATAAGTGCCAACCAGTACGATTTAATCGTATTTAGTACGATAATAAGAGTGGAATACGATAATACGATATCACCTCTTAAACTACGATTTTTCAACAACAATTTTTTTTTAATTTTTTTAATTTTTTTTTTTTTTAATACCCATAAAAACCACGGAATTGCATTACAACATGAACAAGTAAACCCCTGCAGCCCCAACAAAAACTTTGCTTTACAATTTTCTTTTAAAATTCTAATGAAAGTGCAAACATTTTACTTGACTGTACGTACCTGCAGTATCACATTTTTCTGAAATTTTACTGGCCCGGGGCCAACAGGCCTTTGGTAGTGTCAAGTTTTTGTGAAAATCTGATTTTTCTCTCCAAAATCTGATTTTTTAGGATACTCAATCTGTTTTTTCGTGTCAAGAGGTTGGCATCTCTGCCTACATTGTAGCCTATGTCATTATGTAGAGGATATTTCAACTCACATTTTCATACAACAATCATGTTTGTAAGATACATGTACAGGTGTATGTGCATTCACATATAGCGCATAGAGAAACTGCGGTTTATTATGCGCTAAATAAATCTATCTTTATTTTTTTGAAATTACTATTCAAGGTTCAACATACCGACCATTGTGCTCAGTGTAACTTCCCAGGTGGAGAAGCCCAATGAAAAATCCACAACCCCTACTTCAAGAAAAGTCTGGCATTGAAAAAGTGCTTCAGTGCTTCGACCAAATCCAGGCTTATACCAGCAATTTTTTTAGTCTACCATAAAAGGTGAAACCTAACCTGTATTGCTGCACACCTGTATTGCTGCACAGGGTCAGTTTGACTGTACATTATTACCAGCAAAAGAAAAATGAAAGGAAAAAAAAAAAAAAAAAACAATAAAGATGTGGTCTTTAATTAAGTCACTAACCTGGATACTCAGTCATAATTTCTGGAAGGCTTGATTAGAAAACGTACATTTTGTACCTGTACCTTTCCAATGTAGCTGTTGCATATTGTGTCACTAAATGTTAATGTTCCGGATTTTGCAGAATTTTATTTCATCTTCTTGGTTAATATACAAATTTAGATTGTCATAATTATGTGTAGTTTCAATTGATAATCTTTATTCATCAGTTCAGCATTGCAAGTTAAAAATGGACAACATACATGTCCGTCAGCTCATCTATCTACCGGTAGCTGTTTTTCCCGCTCTTTTGAATATCCACTTTTTCATCTTGTTGAGAGATTCTTTTACATGAATAGAGATTTTATTAACCATGTATTAAGAAGCAATTCCATCTGTGCAATGTTCACAAGTGTGCGAATATGTCATGTCACAAGAAAGAAGACTTTCAAGATAAAAAATCTCAAGGGCATTTTTAATTCCCCTCTGTAGTGCCTACAGGAATCATGTTCAGAATGTCAGTACATGTAATATACCGTAATTTACTTTGTATAAACCGCCCTCGTGTATAAACCGCACCCCTCTTTTTCGCACTAAAAAAAAAAAAAAAAAAAAAAAAAAAAAATCTTTTTTTGCTGACTTTTTTTTTTGACTTAAAAAACAGTAGAGGACCTAGGATAGAACCTTGTGGTACGCCGTGTAATAGAAGAAAAATTAGAGGAATTATTATTATAAACTACATATTGAAATCTATCAGAAAGATTACTTTCAAACCAAGATGACAGACAAATTTGAGTGTTGTTCTAGTCTCTGAGTGGTGAGTCAACACCCCGATTACTGAGCTGGGAGATTTTGCGAGGCATAGTACCAGGTGGAGGGGCATAAATCGAAATTAAAAAAAAAAAAAAAGTGTGGTTAATACACCGTTAATTACGGTATGCCATTTTTGTTGTTTTTCTACCGGTATTTCAATTAGATATGCACAAGGCTATTTAAATGGTTTAGGATTTTTTTGTTAAAGTGTTTACAATCAAGTTAAGAATATCATTGATGACATAGAAATTATCCTAAAATTAAAAAAAATAATTTAAAACTGCATTGAGTTTCTAATGTTTGAATTTTGTTGGTATTATTAGCATAAACAGGTATACACGGTACCTGATTCCTTCTGAAAAAATGAGGGACTTAAAAAGCTATAGATTCAGGTTGTTAATCAGAGCGCAAACATATCACTGATCAACCATATTCCCCACAATTCTAATATTTACAGTTTACGAACTTTGCATAATACTTTCATACAATGTACATGTACACCCTGTAGGTCATGCCTTGGGAGCAGAGAAAAGTTCTTTTATAATTTACATGTTTGACTTCCCACATTACATATAAGGCCTTTATGTAAGGGTATCTGTGCATGACTAAGCGAACTAGAAATATATCAAGTTCATTTGAACATGGGAGGTCTATGGCTGTGGACAAAGGTGGAAAACTAAGCAAATTGTGTTTTGTTGATGTTTGTATATTGAAGGGACCATGTTGAACCCCTTCGATCCCTTCCACATTATATGGTACAGCGCACATTATGACGGCATAGTTATATTATTTCTTATATGACATCATACACTGTACATTATTAAGAATTACAGGGAGAGTTGGTTGATCTCCTGATAAAAAAAATGAAGGGATAAATAGGTTCTTGACACAAAATCAATGTTTTTTGAAATTATACCACCAGATATGTGGACTTTTTTTGTCAGCTTAATTGTAACTTTTATATGTTATTTTTTGGTCATGTTTAAGGTATTGCATGATTGGGCAACACTCAGGACAAAATCTGTGGCATTAAGACATTTGATGTGAATACAATTACTGATGGAGAAGAAAAACATTGATTACGAGTTTAATAACTAAAGACATAGTCAGTATATACAGTGTATATGTACATGTACGTGCAAAGGTCAGAAGAATTAAAGTTTTGCCTTTGAACTCTTAATGTGAGATTGTTGCATAATGTTTAAAGTTTTTCATTGGAGCCAGAAGGAATACAAAAAAAGGTTATCCTTGTGGATCTCAACCGTCTTAAATAAGCTATCTACATGTATATCTTCTCCCTTTCTTTTTAATTATATTTTGGCTCTTGGCAGATGATTATGTGGCATCCTTGATATTCTCTATCTTGTTTATAATATTATAAAACATGATTCAATTCAATATATCGTATCATCTACACTTACTGAGAAAATGCCTGTCATTTTTGTAACAGGTCTTGCCCAACAATGCACAATTCCATGAATAAATATATGCCATTTCCATTTCCATTGTACAATATATTGTTTGTACACATTGAACTGTGGGTGTAACATGATGTTATGAATGCAGTACAACTGGGACTGGGAGGTGATATCCTTTGATTGCAGAACCCCAAGGTCACATGTGACGTTTGTAATAGACAGGAAAATTCACAGCTCATTAGCAAACAAAGGGGGCATAAAACAGCGTCTGTTTTGTTTTGCATTGTTCGGGAGCCGCATGCCTCCCAGTAATTAGTTTAACTGTTTAAACGAGGAAAGGGAAACCTTTTCTGGTCGCTCGTATGGTCCTGATTGTTGTTTTAGAGAAGTGTTTTATCTAGCCCCCTGGGAAGAATGATTCTATTTGGTTTCACGTTCAAGAAAACAACGCTTTACCTGTCATGAAATGTGCAATGTAATATATATTCAAGTGGGTAGACTTATCTGATCATCATTCCATGGTATTTTGAGTTGTCCAAAGTTGTTTGATGTAGTTCTTTACTGATGGAGAAATTCAAACTTCACGTACCCATACACCTTTTAGGCATCATATCATCAGAGCCAGAACTGAGAAGGGCATTAATCTCGTTTACACAGAGCTTACATCTTTCTGGCTCTCAACGAACAATGTACATGTATGAGTATGGTATGCCAGCAGTTTAAGATATGAACAATTTTTTTTAGAATTTCCCCTAAGTAGTGTAATACATACCGGTACATGTATTTCACCAAGGCTATAAGTAGGCCAAGGCCTTATGGCACAAAGAAAATTCATTAATGTTGAGGTGCTGTATAAATATTGCATGTTACCTTGAACAATGATACAATATTTATGCAATAATTGTTATACTGGTATATAATATTTTCTCATGCTATATACATGTACATCTTCTTAATTCTCTCTCAATGTCTTTGCTCTTCATTGAAGGTTGCCTTCTGCATACATGTACATGTACAAGCTAGATACGACAAGACATCTATATTTGTGAACCTTATTGCTTACATACAGTTAAATAAATAAATTATTCATATCCTTACCAAGTTTTGTAAATTTTTAAGTATCTGAACAATTAATTTGTCCTAATTTATGTTTCTGGAGAATGTGACATATTAAAGCTTATATCGAAAAGTATTCAACAAAGGCCCTAATTCAACCAGTCCACCTTTCATTCTTTAGTTACCAAAACATGAAGAACATCAAATTGAAAAGGGTTATGAATTTCAGTTGTTAACTATATGTTTTAATGGGCATTTAAATAGTAATGTGTCTAAATTGCTTATAACGTGAGCGCTATTTAATTGCTTTGAACTTCGAAAGCACTCAGTATTAAGTTCCATGTGTAACAAGTCACCATTCAAGACTTTATTGCTCTCACTGATACAAAAATATATTTGGATTTTAAAAATTCAATTTGTGTAGTGCTATAAGAAGCGATGGGCAGGAAATCCGGTACAAAAATATCAGGGTGGAACTTTATGTTTTTACCTTCGCTCAACAACTGAAAAAACATAAACTAATTATTCCCAGACCCAAGCTCTCATCTACTTCAACATGTGCATCAATATCCCATTTCCATGAAAGAATTGATCTGTCTTGCCACTTTAAAAAGATCCCTTGAGAGATACTTCTTCCCTCAGTAATGAAATATAATTTAAGTATTTTATGAACTTCATGTTTCTCTTACATTCTGTCATTTTGTAAGCGCTATGGTACTGTTTGCTTTTATTGCTCTTAAATAATCAAATTTATTATTATTATACGACAGACAATGTCTTTTATGAAACAGAAATGGTCGTGAGATACATGCTTCTTTGACAAATGCTCCTTCGACGAATGCCCGCAACCTTTCCTACAATAACCTCATTCCTAAAGTGTACCAATCACCTGAATAGAAAATTGTGTACGGTAGAAGATATATAATCGATCTTAAAAAACTTACCTGACATTCTATAGGTAAACAATCCTGTGCAGAAGAGTATGAAGAAAATAAAGAAGAACATAAAACCCTGCGTATCGGGAGCGTAATGAACTCGAGTACAACTTGGGTTTCTTGCATGTCGTATTCTATGCGGGTGCGTACGCATGCGTTTTAAAATAGTCTACTCAACAAGATGTATTTCAGTTCACTGGGAGTGTATTTAAACTGCAATGTCTCTTGTAGAAGATATATTTGAAGCTCATAGTTTGACTCCAGTATATAGCCATGTGATCATAGAATCCCTTCATCAAGAGCAAACATGTTCTGATGATTGGTATAATTTCACTTCAACCATGCATGGACCAAATCCTGTACCTTACGCTAAACCTGCCTTAGAACCCAGTGGAATTTAACACATGCTGCGTTACTTTTTACTTCAGGCTTTAAAAAAAAAGCAATTCAAATAAAGCATACTGCATTTCACATGTTTTTGTTGTGATATATGTTAGCATAGCAACATTCTTTTGCGTGGGAGTTCGGCACAACATGGATTGGGACATACTCATGTGTCTGTAATTACGTCACGTAATATAAATGTTCATATAACCTCACATATCAAGTGTTTGGATCATCATTGATAATGTAACCGAGTAGCACAACATGGTGGCAGCGGTGGGATCGACACATATAAATGGGTGCACATAGGATCATCATTGAGTGCAACTACTTTTTTTATCCCCACTTGCCATTTATTTAGTACACTAAAAATCCCACTTTTATTGCAGTATACATGTATATATGAACAAGCCATGACCCTAAACCTATCGTACATGTATATCTTTGAAAAGATAAAGCCTAATACAATAGTTGAAAGAGCAAATTGTTTAAAACAGCTACATGTACACTCTATGCTCCATATTCCCAAGGTACATTGTATTTATGTCCTGTAATGTCCAATGCACTAATGAAACGTTAACTGCATTATAAGTATTTAAAAAAAAAACTCTTGAAAGATAATTCATAATTGCTGGTAAACTTGTTGGCATTGAAGAAGTTAATATGATAATGCTGTGGTAGCCGTAGCTATTATTTATGAAGGTCCATTCTTAGTTCTTCATTACAGGAATGTGGTATTTGCAATGGCAAAACAATTTCCATGTGGTTTGAAAAGTTGCGGGTTTGTTCCATATGCCATATCCATATTATATTTTATATAATGTCTAGCTGCCTCGTGGAAAGTAAAAATTCTTTATGCTGATATTACTACATATCTACCCTAGATAAATCTAATTTGGCATTGTTAACCTGAAGATCCCATGTTTGAACCAAGTCTTTGTGCTTAACTGCCCTTTGGTAAGGCATTAGTCCTCATTAGCAAGTCCATCAGAGAGGAGTTAAAGCCATTGGTGCTTTGGTTGCTTACAAACAAGCATACATGTACACATTATGCTTTCCTTAGCAGTCAGATCAACACAAACCATCAAACCAAACCAAATGTATTCTACATATATGAAAATTCATGTTAATTTACATGTACAAGTTATTTTACAGTGTGCACATGCAGAACACATCTCATTTTAGGCATGACATATGTCACAACATTATGCTCAGTGAGTTATCACCTACTATCATTGAACAAAAATAGAGTGAAAATATGCATATAGATAGAGATGTATGTATTAAAGAACACATTAATACCCATGTTTATGCATGTGTTCTTAGAAATAATGTCTTCGAAATGTCAACAAATGTCAACAGCTTAATACAGGCCTTCTACAAAATACGGTGTAAGAAAAAATTTTCATGAAATTTTTATTCAGCAGGTTCATGTTACAGTAATGTCATGGCTTTTCATACCAAAAGATTTGTTTTACACTCAAGATACATGTAATCCTCTATTTAGGCAATAGTTGCTTGTCAGAGGTAATCCCCATAATAATTATATTATCACATTGATTTGTAGTGGGCACCTCCCACAAGATGTGAAAACAAACATTAAAAGCAAAACAAAAAAGTTACATGGGATCAATGTTCATTGAATAAAATACAATTACATGTATGATTAGAATACCATATTAACAGCTTGTATTAAAAGCTTAGATACATACATACACTGTATATACATGTAACAATACATCAAAATTTACTGTAGAATATATACATGTACAGTGTACCGGTATGTACATTTAATTTGACAATTCAGTTGAATTGTAACTATGTGTATGTCAAGTAAATGTTGGCCATACTAATTCTTTAGGTGACTTAATATTGGTAATTCCCTGATTCCCTATTCTAAAACGTGTATTTCATTCATTAATGATATATACTGCTTTTTGAGTATGTGAACATCAATGAATGTACTGGATACTCTTCATTTTGTAAGTTGCATTTGCGTAGGCAAGATCTTATAAGTCGCATCTATGTGGGCAAGATTGTTTTCAGCCAACTCGTAATGTGTCTGGAATCCTTTTAAAATCTACAAGAGGATATATATATATGGCTGCCTGAATTTCGTTTTCATATCAGGTTTGCTTTCTCCTTTTTTTTATATATTTTTTTACAACAACAAATTTCAATTTCTCATGCAACACATATGCTTCATAAATAAGGGAAAAGGGTACTTTTAGGAGTATGTATGTACAAGCTTGTTGTTTAATCTGTACACAGTGAACACCATGCCATTCAACTTTAGGAACAGCTAACAATTCTCACAAAGTGAGGTCCTTCATGTATAATATATGATATATATCTACTTGCAATTTTGCAACAATCTTCAGCTTTGCATGTGTATTTTATAATTACAGCTGCATGCATATCAAACGAGCCCAATATATTATTACTTTGCCGACTTCCCTTCTGTGTCTGTATCTCGCGCTCTCTTCCACTCTCTCCAAGCTAGCGGTATGCATGACATTTGAAGCATTTAGAGCATGTCGGCGTTACAGTCTGTGTAACACTGCGACTGGGTTTGTTGTGTAGCTTTTATTCTGTACAAAAGGCGAGTGCGCTAATTTCTCACTGGCGGTGTACTGCTTGTCTAAGTGGATCGTACTAATGCTAACATTTAGTCAAGTACAATGTGCTAAATACTTTTGTGTCATGATTGTGTGTAATCTACCCTCTGTGTTATACCTCTACTGTGTAATTGCAAACAATACTGTATCCAAAGATGCTATATGTTTGAACTTGTATGGTTAGGAAATTATTATATAGCAAAGGTTTTTAGTAAAGCAGTTTTGTCTGCATCTTATTTATGTTGTGTTTATTCATTTAATTATTTGATTTATGATTTATTTATTACTTTGATATTCATTTATTCATTTTGGTATTGGAAGAAAAGAGTTTACTTCCGTATATTGTTCTACAGGTTTTCTTAGTATTAGGAGTAGGGCTGAATAAATTGAATGCAGAATCTAATCAAAGGATAATTAAGAGTTATCTAAACATTATTTTGCAAAGCATCTTACTATCATCTGTACCCCGTTATTATTGTGTACCAAACATTTGTGCTTTATTTACAACCTTTATAGAGAAGATTCCAATAACAACCATTTCAAATTTCATCAAGTGCTTGCATCCAACCAGCTTTTCATTCAAACAGAATTTACACCTGTATACAGGTACAAGTTCATTTATCCAACCCAACATACTTATTTACATAAAGCTATATTTGTACATAAGGCTTTCCAGGTAAAGGCCGACCCTTTGTCAGAGGGTACTTTTTTCAATTATTGTGTCAAGGGTTCCTTAAAGAGAGACGCAAAGCCCCATGACAAGTTGTACTCTTTAGCCATGATAGGGGAATCGTTATAAAATCACAATGTACCGTATGTGTAAAAGAGTTGGTGTCATCCACTCTGAAGTCATCTACATGTACATCTACATTTACATCTGTATGGTATTATCAATGTCTTTGATTTTAGAAAGGTAAATGTATGTCTGTTTGATTAAAAATGCAGACCCTTGTCAACTGTTCTAGGTCCTGTAACCCAAAGGTTTGCGATCAATTGCAGATTTAAATGACGATTCTGATTGGTTAATGGTCAGCCTTTTGAAAGTATGTGCATGCAACAATGATCTTGATTGGCCATGGTTATTTTGCAATTGATTGCAAACCTTTGTGTTCCGTGGCCCAGAGCTTTAATCAAAGCACTGAAATAAACTAAAATGTTAAATAAATTTCCAAAATATTAATATTTCTGTGTGTCTCTCTTTTTATTAACAGAATTCTGGTGGAAAGGGTGGTCCTAAGAAAAAGGGGAAACCATTCAAACACAACAATGGCAGCTTCTCTGATACCAGCTCAAATAGTTTATTGCGACAGGTAAGATTTTCTTGTAATTGTTGCATTAATGTATTTAAAAAAAATTCTCCTAGAATAATACCCCCTTTCATAGTGTTTCTATCAGAATCACATCAATGAAAAAACAGATAGAATTTGTAATTGTTGCATAAATTAATTAAAGTTTCTCCTAGAATAATACCCCCTTTCATAGTGTTTCTATCAGAGTCACGTCGATGAAAAAACAGATCGAATTTGCCTCATGTTAACAAAGGTGAAACCAGCGCTTTCCCTGCTGTCCCTTTCATACTGCTGGTGAAATTCACTCATGACAGTGTAGTGCGCAGCTAGCTAGCTGGGAAAAAGCGCGCTTTAGCCGGAACAAGATTACAACCTTTGACCATTTTCATCAGTGTTTTCTCCCGGACCCATTCACATTGGCCGTTTCATCGGAGTCGCACTGATATAAAGAGGACTTCTCCTGCTCTTGAGCAGGAGAATTTAATCGCCCATTTCTTTTCTTTTCATCGGCTATTCTATCAACTTTTTCTCCTCTGTACCATTCATAGTGGCCTTTTCATCGGATGCGTCCAATGAAAATCAGGCCACTATGAAAGGGGTATAATGCAAACAGAGCAGAGAATAGATATAATAACCTATTACAATTTAGTTTAGTTTGTTTTGAATAGACTAAATGGAAGAAGAAAAAAAATTGTTTCAGGGATTTGAAAATTGTTGGCACCTTATACTATAAAGGGAATTGTTGACAAGTAAAGTAATCTCATTCTGTCACCTTCAACACCTCAATCCATAATATTATAAAGGCTCTTAGGTATTCATTGGATTTATTTGTATGAGCTGAATTGAATATGATTCAGTTAATCAATCTAAACCCCTTTCAGATGGTCGCTAGACTTGATTTTAACTACAGAAAACACCCTAGCCTTCCCCCCTACTGACTGTCTGCCTTCTCAGTATTACCGAAGGTTACCGAGTATCGTAGGAGAGTATTAGCATTTAATGATTCACGATAAGAGTTGGAGAGGAGAGACTGGGTATGTACCGACGTCCATGTTGAAGGTGGGGTTCGGGAGAGGGGGCCTACAAAGGGGGTGGGTAGGGTTATGGGTGATGGGGATAGGGAGAGGGTAGGGGGACAGGGAGGGGTGAGAGATTCTGTCTGGAAAAAAGCACAAATACAGTTCAGAATTTTACATTTGTTCAATAATATAGAATGTGTAAGGGGGCACCACTGGCCCATGCTCCTTTTATATAATATAAAGATGAAAATGTCTCTTGCTCAGATGTAATTATAGCATTTGTAGAAATACAGATGTGATAATTATTAAAGACCATAATAAATTAAATACCATTGACATTTCCTTTTTATCAGGACTGACTTTAGTCAACAATTTGTAGTGTAAGCATGTTGCTTTTTAGGCTTATAAATTATTTAAATCTTTTCAAAATATGAGGATTGCATGGGTTGTGAGTTTTGACAATCATTGGCACTGTAATCACTTGAATTTCCACTTTTTATGCTACTGGGCCAAGGGCATATTGTATATATTTTGGTTTACTTGATGGGTAAAATAAAAGCAGTTCATAGGGTATACAAATATATATCTTTCATTCCTAACCATAAATATGAGAGAAGTAACCCTCGATTATTTACAAAGTCTTGTGCTAAGTCATACCATACAATATCCCTTCAACATTTTATTTACATGAAAATGAGGCATATTTTGCCGTAAACAACTTCCTGAAATGTATTATGTGGAGGAAGATAAATATGGATCTTTTTTGTATGCTGAGAGCTGTCAACAGTGTTTTCATATCCAGTGATCTGTCATATAAAGATGCAATGTGTGCATGTGATCACGAATCGGTTATTTAGGCCTTGGGCTTACCGTATGTGATTTGCATCGTAGAATTGAGATTTGAATACATTTTGTACATTGTTGTGTACAGTACACCATGCATGCGATGCAGGTTCATAAATGGTATGGTTTGTCGATGAATATTTGTGTGGTTAACACTGTGGTTGCTTTCCTTGCCTCTGTAAATTTGTTCGTTTGCCACACATGCAATTCTGTGTAAAGCAAAAGGCACCAACTGATCAGATGAAAGGATTGCTTTGTGCAACACAGTGGCTTTGAAGAATTACCCATTTCTTGGCTTGATTACTGGTACCTCCATTGCAACCGTTTTAACATGGGTGTAGATTAAACGTTCATTGGAAATCATGAAGCCTTTTGGCATATCCATCCCATGACAAATACAATGTGGCACAAGGAAAATATTTGCTTGGCATATAAAGAGTTAAATTCATGATGAACTTTGCAGAAAGAGGGCAAGTGAGGGATTAATCAAATGTCAAATTCCCTTCTCTTTTTGCTTCTTCAATGTTTCTTAAATCTGTCATGAACTTGTTTCAGAGATCAATCATTATCATGACTAACATGTTTCTCAAACAAGCATTCACAGAATGTAAAGTCAACTGTGTGCACAGTCGTATATATAAGAAAGCGCCACTCATTGTGAAGATATAGGACCCACCTTTTTGCACAGTTCTCGGAAATAATGATTGCACCCCCCTTTTATCGGGCCCCAGGGTATATCTGCGATGGCTGGAGCCCTAGCGTCTGATTAATTCATAATATTCACATTTGACTTCACATATCAAGTAATTACTCACCGCTTCTTTATTGCACGCCAACCCTCGGCGTGGCCTCTCATGTGCTCGTACCACTCCACTCTCCGACTTTCAATAGCACAGACATCTTTAACCTTTGGAATCTTGTTGGTCTTTAATTCAGATTGATGTGCATCGAAGGCTGGGCCTGCTTCTCAAGTCGAAGATGATTTTAACCGAGGTCGGGGCCTGGTTCTTTGCCGGCCTGCTCACTTGTAAATGAAAGATGATGGATGCGTTAAGTAATAGAAATCATAAAGATTTATCTAATTAATAAAACAAATGCTCTTGTCACTGAAGTGTTGAGAGAATAGGCTCCTTGAGTGCCTACACAAAAGCTGCCAACTTGAAAAGAGGAAATTAATTTGATGGAGGCAAGTCTTGGTTTCATTTTTATTTTAGTGCTGAAAGCTGTAACTTACATGTAATTTACAATTCCAAAAACAGGCAATACCAATATTTTTTCTCTCAGATATTTTGCTATCCAAAAGAGCCAAGCCTCGACCGGCCTAACTTTATATTTGTAATCCTCAACATACCTTGAAACTAGAACTGTGTGTGGAAGAAGAAGGACACAAACACAATTTGGGGTCATTTTGAGAGTTTATTTTGTTTAGAAAGGGCTAAATAGTATTGAGAAGATGTGAATATATAGCCTTTAACATAATAGGAAGAAACAGATAGTGAAAGGAGTAAAATATGATTATGTAGATGAAGCGAAAGTATCAGGTCAAACCTTTGAAAATATGCAAGCTACTGGAAATACACCTCTGCTCGTTCCCATACACGTTGAGAAGATTGTATTTGGGATACCAGTGCTGGATGTTTGAGATGGAGTATTTATAAATACATATGATCTCTTTGATATGTCTGCCAATGATTAACACTAACATTAGCACTACTTTAAACTAGGTAGATAAACCTGGTCTTCCCGTTGGTGCAGAGAACTGCAGTGATGTTCTCATTGGACTATTACAAACTTGTAACTTTTTAACCATGCATGGTTTCAGAGCGATGTCGCTTTCTAATGTAAAGGGAACGGGATGATCCTCAACTTGCTTTAGCTACATTTGTTATGGACCCTCTTTCATCAAATGTATTAGCTTAGGGATTGGGTTGCAATAGGGTTAGGGTTAAGGTTAGTGAAGGTCTTGGGCCCAGGGTTAACGTTATGAATTCAGTGCACGATATTGACCATGGAGCAATTGTCGCAGGACCAAATGTTAAGCAACCCGTTTATCATCGATGTCTGCCATTCTGCCAATAATTAACACTTCTGTTAACACCGCCATGAGGTACATGGAGGTAGATACGTGTATCCCTGGTGTTCTCATTGGTGCAGAGATACCGCAATGGTGTTATCATTAGACCTCAACCTTTTCTAACCCTTGTAGTCGTTCACAAGCGATGGTGCTTTGTAATGATAATAATAATGATAGTGGGTTCTTGTAAAGCGCTTATGTCTGTCAGACTGGACACTCCTAGCTGGCGCTCCACGTTATTACTCCACCTTTAGCATGGCCGCCGTTATGGTGCTCTAACATTTCAAGGAATTAATTCCTGCCAGGTACCCATATACATCACCCGGGTTGAGTGTGGCAAAATGTATATTAATCTCTTGCCAAAGTACATTAATGCCCCGGCGGGACTTGAACCGCAAACCATGTGATTCCACAGTCCTAAGACGTATCAACTCGACCACAACACCAGAGGGAATAGAAATCCTACTTTTGCATTTGCTAAGGGGACATTTATTTTAGGCTTATTTTATTAGAGATACAGGATTAGGACTTGGGTTGATATTGTGTTTTAGGTTAGGTTAATGGATGATGTTAGAGTTAAGATTAGATTTACCAGGTCCAGGGTTGAAGTTAGGAATTGAGTTAGTGAAAGACTGTGACTGCCCGATCAGGGTTTGTTTTACGATCAAGAATGGATATCATCTCTGTATATTGCCAATCATGGCTATCTTATTCTCCTGTTCCTTGATATGAAGTTAACAACTAAATTATTCAAACCCTTACCAATTTTTGTAATGTGTTATTAGTATGTGAATAATTGATTTGCCCTGATTAATGTATCTTGAGAATGTGATATATTAGAGCTTACATCTAAAACTATTTAAAAAAAGGCCCTAGTTCAACCAGTCCACCTTTTATTCTCGACTATCTCGAGTTAGGAAAATCATCAACTTTACAAGGGGTATATGAATGATTTAGTTGTTAACTGTATATTTCATTTTACCCAGTCAGGAACGAAACTTAGTTTGGGCATTGTGAAGGGGGGGGGGGGCCACTGACATCATTTCATGGTGTGGGGCATCAGTCTGTCAAAGAGATGGGTGAAAAGTGAAATGAAAAGGCCATTAGATAAGGATGTGAGAGGGAGTTTTATCAACTTTTTTTTCTTCATGTTCCTTATCTTGTTCCTTTTGTTCCTTTCCTGCTTTTCTTTTCTTTTCTTTTCTTTTCTTTTCTTTTGTAACCAACGTGCGAAAGCATAGAAAAATGTATGCATATGGGACTAGACGATATGTTTTAGCAGGGTCAATTAGCTTTATTCTGTATATATTTTGAAGTTTCTTACTTTCTTACAATCCTTCGTTTTATATTTTCATCTAAAAACTTAAGTAATATCATTTATGCAGAGCCTTCATCATGCATTGTCACTTTATTTGGATTTCATTAGAAAAAGCATAAACATCTACTCAAGATTATCTTAAATAAACGTTGTATGTGTATGCCCCCTCCCTTTCAAAAAATTTCATTTCATGTGTCGAAGGAGCCTCACTTTTCTTCTCCCTTTTCTGATTGATTAGATCTATTACTCTATAATGTTGAGTGACTTTGTTGCGAAGCATCACTCCATGCCATCATGTATTCATAGCAATCACAAAGAGTGTTATTCCATTAAGACTTGGGGGCCGAGTGTCTTTGCAAACTGCATTTAACATGATTCCATGTTTGCTAGAGATGCTTCGTAGGGTATAAGTTATGCATACTCATGCTTGGGGACAAGGCTAGCTATCATCTCCGACTTTGTGCTGTAACAAATTCTGGATTTTGTTTTCCTTGCTCTGTATCTATCCTTCCGAATGTGGGGAAGAGTTAATCAGTGATTTAGATTCACTGGTATGATTTAGAGTTTTCTTTAATTGTTGCATAATACTGATTCCATAATAAGCCTTGGTTAGTTTAGCCTATCTTGGAGACTGTGAATAGTGAAATACCAGAATTGTAAATTATGTTAAATTACACTTTGCTCCAGGTAGCCATAAAGGGGAAGTCAGACCTGATTTCAGTTGGGTTTTAATAAAAAGCTGAAAAGTGAGAAAAACAAATGAGTGGAAGTTTTAGTAATATCCAATTAAAAATAAGAAAGTTATGAATATTTTAATATGTCATTAGTGGAACACAAATTAGCGTCACTGTGACTATTCTGACGAGCTCCACTCCAGTTTGCTCTGTACAGATATTTCATAAACTTTCAATTTTTAGTTACAGATGATGGAATAGATTAGTGTCATACAGGGGTTGTATAAAAAGATATTTGCAATAATTATATTTAGGGTGGATATATGATTGAAAATGTTATGAAGGGAAAATATATGAATATACCAGTATATACTTTAGAACAGGGCAAATGGGAGGGGTCCTCGCAAGATAGATCACAGAGTTGCCAATTTGTATTTGATTGATCGCACCTTTTAAAAAGAATAATAATTTTTTAATTTTTAATAATTTTTTGCCTTAAAATCAACTTAATTAAAATCAACTTAAAAACAGGCTGGACTTCCCTTTTAATAGGTTATACTTCCAGTATGGCTCCAATATGACCAGCAACTTGGAAATACTCCAGACATATTCAAACTCATTTCAACATGGGGGAGAGGTATGGTGGCCCTGAAGGGACATCGCGAATAGACTAAATCGTGAAAAATATGCGATAAAATTCACGATATCGTCAATTTTATCGCATATTTTTCACGAAGAAATTCACGAAATTGACGATATCGTGAACTTTATCGTGAACTTTTCACGATGAAATTGACGATATCGTGAATTTTATCGTGAAAAGTTCACGATATCGTCAATTTTATCGTGTACTCTATCGTGTACTCTCCTGACGGGCGCTTCGTAAACAAAACCAGCCCTAGCTGGGGGAGACAGAGAGAAGGAAAAAAGGGAAAGGGAAAGAGAAGATAAAAGGAAAGAAAGAATAATAAGAAGAAAAGAGGGAAACGGGGGGGGGGGGCGAAGGGCTCTTGCCTCCTCCTCACTCCCCCCCCCCCTCCCCGGCCAAAAAATAAATAAGGAGAGAGAGAAGGGAAAGGGAAAGGGAAAGAAAATATAAAAGGAAAGAAAGAAGAGGAAGAAGGAAAGAGGGAAACGGGGGAAGGGCGAAAGGCTCTTACCTCCCCCCCCCCCGCCAAAAAAATAAATAAGAGATAGAGAGAGAGAGAGAGAAGGGAAAGGGAAAGAAAGAAGAGGAATAAGAGGGAAACGGGAAGGGCGAAGGGCTCTTGCCTCCTCCCCCCCCCCCCCGCCAAAAATAAATAAGAGAGAGAAGGGAAAGGGAAAGAAAATATAAAAGGAAAGAAAGAAGAGGAAGAAGGAAAGAGGGAAACGGGGGAAGGGCGAAAGGCTCTTATCTCCCCCTCCCCCCGCCAAAAAAATAAATAAGAGAGAGAGAGAGAGAGAGAGAGAGAGAAGGGAAAGGGAAAGAAAGAAGAGGAATAAGAGGGAAACAGGGGAAGGGCGAAGGGCTCTTGCCTCCTCCCCCCCCCCCCCGCCAAAAATAAATAAGAGAGAGAAGGGAAAGGGAAAGGGAAAGGGAAAGAGAAGATAAAAGGAAAGAAAGAAAAGGAAGAAGAAGAAGAAAAGAGGGAAACGGGGGCGAAGGGCTCTTGCATCCCCCCGCCCAAAAAATAAATAAGAGAGAGAGAGAGAGAAGGGAAAGGGAAAGAGAATAAAAAAGGAAAGGAAGACGAATAAGAAGAAAAGAGGGGCTCTTGCCTCCTCCCCCCTCCCGCGCCAACAAATAAATAGGAGAGAGAGAGAGAGAGATAGAGAGAAGGGAAAGGGAAAGGGAAAGAAAATATAAAAGGAAAGAAAGAAGAGGAATAAGTAGGAAAGAGGGAAACGGGGGAAGGGCGAAGGGCTCTTGCCTCCTCCCTCCCCACCCCCGCCAAAAAAATAAATAAGAGATAGAGAGAGAAGGGAAAGGGAAAGGGAAAGAGAAGATAAAAGGAAAGAAAGAAAAGGAAGAAGAAGAAGAAAAGAGGGAAACGGGGGCGAAGGGTTCTTGCATCCCCCCGCCCAAAAAATAAATAAGAGAGAGAGAGAGAGAAGGGAAAGGGAAAGAGAATAAAAAAGGAAAGGAAGACGAATAAGAAGAAAAGAGGGGCTCTTGCCTCCTCCCCCCTCCCGCGCCAACAAATAAATAGGAGAGAGAGAGAGAGAGATAGGGAGAAGGGAAAGGGAAAGGGAAAGAAAATATAAAAGGAAAGAAAGAAGAAGAAGACGGAAAGAGGGAAACGGGGGAAGGGCGAAAGGCTCTTACCTCCCCCTCCCCCCTCCCGCCATAAAGGGAAAGAGAAGGGAGAGGGAAAGAAAATATAAAAGGAAAGAAAGAAGAGGAAAAAGAATAAGAAAAGAGGGAAACAGGGGCGAAGGGCTCTTGCCTCCTTTCTTTTCTTTCTTTTCCTTTCTTTCCTATTCTCCCTCTTTTTCGTTTTTCTCTTTCTTTCTTCTCTTTCCCTTTCCTTCTCTCTCTCTCTCATTTATTTTTTGGCGGGGGGCGGGGGGACGAGGCAAAAGCCCTTTGCCCCCGTTTCCCTCTTTTCTTCTTCTTCCTCTTCTTTCTTTCCTTTTATCTTCTCTTTCCCTTTCCCTTTCCCTTCTCTCTCTCTCTCTGATTTATTTTTTGGCGGGGAGGGGGGGGGGGGGAGTGAGGAGGAGGCAAGAGCCCTTCGCCCCCCCCCCCCCCCCCCCCCCCCCCCTTTTCTTCTTATTATTCTTTCTTTCCTTTTATCTTCTCTTTCCCTTTCCCTTTTTTCCTTCTCTCTGTCTCCCCCAGCTAGGGCTGGTTTTGTTTACGAAGCGCCCGTCAGGAGAGTACACGATAGAGTATACACGATAGAGTACACGATAAAATTGACGATATCGTGAACTTTATATCGTGAACTTTTCACGATAAAATTCACGATATCGTCAATTTCATCGTGAAAAGTTCACGATAAAGTTCACGATATCGTCAATTTCGTGAATTTCTTCGTGAAAAATATGCGATAAAATTGACGATATCGTGAATTTTATCGCATATTTTTCACGATTTAGTCTATTCGCGATGTCCCTTCAGGGCCACCATAGAGAGGGGTAAACCCAGAATGATATAGAGACCACCTCAGCCATGCAAAACTCTAACCATGGCATGAAGCTTCAAGTACCTTCGTACATGTAGCTCATGCATGCTATACCCTTGCAGTGAATATCATCACAAGAACATCCCAATCAAAATCTGCTGCCCTCTCTCGGCGCCTTCCCGCCAGGTTGAACCTCCGCCTCAAAATGTCAACGAGAAGCTGTATGTGGTAATACACTGCAGCTGCCTGAGCTGAGTGGTACTCTCTCCTTCGTATTCATGCTCTGTAATGCAATGCAGTGCATGAATACACATAATCAAAGGGGCTAGCACAGTGTGAGAATGCACATAATTGGAAAGCTAAGTGTAATCACATACAAACACTACATGTTGTCCATATGTACACATATAGTGCGGTCAAATTATGTCTAGCATTTCCTACATCACGCTGTTATGTACGTACAGTGTGTCTGAGATTGACCTAAAATGTGAATCAAATATTTTATCATCATTTATAATGGTTATCCTTTTTTTGATTTTTTAAGAATAAATATTTTTCTCCATAAATTTGACAGACCTGATGCAATCACAACAAAAGCATGAAGTAATTATCACAAAAGGTTATTACATTTGATTGTATATTCATCTCCATTTAAAAGGGTTCCTATTTTCTACACCTGTTTAGTTTAAAAATGGTGTCATCTCAAATCAAATTGAATTTATACCTCCTATATTTGGGCTTATTGCACTTATATGGATAAAATAGTGCATTAGTATTTTTTTTAATGTCTTTGTAGGTATGCTATCTTACCCTAATTTCTTTTCTTTTTTTGGGGGGGGGGGAAGGAAAGATTTTTATTTGTTTTTGTTTTTGGTAGGATCATTACAAAATAAAACTGCATAATTTACATATATGTCAAATTTATGTACAAGTGAAATGCATCTGTGACACCACCACACTGCTAATTTGAAGATTATAAAAGCTAGTAATCACATTTTACCTCTGAAACATATACTAGAAAATTATCATTTATTGACAAGTTGATTTTTAGAGTTATGTAAAGCAGAAAATGATATTGAAAATAGACTGAAAACAGATCACTGCAATTTGGGGAAAGAACAAAGGTATAAATGATTAAGAAAATGTTAAGCTTAATACATACACAAATATAAGGAGGAATTGTATAAAATCAAGTTGTGTAAAATATTATACAATGACATTCATCTTGTGGTTTGTTATGTCCTTTTGATAGTAAAGAGAAGATTCTCCCACAAAATTTCATAACTTTTTTTGTATGCTTGCAAGTAGCAGTAGTATGAGGTTTAAGATATACTTTTGTTCAACATGATCGTAAAATAGGGTTCAGGTTCAACTAAATTGAAATATTACATATAGGTCCCAATATATTTTAATTTGATCTTGATCTTTATGGTATAAATATTGTACAGCACACAAACTTTACATTTTTAAGTCTTATTGTGCATAGAAAACTGTTACCTTGTAGCAAATGATTGATGGTGAAGCCACACAAAATGCATGAAGGTTAAAAAACAATACTATAATTCCACATGTGGGTGAGAGGGGGTTGTAGATATTAATTAAATGCCCAAATGTCATGATTCATAAGACAAGGATTTGAAACTCACTTCCGTATGATTAGAAAACACTTTTTATTTTTCATGTCTGAACTGTTTGTCCAAGAACCCCCAAAACACTGCTGTATTCTTCAAAGAGCTATAGTTATAAAAATTTCTATGCTTTCAGTTGATGAATATTCATAATGAATTAAAAGATTTTCACTAAACTAATCTACAGTGCACAATGTTGTCTAAACATAATTCAAATTGAAGCCATCATTTTTCCCCTGTTATTCAATCATGTCTTTTTTGCCAAGTACCGTCTCATGTAGATTTCAAGTACCGTATAGCTTCTCAGGTTTTTTGAAATATGTTTAATGGAAAAGAATAATACACAGTTTCAATGAGTTGTTCCTTTATCTTATCCTTTTCCTGACCTCGTTGGTTTGGAGGTTCAGAATTTTCTGCAGGTACTCTCAGCTTGTAATTGAATCCAATACATTGGCCATGAAGAAACATGGAGGATGGATAGCGTGCAGATAAACGCTTTCATTTATCTGCGGCGGCGTGCAGCAAGGTGTACTTCAGACAGAAATCAGGATAGGGGTCCCATAAAAGGTGGAGACATGTTAATAGACATAGTACATGTATGTGTCTTCTGGTGCATGCATTTGTTTGTAACATTTTTCATGTATGTAATTTTTTTACAGAGTGGGAACTTTCACCCTTCTCCTTGTAAAACTTGCATAATTTTCCCTTAATGTCTATTGAAAATAAGGAGGGGTTTATTAACGTCTGTGTTAATATGACACTCTGATCAGCTATTTTCTCCAAATATCACTTGAAAACCAGAAGGAACTTTAATCATATTAAAGTAACATGTGTTATGCTTAATGCGCCCTTCCTGGTCAAAGCAAATGGTGAAAGTATATGTTGACTGAATATTCAGACTATTGACTGCTGATAGCAAAATGGACATTGACTCATATACCATTATATATAGGACTTACGATCTTCTGGTTCTCAGATATCATCTGTTGAGAGCCCCAGGGTTATAGAAATGTGTTAATGATACAAGTTGACCCTCTTATGGGTCTTGGTAGATATTATAAATCGGTTTAATCATTATGCAGGTACCTATGCTGACATAAATTAGTTACCACTGGCCCCTTTGCATCCTATATCTTGTAAAAGATATTTTTAACAACATGTAATCTATCTTTTTCACATGTCATGCACCTATTATTGCCTCATATTCCTGCAAAAATAGGATTTTTCTTCCTATATTATCTTATCTGTATATCATACTTGCATTTGACAACCGTGGTAATATAAGCTCCCTCTTATAAATAAAGTAATATTTGTAAAATAGAATGACAGGCTTTTTTCAAATAGGTTAATGGAGATCCTTGCTGCACGTGTTGCCAACTTGAGACCATTTAATTTTGAAGATACGAGTATTAAAGCGAGCATGCTGATATACGTGTGCTTATACACCGCCGTGTTGATTGACAAGCATGAAAGGATAAAAATTGAACCTGTGTAGGCAATTACTTAATATACTCGTGACTTTGGGGAGAACTCAGGGTGCCATAATGTCCTGCCATGCATGAAATACACAGGACAGTTATGTTTGATTAATGTCAGGTTTAATTAAACATAACTCAATGGGATTGAAGTGTCTATGTAAGATTATGAAATAGTTCAGTGTCAAATGCCATGCACAGCGAGTTTGTAACAATTTTCATAATAAATGAGACATTATAGAGAATTCAGTTTATAAATAGCTGTAGCAGTAAAAGTGTTTTACCTCAGAGCTATGGCGTAAAGATTCAGATTCTGTTTGCTATATACATGTGAAATAAGATGAAAATATTAAATTAGGAAACACAAATACATATTATATAAAAATATAAGGCAAAATCTGAATTATATTCCACTTTTGACTTGCTTGTCATGCTTTGCAACCATTAAAATACCGTAAGGAAAATTGCCAATTTGACCATTTAATCAGATTTCCAAACTTCATCATGTATGATAAAATGTATACCGGTATGAGAAATCACTGTTATCAAAGTAGTATTGAAAGTCTCTAATTTATTGCTTATTAAAGCCTAATGTAATATATTTGGATATCACATTAACTGATAATCATGCAAGCATGAAATATATTTCAAAACCCTGATTAATATTTCCTTTGAAGCTACATTTTATGTGGATATAAACAAAAATAGTTTAAATCTTTGCATACGAGTCAAATAGGTTTGTTCCGCCAGTTTAATACGAGTGTTTGATGCCGTTTTTAAATCAGAAATTTAGATTTAGTAATGTACTCATAGAACATGTACATTTTGTTGGAATATAATTTAATGACATTCTCTTTGTGGCACCCCCATTGTGTAAAATGGTAGAGCCTCGGTGAGACAAGCCTCAATTCATCTCCGCAAGCCCACTTAGTATGCACGTTATCAGCCGCTGCAATTCCTCATTACCTCCCCTATGTGAGGCTCAGTAATTCTGTATGCATTCAACACACAACACACACACACACACACACATCCACCACCTTTTCAGCTCTCTCTCTCTCTCTCTCTCCCGATATCTCATACTCTCGCTCATTTTCATCTGTTCCCTCTCACGCTCTCCCTCTCCCTCTCTCTCACACACTCGCATGCATACTGTCTGTCTAGTACATGGGGCATCGTTAATAACTCAGTGCACACATTGTGTCTCCATTGCTATGTGCTATCAGAAGGAGAAAGCTCTTGTCATATGATTAGATTCATAGAAGAGAGGATACCGCAAACGCTGATGCACCTTTTTGGAACGATAATAACATCCATAGCGTGAGAAAATCATTCTTGGTGGAGAATTCCTTTCAAACGAAGGTTGCCATAATAACAGAACGCCGGAACCGCCTCTTCCTCGAAGGAAAGGTGGTGGTTTGGGGGGCAAGTGTGCCTCATGGGCATGGCAGCATATGAGATAGGAGTACCCCGTCGTGGTTCCTCACGAATCACTCGCAAGAGGACGATACCTGCGCATTGCAACACCCAAGGGGAATGGCAAGCCTAGTGGTGCAAGCTGACATGTGCATGTATAATGAATGGAGTGACACTGCCTACATACGGCTTCGGTGTGAAGAATATATCCACATCTCATGGTGATAACCTGACGCAATTGTGCAGGGCTCTGTCTTCTTGCAACAGTGTCTCCGGCAGCTCAGAGACACATTTCTTAATCCCTGGTGGACACCTAATGCTTGCTGCATTACTCATTTCCCATCATCTTCCTCCGGAATCCATGCAACCGGCGCCATTTGTGAGTTATTGATATTCAATGTGAACTCAGCGCAATATTCTCCTCTTTAATTGTTTATCATCATGAATATAACATTCCAGGAGCAATGACAATGTTAGTTTGACATGTACAATAGCTTCAATGGACTAGACTGTTGCTTTATGAATATCCCATTCAACAAGCCTCCCAGCAAGGCCAGATATCAAAGGACGTCTGTCTTGACGTGTCAGAAACTTGATGTATTGCTTCAAAGAGACATGACTTATGACGTATGTGAACTGCACTGCCTATGACCTGCAGGTTCCTAGACAATTGTGAAATAACTTGCGACATAAAAAGCTGATACGGAAAGCTCATATTCCAGTAGATGCTATTATACTTTACTAGAAAGAGACAATTAATAGTCAAACATATTGCACATTCTCCAAAGAAGCTAGCTTTCATGTAACAAGTGCATCTTATAGCAAGATAACAAAGTGCAATTGAAAGCATTTAACCTACACTATAGAAAAGCAAGCAACAGATTTCTTTTACGATTGTATATATTAATTTTGTCATTTTAAAGTTACTTCCAAAGTTTTTGCCTATGCAATTTATGTTGGTTTCTTTTTTTGAAGAATTTTGCGTGTATTTTTTAATTTCTAAACATTTTTGGTGCCTCATTGCGTATATTTCGTTTGTTAGAGATTATTTTTTAACAGATATAAATATCTAAAATCATTTTGTTCTGCTGCTTATTGCTGTCTCTGTAAATCTTCCACTGGAGCAAGTTATTAGTTTTGCATTTGAGTTGATAAGTATATCTTCTCATGAACAAGGAACGTAGCTCAATTTGATGGTTGAAGCATCAAGTCACTCTAATTCTGAACTCACAAGTGATTACATAACAACTTAAGAGCCCTGGAAGCAACACCATTGCTTCACTTGCACCCGTCTCTGAGTGTACTCCAAAGACGACTCTTCACATACATGCAGACACTAGACTTTATAGTCTGAACACATCGGGAAACAGATCTGAACACCGATTCCGTAAGAGTTTTCGGCAAGCTCTTCAAGAACTTCTGCGGGCTTGGAAGCCTCTTGGATCAAGTGTACATCTCCAAGTTCTGGATTATTCATCTATTCTAGCGGACATGGAAAGATAAACGTCTATGGTGGAATAAGGAGACATTTTAAAACGATTTCTTGTTGGGGGTTATCACAATGACATGGGCAAAGCGAGACCGTGGATCTTATTCGTCAGTCAGTCAGTTTGATCCCGATTACCACATGTCGACGGACGAGGTACGTTCTTATATCCTATAAAGCGATGTATAAAATAGCTTTCAAATGATGCTTTTTCCCGGCCAATACCAATATAACAATTATAATTACATGTATCTTCTTAAAACATGACCACAAGGACTTCCCCTATTGTATTGAGTTTAAAACATGATGTTGTAATTACAGTTAACCTTGCGTTGATATTCTCCCTATCAAAAACGTGTATGGACAATCCATTTTGTGCGTGCGTTGGTGATATACTCCGAATCTTGATCTCAATTAATAGCAAATTGACGACATGGGTATATGCCTCATTCCCAACAAACAAGCATGCATTTGCAAGAATGAAGTGTTTCTTGGATTGATTTATAAGTCATTCTTCTTTGAACTTTTATTTCTCCCTTCACTAACTTTGAAATACTTGGACAGTTTGTTGTGTAAAGTTTGTTTTCGTTCATTTTTTCCCTTTTCAATATCGGAGTTACCAATTGAGAGAGAGAGAGAGAGAGAGAGAGAAAAAAGAGAGAGAGAGAGATTACTATTACTTTAGTGATTGCAAAGTCAATTCGACAACCAATAGTCTTTATTTTCCCACTTAAAGACATTTTCAAGCCCTTTCGTTTTGAGGGAAGCTCTAATTAGTGTTATCTTTCAAATGCCATTGGAATTGAACTTTTTCTCTATTTTTGGCCTGCAAATGGGACATGGTGGTACCTTTAAGAGGTTGTTGAACACATTCTATGTCAACAACTTGTGCCAGGTTGACTGTTTGTCATATGTTCTTGTCCTGCCCACACATTTTAAAAGGTGTGAGACACAAGGCTACTGAAGTTGCATTAGGTTAATTTATTGAAAGTTTCTGCAAGTTTCATAAGGATGACATAATTATATTAGGATATCTTTGAACTTTGCATGGAACCAAAGATTTGTACCGTCTAATCAAAGATTTTATACCAAAGGTCATGTTTATCTTGTAGCAGATTCGCAACATTGTGAGACAAACTTGTAGAATGCCAAGGCCTTCACAAAAACCTGAAAGATCTGCAACATGTTGATTTTGTTTTTGGTGCCTTTTTCTTTGTCAGTTTCTTCGGTGTAAGGAATTGGTGCATGACAATTTTCACTCTTGACTCTCATTTTAATGATATCTCAGATCTTCATATCTCCAATTATAAAGAGATTTAAATTCTCTACAGATTGAACACTCATAAAAAAGAGCATAGCTCTCATAGAAGTAGACATGACTGTATAGCATTTTGTAGTTCAAAGCATATAAAAAGTGCCACGAATAGTCAGGATGGAAATACATAAATAATGAAACTTCATGAAAACATTCTTAATTTGTTTTCTATCAGTGAAACAGTAATTGTTCAGAGTAGCTGGATAATGTTAACCCGAGTATAAAAATATTTTGAAGAAAGTTTCAGAAATCGCACATTTCATTTACCACAATAATGCAGATTAACTTTAGGCATACTGAATACAACACCTAACAATAATAAAATGCTGTTCTTTTGTAATGCATATGACATTTTTATGACTTGATATATCTATGCAATTCCAAATTAGATTAATAGTTACTAAATGAGGCATAGTTTTTCAATTGGAGGTTCTTTCACATGAAACCAACAATTTTTAGATTGCTTTTTTTCCTCTACCAGTACTAAAGTAAAAAAAAAAAAAAATTACTAACTTCAAGTTCAATATACACTGACTAAGAATCAAGTTTTTTTTTATTAAATGCGAACGCCTTAGGCTTATCCTTATCTATGATATGAAGATATTAGGCTGCATAAGCATGGAACTGTTATGAAAAATGGGTGTGTAACACTATGTATTCACGAATTGTTCTCTGTAATGTTACATGATGAAAGGGTAAAGCTCGAGTATAATTCGGCAAATACTCGCCATGTGGGGTGCAACTTTGTGAGAATTTATTGCTATTGTTAAATATTAACATTTTAACAAATTGGGGGGGGGGCGGCGTGTTTCATGTTAAGGGGCATAATTATGGCTCAAAAATAACTGACAAATATTAAAAGGGAAGAAGCGGTTAGGGGTACTTGTTTGATCTTGCAATAAATAGAATATAAACATTATAGAAAGATAGACCAGCAAAAATTTAATAAAATTCAAATTATTTGAAAATTTGATAATTGCTCTGCCAGAACTGTGATAAAAGTATTGTAGAAGGAAAAGTTAATTACCGGTAGGTGTCTTGAAAAACAAAATTAATGGTAGAACTACAACCATTTTGTATCCATGTGCTTTTGTCACATCCACAAACTCTGCACTATTCCTTTTTCATCTCTCATGAAATTTTCATTATTGTTTTCAAGCAAATTAAGACAGAATCATTCTAAATTCTAGCAGTTATTTTTTTATTCAAACACATGTAATTATAAAAACATGTAGCTTTAAAAGGCATGTTCAAAGCTAAGGACACTGTTACTGTATGACAGACAGTTTGTACATGTATTTCATGAAACAAGCCAGTTTAATTCAGCCACATGCAACCTCATCTCTGATGCACATTTCTTGATTAATTTATGCAAACGCAAGTGCAGTTACTCATACACATGAACAATAATATTGCTGCGGCAATAACAAGCCATGCTTCAGGGAAAGAAAAAATCAATGATTATAACACTTCTGTTCAGAAACACCCATAGCCTATCGTAATAAGGTTGTAATCATCAGAGAGGGCGAGGATGTTTCTATGGCGTAGGCTTGTGATGTGGTCTTGTTCATATCATTTGATGGCTGGCTTGTGTACTCGTTTTGCATTATGACTGGTTTCAGATAATCACTGGTTTCAGATAATCACAAAAACTGGGTCATTTGTGCAGATGTGAGCAGTGGATTGAAACGTGCTTTAAAAAAAATTGTTATCGTGGGTTTTTGGTGATGACTAAAACCAGGTATTTGTGTGGATAATGTAAGAATTGATTGAAGTATGCCTTTAAAAGTATCAGTATACAGGTTTTTATATGATGTCTGAAAACAGGTCAGTTTTACAGACAATTCAAAAAATGGTTAAAAGCATACATTCCAACCACAAAAAACATAATTGATGATAGAAATATCTTGTCTTGTAGTCACAAATAGAGATGGTGTGGGGTTATATATATATATTCTTAAATTAATTGAATGACTGTAAACAAAAAATCATGTTAGGTAAATAAAGAAGGAAGAACTGCTATTTTTTCCATCATAGAAAGGGGACTCATTTAAGACCTGGGCCCTGTTTTATTAAACTTTTTGTCAATAACAAATGCTTAATTTCTATGACAATTTGGTATTAGCCTATCAAATGCCACAATTTCAGTAGCTTACAACAGTTATTGTAACTTGTTATTGGTAATTTTATGAAACTGGGCCCAGGATTACATATGTAGCTTATTATCATCCCTGGTAAATGGATGAATTTTTGTGGATGCTTTTGTAGATTAAATTATATAATCATTTATTTGCAATGGTGATTCTTTTGTTTTCATGCTGTCAAAATCTAGAAGAGAAGGTACTTTATTTTCTGGAATGTATCTGAATTTTGTTGGGGTTGTGTATTAGGGGACCAGTGTCTAAATACCCTTTGACTTTTTTCAAGCAAGGGTTGTAATTGCCTTCATGGATGATTTCCGTTTTAAGTAAGCTTTGTGACAGCTCGCATACGAAGCTAAAAACCAGGTGAAGATGTAATGAGGCGGAAAAATGACAAGACACTGATTGCTTTAACAGACCAGACCTTTTCTAGACAAGCCAGTCATCCCAAATTTTGCAATAAACAAAAAAAAATGCGGAAAACTGAAATGGGCCATGGTTATTCGATCCCAGATATGTTGAGAAATGATGTGACTTTATAACAATGGCATGAATACTGTACATACAAAGTGTAGATACATGTATGAGGAAATGTGTTCTGATGAGTAATTATACTGCATGTACAAAACACCTTTCAAGATTATCTATAGCTTGATGGTGAAGTGCGTATGCATCGGCTATGCGGCATCATGCATAATGAGTGAGTGTGCAATGGCGACATGCATGCATGTTAGGAAAGGATGGGAAAATCTGACTCATGCGCGTTTGGAGTTTGGACATGTACACAGCTCATAGTTTTTTAGGCGGATGATGAGTTGGGGAGGGGGGGGGGAGGTAGGGGTCTACATGTAGCAGCCGGGTTATGGGTTAAAAGGAATGTTATTTAGAACATAAGAACATAGCTGGACTAATGTTTTTTATCTGGACATTAGCTGGTATCAAATAATTGATTAATTAAAATGAACCATAGTAATTCAGACTTTTTTTTGGGGGGGGGGGTGACTTGGATTCAATAATAAATACATTTTAGGCTATCAAGTCATTTGTAAAAGCAAATGTTTGTATATCATTATTGGGTTATAAAATCCATTGTCTAGTGTACGTTATTGTAAAAAATAATTAAACAAGGAAACCTAATCAATATTAATCACCTTACCACATACCAGTATAATTATCTTAGTTTGCAGTGTTTAAAATTAATGACCACATGTCAGGTGGAAAATGAAAGGGCCCCATAAAATGTTATCTATGAAACAAGATAGCTGACCCCACTATTATCAAAGTATGATATTACAGGATATAAATATCCATCCCCAAGAAATAAAAGAAGAAAAAAAGAGAAATAAAAACCTTCTCTTTTATTTGAATATGTAAACCCAGTATTTCCGAGAGGTAGTAAAAAAATTTAAAAGCTGAGGGTACGATCGAATGTCATTTTTTCCTACAATGCATACGTGTAGATCACTTTCAGTGTAGTCACAAGTACCTGTAGCGAAGCATTAGCTTAAAGCTTGGGGCGATGATAATGTCTGATGCCGGCCGGGTACGCCTACATGTATGTTATAGACGCTAATATTGGCTGACGGTACGAAGGGTAATCTAGCTCTGATGCGGGTATCCTTGAATCCGACCACAATGTTTAATTATCATCACATCCAATCTAATGGCAAGGGATGGGCCACGGAGAGAGACTGTATTCAGACTCGAGAGTATAATGGTACAGAACACTCATGATTAACAGAGTGGCAAGTCTTGCGTTGCCGTTAACCCTACCGATACCGTGGCTTCCAAAGAGGCTATTACTCACTCGTGGGTGTAGTGGAATAGAATACTCAATGATGAACAGAGTGGAATGCCTTGCATTGTCGTTAACTCTCCTAATGCCACAGGTTCGCCTACAGGTTTAAAAGAGCTGTATTCAGGCTCATGTATAATGGAAGAGAACACTCATGATAAAGAGAGAGGCAAGTCTTGCGTTGCCATTAACCCTACCAATACCGTGGGTTCCAAAGAGGCTATATACTCACACGTGAGTGTAATGGAATAGAATACTCAATGATGAACAAAGTGGAATGTCTTGCAGTGCCTTTAACTCTCCTACTGCCACAGTTTCACCTACAGGTTCAAAAGAGACTCTGTATTCAGACTCATGTATAATGGAAGAGAACACTCATGATTTACAGAGTGACAAGTCTTGCAAGCCTTGTGTTGCCTGTAATCAAGAGGTTGCATACAGACTCATGTATAATGGAACAGAACACTCATGGTTTAACAGAGAAGCAAATCTCGCATTGCCACTGAACCTTCTACTACTGTACATGTAGATAGCAAAGAAGCTGCATTTTGAGTCAAGGATCTCAAACTACAGAATTCCCATGCCAATGCCATTGCAAAACCTAACACTATGTCTCTTTGTCACATGAAATACAATGTGATATGTTTGCCAACTAGATTATTCTGAATATCGGCATTCATTTCATTCCCAAAGCTGTGAGCATGTTTCATTTACACAATTTCTTCATGTATCACATTGCTTTCCAGTCGAACAAAATGTTGAAGCATCCTTAAGTGAACTAAATATTTATTGTTCAAAGAAGTAATAACAAACATACATGTACATCGGAATGGGAGGATCATTTTAAGAATAACAATTATATGAAACAACTTATGAAGCAAGATTATCTGTTGAAGATATGAAAACACTATCTTTAAAAATGCTCCTCATTGAGTTTTTCTTATTTTACATATTGTAAAGTTTATGTTTCTTCTTCATATTATTGAAAAGTTAAATCTTTCATTAGAACACTATTCAAGTACTCAATTTGATTTGATTTGTTTTTATTGTCCACATAAATGAAAATTCTTTTTCACGTGGTTACAATGTATATACATAGAGCATAAGTCAAATGAACAAACTTCAAATTACACATTACTCATTAATCATAAGGTAAGTCATATTAATAATTTAAACTCAATCTTTATAGAATCAACATTAAATTTTAAAACAATGAATCATACTTTTACATTTTAACAATATGATCACATGATCTCATTAATGACTGTGTTGTCAAAAATTGCAATTTAAAAGAAGAAAAGAAAAATGACTATTAAACTTTGTTTATTCAGAGTGAATGCATGTATGGCAGTTAGTGAAGACATATATACCAAGCTTGAATGGACATTGGAAGATGAATAGCAGCCTAATTGAAAGAATTTGCATAATGAAGTCATGACTGATTTGTTGATGCATGGGGTGGTGTAGGTTCAAAAAGAGTAATTGCACGTGTCTGAGTCACAGGTATGCATGATGCTGCGTTTCCCATTAGGGTTGAAGTGGATAATTACCACATGGAAAACATTCCAAGGTGTGGTCTGGCTGCCCCTCCCATTGCTGATGTATGAATCTCCAAGTGATTCTTTTTCATTGGTTTCTATACTGTAATTAAGAATACTCCCCTTTTGACCTTTAATGTCTCATTGCTCCCTGATTCAGCTTTTATCCCATCACGATATATAGGTTTAATGAATGAAAATGAAGCTCTTATCGTTTTGTCTTGTAAATGAAACTTGTATGTTGAGTTTATAATTATATATATGTGTCTTGCCAGAATACATTTAAATTCTTTCCTCATATTTGTTTCTTGGTCAATTTTCTTCCCATTTCTGTACTGCTGTAACCAACCTCAGTGGAGATACCTCTTTCTCTTCCTTGCTTCTTGTCCCTCACTTCTTCTCCCTCCCTCAGTATTTCCTATCAACCACATCCCTTTCCAACTCATCTTTTTTTCACACGTCCCGAGAATGCAAATTATCTATCCCTGATATTCCTTACTTAATGTTCTCATAATGACTCAAACGTCAACGTTTTATCATTAGAAACATTCTCACACACTTGAATTATTCCAATGGCTTTAAGTATCTTGCAGGATTAGAATACATCTATATTTACTTTTTGTTGTTCTGCATTGCCTCAAATTAGCTCTTATTAATGCTTTGCCACTACATAAGTTCCATTATTTAAATGGTTTTGATCAAGTACGTCTTTTAGGATTATGATTACACATATTACATTCTTTGTTCTACTTTTGCTCATCCTATCCTTTTTTCTTCTTTAAAATCATTGCTTATTATATCATACCGATTATTGATGCATGATCATTCAATACACCCTCTTTACATTATTCAAATGGTTTTGATAACACAAATCTTGTAGGATTATGGTATTTTATGCTTAAATTAATAAAAAGATGGGGATATCATCTTTAGATGTGAAAATACTCGTATAAATAAGATAGTTCAGTCAAAACGATTTTAATGAAATGATTGCAATATTGGTGTGGAAGTTAATCACTAATGTGGGCATCTGACATGGGCTTTAGTTTGTTAAAGATACAGGCTTAAATCAAGGGAGGCAGTTTGGTTTGACATGTACTTTAGGGTTAGTGTTAGGGTTAGGTATTGTGTTTTGTCCAGGGTTGACTTAAATAATTTGCCTAGTGTAGAAAATTGACCAACGGGCCATTTTCTCTAGAGCATGTTTTCTAGAACCACTTACATGTAGTCAAATCACTGCTTGCGTTCATTACATCATTGATGTAATATTGAGGAATAGAGAAATAGTTCTCTATAAAGCAAGAACTATTTCTCAACTACTAATCAGGCTGCATGTACATATACCTGTTATAAAGTGTTAGCACCCATTATGCATGTAGGTGTATAGTGTGTGTAATAATTACACAACTGTTCCGTAATCCTGCCAATAGAACAACAACAAACCGCTAAAATGTGTCAAATAGTGAACCGCCAACTTTCCTGCCCGCACCTGTTGTTTTTTGTACTATTTTAGGTATATATATAGGAAGTGTTTTCATTTCCCCATATTCATTTCGCATGGTTTCACCAGTGTATTCACACATGACTCTGCAAACGTTTAAAAAGAAAGAAAGATGCAGTATGAACAACATTTAGGGAATGCAAGATATATTTATCACTTATTGCATCTAAAAAAAAAATCTACATTTTAAACAAAATCTACATGAAAGGGCTTATATTCCCTAGAAGGACTTTCAGTGCCATCACCTCCAAGGTTTAAGCCAGTTCATAGTTGCAGTCTGAGCATTAGCAGATAAAGGTCTTTGCAGACCAAATTGTGAAATACATGGAGACAAAATACTGGAAAGTTATGTAACCAATATTCATTTATGCACAAGCAGTACAGTGCACTCCATGATACACAGATGGAAATATTCTTTGAAAAGGGGAATAAACAAAGGATATTTATGTAGCACCTTCATTGCTGAAGGAGTGATTATTTCAGAATGTACAAAGTGGGACCTCTTCATGGTTTGAAGATCTGTGGATATTTGGGGTCATTTGGGACATGTGTTAACCGTGAACTGGTTTATTACTATCACTACCTTTGTAATGATAAGATGGTCAACAGCAGGGGAAAAACTTGGTGATTCATCCTTGTACATGTATGTATATAATTAAGATGGATGCTTGTGACCCAAGGTATTTTGAAAGCATCACGTAGCGCATGAGTCAGGATAGAATATGGGCACTTCAGTCATCATACAGATGTAGAAAAGATTAAAGAAGTTGTTTCTATTTCACTCTCCCATTAGGAAAGCATTACGATTCTAAACTTGCCCAGCCCTGATCTAAACCAAAATGCAGTAATATGCATTAGGTCATCTACAGAGCCAGAAGGGTGTTAACTACGTGCCAGAGGATTTAAGTAAAAAGCTTTAATTGCTCTCAAAAGACGAAAATTACTATAGATTAGCACTTCCCACTTTAGCAGGGATTCCTATTCTTATTTCTCATTGGCTAAGAGGCAATGTTTGTTTGTTTGTGTATTTTATTTTAGCACGGTGGCATATTTCAGCCAATGGCTGTTCTTCAGCATGGCTGTGCATATAAAAAGCTATCACAATTTTAAAAAGAAACAAACATACATTATATATTAACATGATTTACATACAAAGTTTAAAAAAATACACATATATATATATATATATATATATAAACAAATAGGTTAGAATGCGAGAAATCCAAACAAGCCCTAATTTTAGAAAAAGAATATGAACAGAAAAAGAAAAAATATATATATATAAAAGAATTTTTTTTTTTTAAATAAAAAAAAATCAGTTGTTTTTGTTTGCTATTAAAAGTCAAACATGATATTACAAATATCTTTAAAATGTCTTTACTGGTTCCTTGATATATAGTTAATGCCCTTCTGGCTCTCAACAGACACATTCATTTAAAATCTAGCTTTTGACTAATTTGACTGGCACAGGCATTCCAGTTCTTATGTTTCATCTGCTGAAAGCCAGAAGGGTGTTATATCATATTCTTTAGCATGGAGTTAATGGTCTTCTGGCTCTCAAAAGATTGAAAAGGTTTGCTTGTGACTGATTAAAAAGGAATTTCGAATACTTATTTGTCATCTGTTAAGACCTAGAAGGGCCATTATGCCATATACACTGTAAGCAAAGGTTGAGCGCCCTTGTGGTTGACACATGACCTTTTGTGACCTTTTGTGATCTTACACTGGTCGTTAAAGAGAGGTGTGCAGATACTGCCATGCAAAATGAAAGATGCAGTTTCCATGACAATGGACGAATAAACATGCTCGGCGATATATCACAAGATAGGAGATGCTCATTTGGCATTGAGCTGTGGAATCCTTGACATTAAGAAAAGCCGCTTTGCACACACAGTACACAGAAGCAGACAAACCGCATTGTTTGTGCATGTTGAGGTGTGGTGAAAGACAATGGAAAAACAGGGAAGTGAGGCAGGAAGTTCATCAACCAGATATCCACTCGTTCCGAGTTCAATTACTTAAATGCTTTGATATTCGTAAAGCAGTGGTTTTCAACAGTTTCTTTATAATCATCAAGATTTAGAGTTGGGTTTTAAAAATACTTCTTTCATTGCTATATTCAGTTTAAATTCAGGAATAATCCTTTGTTTACAATGTCTATATATGACATTTTAGCTAGAAAGTATAGATATACATACATGTAGACCAAACGTATAAGTGAGCATCTTTGTATATTTGAGAGTGGGATAAACCACCTTGCAAAGAGGTTTAATCTGTATTAGAACAAAGAAAAACCTCCTTTATTTGCTTACAAAAGGGGTTGTTTCACAATTTTTCATGGAGATATTCTGATGTAGTCATTGACTGAAATGTAGGTTGCGTGTTGCTTCAAGGCCAACTTGTAAATTTAAGGACCTGCAAGTTTACTTTGAATTATCGTTAATTAAATGTTTAGAGTTTGTTCTATGCCTCCTGTTCTTTTAGTTGGGAATTACATTAATAATGTATTCTGAAGGTCACTGCTAATCACATAATACTGGCATCTAAGTTGACGGAAAGAGAAACCACATTTTCCATTGGAATATTTGACTGGTTTACTGGTAGCTTATTGCTTCTGTCAGGGACGAGGGAGGGGTGATTGGAGAATCATGTTCATGCTTTACCAATTTGCACGAACCTTTTAGGCTATGCAAACATCAAGCAGTGGAATTTTTTTGAAAAATCAATTTGTCAATTCATTACTGTCACACGTTGACCAAACATCCCAGACAGTTCATTGTCATGTCATTTTACTTTCCTCCCGGCATAATGGACTATTTGTTACTCGCATAAAATATTGAAAATGCTGCGACATTTATTGTCAGAGTCGGAGGGCATTAACTGGTTTAATTTTACCATTAATTGCCTAGAGAATGACAGAGGTTAATTTATTTGTCATAGTCAAATGTAAGCATACGTGAATTAATCTGTAACGGTTGCCTTTCTCAGAACTAAGTTTAATTTATATTACCGGTAATAAAGTCACGGGTTGACTTAAACTGGGATTTCCAGAATCAACATCTGACATATGCAATGTTCTAAAACAGTCAGGGGGTCAAGGAAAATCATTGCTCTTCTGAGTAATGTACATGTACCAGTACAACTGCCGCATCATCACCATTTATTGTCTTGTATTGATTGTGTTTATAGAACAGCATTGTAGCCATTAGGTTCCCGCTCACACATGAGGTATTAAAGTGCTTGGGTTTACCGCAGAAATTTGTTCATGCATATGAGTTGCAAACAGGGATGTAAATAAATGTGTATGTGCGATACCGATGTGTTAGCTCTGTCAGTAGAGCGTCCGCCTCATAACCGGGAGGTCGTGGGTTCGAACCCCGGCCACGTCATACCAAAAGACGTTAAAAGACAGGAGTTGCTGCTACCTTGTTTGGCGTTCAACAATAAGGGATAGAGCAACGTCGATCTGGTGCTGCTCAGTGACTGCCGGGCTTACGATGAATTGGGCACAAAGAATTTCCATTTTCAGTTTAACTTAATAAAATTTGGAGCGGACTTTAAAAGATTATTATTATTATTATTACATAATTACTTATCGTGTATTATAAGATAGAGAAATTTGAAGCATACACTTAATTCATAACATTTATCCCGGACTGTTGACCGTAGCACACCTGAACAAGGCATCGTCCACAAGTTTGTGTGCTCTCGGGATGAGTTAATTGACATGTGACCAGTATAGGATGGTCACATGATTACTCAATTATCCAACCTTGAATAAATGAGGGTTGCATGGTAAGCTTACAAGTACCCGCATACAGGCAGGGATATCCAGTTTTAGTATTCTGGCTCGCCCGCACACAATGTATGCACTTTCTCCACTCCCTGGGGAGCATTCCAGCAAAAGCTACTAGGGTTTTCACAAAGTGTCTGGTAAATTGGACCAGGCCATTTGTAGATAAGAGGAGTTTATCTAACAAACATTACCCCTTAACATTTCTTAAAACAAGGGGCTTGTGTTAAAAAAAGGTTGGGTAACGCAACCACCCGTCCCAACATGATCACCTGATGATTCAAAGGAGACTTCTCAGGCATGGTTTGTACTATATTCAATGCTTTCATCAGCTGAAATGGGAACAGTATTCGTGTATTCGTGGAGGATAACAATATCAAAGGATAAATAGTGCAGCATACGCACTATTTTGGAATGTACTATACATGAGTTCATAGTGGTATTATCAGTTTTTATACAACACCTACGTGGATCCTTGTCATTTGATTGGAGGATTGTTGGTCACACGATATTCAATAGATGCTCTATTGCACGGGCGTGCATTTTTGGTTATATTCGCCGTGCATTTTTGGTTATATGCAGACTGTGTACCTCTCTGCCGTGCGCGTATCCCTGCGTGTATCTGACGCGAAGGCAATCTGAATGTAATCGAGAAGGCTTGACTCCAACTTTAATTTATCTTTAATATAAGGAGTAAAGCATTTGTTGATTAACGTTCTATTAGATCTTCTTTGATGTTGTATAAAACAAATAATGAATGTTTTTCATTCGTTCAATAGTGCGAATATTTTCATTCGTTGAAAGATTAATGTTAATTCTATTCAAGTCGGCTGACGCCTCATTGAATAGAATGTTAATCTTCAACTCATATAAATATTTGCACTATTGAACCCATAACCATTCATTATTTGTATAATATATATATATATATATATATATACATATGTAAGCATTCCCTAGAATATTAATCATGAATTCTATGTCGGCAAGACATAATGTATTTCTTCACAATTATTTTGTAGAGCTTTAGTTTTCTTGCAGTTGATTTGAGCTGTAATATTTGACGCTCTGAAAGTCTACGGTTTTCAGTTTGCCTTCAAAAAGTGGCAAGGCTCTCTGAGTAGCAAGCAATGGGAAATAACTTTTGCTTTTGCTTTTAAATTATGACCATTCTTTTGTAGAGCTTGTGAAAGGTATACCAAAAAATTTACATAATGCCTAAAGTCAAAGGTAGTCTTTTTCCTCAATCTTTTAATTTAAATACAATTAGAAAAAATGAAACAGGCAGGTGAACAAACGGGTAGCTGTGACAAAATCACCTTGCAAGTAAAATAAATAGAATACAAAAAACATGACATTGCACCTGTCGCAACAAAAACATGAAGGAAAAGTAGGGAATATTTTTTTTTAAGTATATATTCACAGCTGTCTTGTCACAGCACCCATTATATCCAGAAAATTCAAAGACGAACATGTAAATATGCCTATGATACTCGTAATTATTAGGTTTTAAAAAAGCCTTATAAAGCATGAAGGCATGTCAAACATGTTATCCTATTTTGTACCTTGCATGACATAGTAAGATGTTAACTTGTAACCAGGCGTTGAATTTCCTACTGTAAATAGAAGTACATGTATTATATCCGTCAGACCTTGGAGCATGCATGTCAAATTTATTCTCTCTTTTTTCCCACCACTCTGTCTCTCTCTGTCTCTCTCTCTCTCTCTCTCTATCACTCTCCATCTACATGCATCATGAATTCATGGTCGCTGTATATGAGAGAGAGCGGACATGACGTGCCGTGTCATTATGAATGATCCCCGTAATGCGCTAGACGAGGGGCACAGGCAACATTCGTTTGGGTTATTACGGCACTGTTGCTATATAAATTCCATGCCGAGGTTTATAGGGAGCAGCTAGGCCCGGCCGACCGATGTACAAGCTAGTCCTGATTATTTGTATGAAATCGTTGCCTGGCTGCCAATTTATTCACTGGCTCGCCACGGCGGCAGACGACTGAGCCGTAGACTTCCCTGCACACTTTTCCTTTTTCATTTCTAGCCACACTCTCCACTGTAGAAGCCGGGAACAAAACGGCATTCAAATAACAGTGCTTTTACACACTTTTCCATACACACACAGATGCACACACGCACTCATACTCTTTTATAGCCGGGTGGACTATGGGTATAGAGAAACTCTGTGTACATGTAGCTCACACTGTCCGCCATTTTCTTTGATTCTATTTGCATGCTATATTTAGATGCTCTACTCTTTGGGTTTTCTCTCTCTTTCGCATTGGACTCCTCGATCTCTCCCTTTCTCTCTCTCTCTCACTCTGCGTCTCTTGATTCTTGAGTTTCTCGCTCTGTCTCTCGATTCTACTCTCGCAATGTGCGTCATCTAATCTCCAGGCTCCTTTTATTACCGCAAAACAGTATATTAACGGCTATATTTGTTGTGGATTGAAACTCTAATGGCGCAGATGGTCAAGCAAGTGTTTGATTGGAAGTTAATGTTCCCGCTAGACAGGACTGTAACATTGATCTTTGATTCCTTAATTCTTAACCTATCGACTTCATTAGCTGTTTTTTGTTTAATTCAAAATCTAGTTTCATTTTTTTGTTGAAAAATGTAGATACACTTTCAATGGGAATGGAATGTTGTCTAAAAGAATGATTTTGGTTCATGAGTTAATAATTTCATAATAATTCATAAATATACAATATTAATTTACCAAATAGAATTAAATGCTTGACTTACTTGATACTTTTACTTAGGCCTAAATGTACACAATAATACTTTATCAACATTATCAATGTTACAAAGCCTTATATACTGACTAGCGATGATTCAAGGAGGGGGGGGGGGGGGGGGGGGGCAAGGAGCCCCTAATTTTTTTGAACCACTAACTTAATATCTACCCCTCACTTTATTTTAGAATTGTATTATGCTGCATGCTATTGAAGTATTGATTCCATCTTTTTTTCTCAACAAGTTTACATCTACTGATGATGTAAATGAATAGGGAACATGGCAGTATTCTATTGAAATCTTTTAAGAAAATGAGGGAAAAAATACTTGTAACATATTGGCATCATTAACACTTTTATTCATGGGAGCCCTCAGTGGATTTACTCTTGTAGAAGTGACATCTGCCCCCAATGAATTTTGTGTATTCTACCCCCCCCCCCCCCCCCCAAAGCTCTTTTTGCAATTTCTGCATATCATATGAAGCTTTTTAGTATAGATTATCTGTCTTTTAACATGTATCTAACACATTGCAGTCTGTATTCATTTAAATAAGGCACTTTTGATGACGGAAGCTGTGTTTCTGATTCCACATCTACTCGAGATAGCCATACATACACCCACATACTATACACATGTTATACACATACGATACACATATTACACACATATATTACACAAAGACTTTACACATATTATACACAAACTATACACATATTATACACATACTATACACATATTATACACATATTATACACATATATACACATATTACACACATACTATACACATATTATACACATACTGTACACATACTATACACATATTATACACATACTATACACATATTACACACATACTGTACACATATTATACACTTATTACACAAACACTATACACATATCATACACATACGATACACATATTACACAAACACAATACACATATTAAACACACTGTAAATGTTTTAAATCAGAGAATAGACATATTCCTGTTGCCCACATTCACATGGGAGATTATAGATATAAGATCATTATTAAAATGTGATACAGGAAAAGATATTTGGAAAATAAAACTTAGTCTGCTTTCTGTACAGTTGCATTTTACAGCTGTATGTTACATATATGAAGCAGAAAAGCTACATGCCACAACTGTATCTTACGACTCTAGTGAATATAATTGGCAGGAGCCATGAAGGTGTTGAATTGTAACCATTTACACCGAGTTACCGCCATTTTGGCTGCGAGCAGACAATATGATATTTTGAAAATTGATTTTAAACAGTGGTGATACATATATTGCTATTATAGCGAGGTTTCTGTATTAGCGTCATGTTTTACATTATGGAAATTGCCGCCCTTTTGATTAGAAATCCAATTACTGACCAGTTTTCTACAAAGGCCTTTCATTTCAAACTGCAGCTAACTCCTTTCTAACTTTTCACTGATAATTTCACTGAAGTGTGTTCATTTATGTTATTTTCTTTCATTAGAATCATCTTGTATCTATATGGCTAAAAGCACTCATCATAACTTCATAAGCAGTTGCACAGTAACCAAATAGCAGTCTTTTAGATGTAGCATTGCATTATTTGTTCCTTCAAACTGGTATAGTTTTTAAAAGAAATCTATGGCCAAATGATATACAGGATGATAATAACCTAGGCTTCTATAGCACCTTTCATTTTCAGAAAAAATATTAATTCCCCTTACAATAATAAAACAACAAAATTCACATAACTACTTATTCATGATCCAAATAAAAAATTTAAAAAAGGGGAATATTAATCATAATCAATCATTATCAACATCTATTACAGAGAAATGGAAGCAATATATGACAGAGTACAGTTATGTAATTAACTGTTGATGGAATACAATAATGCAGTTTAAATGACATCACTCTGCCTACTTTTTCATAGCAACCATAGGTATTACTGTGTGTGTCCTTTAAAGGTAACTTTCATTATAGTTATGGAGCTTCTCGTCTGATAATATCAGCCGCTCCTACTGCTCCGTGGCGATAACACGATAAGGTTATCTACAAATATATCAGTCCACAAGCAACATTTTCTGGAAATCACGCCAGCTAGGCCTAACATCTGTTTTTCCACACTAGTGAAGGTACGTAGCTACGAAGATTGTCACATAAAATTGATGCCTCTCCCTAAAAGCGGAGGTGACGTCTTCGTCGTCTCAGGTAGCTCAAAATAAGTTCCAGGAGAAAAGGAAGTGTTGTGGTCGGAGAGCACCGAAGGGCTGCCAAAGGGGCTTACTCTTTGCTCTTGCTATTGATATTTTTGGCATTCTGTCGGCAATTTGATTTAATCTGTATTCACCTCCCGTCGACGTTGCTAACCGTTATTTAACACTATTATTTTGGAAGGGTGGGATATATTTAGAATGTAGGTCAAGAAAGAGAAGAACCCAAGGGAAACTGCAAAGAGGAAAACAAGCTATTTCTCCCTTTTTTCTGCATCACCTCATGCACCCTAATTTCTGCTCATTGTTTTGTGTCGTAATAATGATGGTTTGTTTAATAGTTTGCCGATTGTGCAATAACTTTACACTCAATTCACATCTTGGATAAATGGATGTCTGTATTAATTAGAACATGTTATTTGTGTATTTACATTTGCTGAATGGATATAAAGGTACATCAAATAAAGGTGTTTTTCTTATTTTCTCACTGTACTATTTTGGGTGGACAGTTCAAATATGTTTTTGATACAGTTTAGAATAACTTCATGCTCAGTTCCATTACAAGTATGCTGTCTCGAATATTTCATGTTAGAAGTGATTTCTCAGAGAAAATACCAAGAATAATGAGGTATTCATTTCTTTATTCTATTCTCTCGTTTCTGCACAACTAACTTTTTGTGAAAGATTGTCTTTGCTTGCAAAAGCTAAAACACTCTTAGCAAAAGATCAAGATTTTTCTTCTAATTTCACATATCAACAACAATAACAAAAAAACATAAGTTATTCTTTCAAGAAAATTACAGTTTACTCTTTTGAAGATTCTTGTCCGTATTGTGTATTATCTCTTCCCTTTTACAATTTCACTCACATTAGAGGGGGTGCTAATTTCTAGTAGATGCGTCGGGTTACATGTGATCCTTGTTGTGTGGGTGTGCTGTGATCTTTCTATACCGTGTTTTGCTCATCTGGTTGAGATAAACAAGAGAAAAAAGCTTTTCAGTAGGTATACTGTGCGGATGAATAAGCCTACCTGTATACCTCAGAATATTTACCCTTTCTGATAACTGTGTCTTGGGGCTATACAGGCGTACGGTAGATGATGCTCTACACAGAAAATACCTCCTACGTAATAAAAATGTGTGTGTATCGTATATCTATATCCTTTTGTTGAAGAGCGCATCTTTGAAACACACTTTAATGTGTGCAGAAGCAGTACTTTTTATCAACAAAATATATATTTTTGCAAGTCTGGATAAAAGATTATGTTATGTATGTTCCAACCCACAGGGATATTTGGTTTGGGTATAATTAATAAAAATCTATACACTTAAATACACAAATAATATCTTAAAGGTACATGTATGTTATAATCATATTCACTTGGTTTGGTATGCTAAGAATAGTGATGTAATAATGAATCATGGTACTTGGAAATCTATTAGAATCATTATTTAACTTAGACATAATACACAAGTGCTTAATAATGCACTACTACAACTTCCCAAATGCACTTGAGTATGTGCATGTTTTTAATGGTGATGATGGCACGGTTAATTAGCATAGCGTAGTTATCAGATTGATCTCAATAAAGAACACATGTCTACCGCATGTCGATGGTCTCCTGAGGACCACAAGATCCTTAAGTCATATATCGTCTGTTTGGAGTCACAAGGGCATTAACTCATACATTATAACACAGTGTTAACGCCCCTCTAGCTCTTAACGTATTATGTATTCATAGATATCTTGGGCTGGGCTTGTATCCTCTTGCGATGCTTTCATCTTCTAATGTCTATTTATTTTTCAATACCTTTGGATGATGCAAGAGGCCTTCCGGTTTGGCGTAGGATGTTCAGTGACACAGAGATAAACTGATAAGATATTTATGCATTCCTTGCCTCTTGCATGTAACACTAGTGTACAAGGTGTGGGCAGTGAATTTCCAACCACCCCAAAGTACGACAAATAGTCTGCTGCGTAGTATCTTTTACATGCTGTCACATATCGAGATGAATTTTAAAAAATGTTATCTGCAGAGAGACAGATGGAGATTGAATGCTTTTGTTTTTTGCTCAGTTGAGGCAATTTATAAACTGAAAAGTAAAGATCTTTTTCATGTAGGTAAACCTGATATCAAGATTTGAGAAGGTGCGTGGGTAGGTGTGTGTGCGTGTGTGTGTGTATGTGGGTAAGAGAGACAGACAAATAGACCAACAGAAAAGGCGAGATGGAGAGGGAGAGGAAAAAAGAGAGATGGTGAAAGAGAGAGAAAGAAAGGATAAAAATATATAGAGCAAGAGAGGGAGAGGGAGGGTGAATGAGAGGGGATGGGGGAATAGTAAGAGAAGGTGGGAGGGATAGAGCATGCACCTTAGGCAGGGGAAGGAAAGTGGATTGATGTTCAGAGTGGTGCAATACATTTATAAGCTATCTCCATGAAATATATAGAATGAACAAATGAAGGAGGGGGAGGAGAAAGACAATTTTCAAGCGAAACTTCAATTCTTATTTATCCCTTTTCAGGGTGAAGCCCATGTTTGATCCCAGATGCAATGAGTACCCTTGAATGAATATAGCTCTGCAGTATTCAACAAATGTCATTGAAATGCTTACTACTCACAAACTCTCCCAGGTGACCCCCTTCTGCCCCTCTCATCCTAAGTCCCACTCAGTGTTTTGCCTCGGCTATTTTTAACATCCACCAAATCTAATATTTCCTCCCACGCATCTGACTTTAGTCTAGAGACAAAAACAACACGTTACTGCAAAGCAGCATGTCTCGTGCACGGCACCATCGTGGAAAAGCATCCATTTTCTTTGTAATTGATCAGAAGACATTTTAATTGCTAGAAGGGATGTCTCCTAACTTGGGTTTAATCAGGAGTGCAGAGGAGGGGATAATATAACCCTGCTAAATATAACAGCTTAAAATAGCAAACATCTTTCAGTATTCGTATCTCTGCAGTATTTTGTTGAAAATGTAGGATACTCTGAATCAATGTTTTCTCAAGATCTTGCAATTATTTCTAAGTTTCCTTAGAGAAATGGGTTGGCATGCCTTGCCCCTTTCTGGATATTATATATTTGTCTAGTAAAGATATGTTTTGAAATGTGTCAATCAATAATGCTCATAGATATTTGCATTACAGATTGTTTCCAAACATAATTGGATAATCCATTTTGATCAAATATTATTATGAAATCTTGTTAAAGGACATCATACTAAATCTTTATGTCTTTAGTTATTTTCCTTTCAATACCTTATCAAGACTTGCCATAATTGTGTCCACATGTTTTTCATCTACTGCGATGTTGTATTGAATATGAAATATATCATACTGTATTTCATGACTAAATATCATGGTTCTTTACTCAGTCAGTAAGAGAAATAAAAAAAAGTCTTTAATTTTGTTTAAATTGTCTTTAATGGTTGAGGCAAAACCACTTGATGAATAAAGACTTTCAATCATCCACTAAGATTCCCATAATGTCATCCAGTCAATTAATACGTGAGGCACCGAGGGGAAAAGCACGCAGTTGGGTTTGATATTCACAATTGAGGCTCCTTTGTGGCATTTTGAAATGCCAGAAAAGGTCATTGTTCTGATCTCGCGACTTAAGGAAGACAGACTCTGCGCCTTGCGGGCTTCTTAATGGGTGATTACGAACATTATGTTCCATTTGTTTCAAGCGTTTCCATCCTCGGTGGTGGTAAATGCCGAAGCTTCACCGGGTCATATAATATTTTATGCTTTTGACCTGAGGTGATCTAGTTCATTGAGCGAGAGCGCTGTAGATTACCTGACCCAGGGTTTATACTCTCAGCCTGTGCATTCCCTCTATAACAAAGCATCAATCAATGTATTGCCTTTCTTTACCCAGGGGAATATGCGACTTTATTAAGAATCTTTGGGTAGATTACAACATCTTACGTAATAATAACTCATTTCAGGTGGATGATCAGCCATTACTAATTATCTTCATTGTCAAAATGGCAGCCCTATTGTATATGTGTACTGGTAATGAGAGATTTACATGTGTTTACAGAACCAGAAGGGTGTTAACCTACATCCATTAAACATTGACTTAATGCTTTCTGGTTCTCAGCACATGATATGTGCTACACGCAGTGCATGTATTCATACGACTTGAAGAAGTTTAAAATTTAAGTGTAGGTATCATCCATTGAGAGCGAGAAGGGAGTCGACTCTCTGCCCTTCTGGCTCTCAGCAGACGATAAACTCCTGGTTCTTATGTTGTCTTTTAGGAGCCAGAAGGGCGTTAATTCATATGCACAGAGTTAATGACCTCCTGGTTGTGAAAAGATGATATACTGTCCGTTGAGAGACAGAAGGGCAATACAGGGTATCATTTAACACAGTGTTAACACCCTTCTAGTTCTCAACAGACAATTTGTGAATTTATCAACAGCCTATACACACTGACATCCCACTAGACCGTCAGCTTGGAGCCAAAAGGGCATTAACTCTGTGTTCAGGTATATCATTTAACACCCTACTAGCTCCAGACAGACAATACGCTCTTGGTCTCAGAGACTATAGCTGATTAACAAGCCTATCAACATAGGTATTTGTATTGGGTGCATCTGTTTATTTCATCTTGTGTAACCACAATTATTTTGTTGTATTTTTCAGGGTTCTGAGGATTCAAACTACGGCCGGCCCTCGGATTCAGACCTGTCATTGGATGAGGAGAGGGAAGCGCTCAGAAGAGAGACCGAGAGACAAGCATTAGCACAATTAGAAAAAGCTAGGGTATGTAAACATTTTCATGTCAGGCTGTGCCATTAGGTGTACAAATACTCTTTAGTACCGTAGTTGAACTTCCAAGAGTCCAATTTTGAATTTTCATTCCTTTGTTTACTTGTTGGATGGGGCATAAAGTATCTCCCATGTGATACCTCTGGCATACAAATGAAACCAATACCAGACCGAATCCAGACCAAATAAACAATAACATCACCTCCAAGTGCAAACGATTGGTTCGTTTCCGGTTCGAGTCGGTCACGAATTGGTTTGAAGGTGTGATTGAGGTATTAGCCATTCTCAGAATACATATTACTGTTTTAGTTAATCAACAAAATCATCAAGTTCATAATTTCAATTTTGGGATGGGATATGCTTACAAACGCAAGTGTTAAAGAAGGACAAATATACAAAGAGTGTTCTGGAGATTTTCTTTGAAAGGTGTCTGTGTTTCACACTTGTTCGTGAGGTTTCATAAGCATAAGTCCTTGCTATTAACATTTGTAGTGTTAATAAGTAACATTTATGGTATGTTTGACAGTATATGGATTATATATTATTATCTTGAATATATTATATAGTTATAGAAAAGCATGTTGTTCAGACCTCTGCAGTTAGAGAGAACATTTTTTATCATAATTAAAAAAATTATACGTTTTCAAGACTATCAGGTCCTTAGCACCTTATTCAAAAATCCCTCCTTCAGAGACATTGGAAGATATGTAAAGGATGACTGAATTAAAATATGAGATGCAGTCTATTTTAGGTATCACTTCTGTGTTAATCTTTTTCTTATTAGGTATATTCCAAAAACACTGCAGTAAATTTAGAATATGTTTTTCTTAACTTAAAAAGTAGATGATTCCAGTGGATACATTTTCATGTTTAAGTCTTTTTTTCCTTCTCTTTTTGCAGACAAAGCCAGTTGCCTTTGCGGTACGAACAAATGTAAATTATGACGGTTCAATAGACGACGACTCCCCTGTGCAAGGATGCGCAATATCTTTTGAAGTAAAAGACTTCCTACATATAAAAGAGGTAGGTCTCCTTATCCTGCTAAACTTTTTGTTTTTGTAAAAGGCATAGATTATCAACTTCATCTATTGTAAAGGAGAACAGTTAATGAATGTTACATTAAAGTTCCAGGCGACATGTACCTCCTGCATATTTGTTGTCTCTATGGTGTTTGGGGCATTTCACTATTTTCTTCAAAAAATAACTTGATTGGAGGAGCTGGAAAAATGATGTTTCAGAATGAAAGTACATTCAAAGTACAAAATCAAGGTGGTATATGTGTTACAAATGACGATTTACAAAATCAGTGAACCCTTTTTTTTGTTTTAGGTTAACTTTCACCAGCTTCACTTTTTGTAGTCTTTGTCGGACCGTTGTCATACATGAAGATAGAGCTCATTGTGATGTAGTAAAAAAAAATGAGATGGAACAATTTCAAATCAATGATCTTTGATGCACATGTACAGACAGTATGGCCCCTATTTTTTGCCAGATATTTGGAAGTAGTTATTATCATTACTATTAAGTATTTGGCGTCACCTGTGCCTGGGAAGCGAGAAAGCGAACTGAATCACTGTGACCCTCGGGTCTCAACTCCCGGTATAACTGATTGGGGTGTGCATGTAGACCATTACACCGGGTTTCCCCCTACACTTATACGAATAGTGCCGTGGGTTCTTAATGTGCAAAGGTGGTGGCGCTCCTCTACACAGGGTCTCCATTTAACATCCTATCCGAGGGACGGTTGTGTGATGAACATGTTTGATTTTCTTTTCATCCTGCAGAAATACAACAATGACTGGTGGATTGGTAAATTAGTGAAGGAAGGAGCCGATATCGGCTTCATACCTAGTCCAGCAAAGCTAGAGAACATGAGGTTACAAGCTTCTGGGACAAGAAATAGACTTGGAAAGTGAGTAGCGTGCATGATCGCGACACCCTCGTTTACGTTCTTTGATTTCATTTTGATTGAAGAACAGTTACAAACCTTAAGGTTGTGCTGAAAATAGGCGTATTCTGTGGCCTCGCAGGGAGGCCTTTCCCATCAGAACCCTTACTGGCTCTGAATGTGATGTCTGTTGAGGGCCAGAAGGACATTAAATTACATTTATCAATGCCCTTCTGGCTCTCAGCAGGCTATGGATGAAGTGTCATACACAATGTTGGACTTTCAACTTCTTATCCAGAAAAAGACTAGTAGATACTTTTTAAAAAGTCTAGTCAAATTTGTAGTTCATATCAGGGATACCATACAACAAAATGGATTAGGTACAGCAATTGAACTATTTTGTTTTCACTCACATTGGAGTATTTGTCCACAAATGTGCTTTAAAAGCAGAAAAGAGATTCTTCATGGTATAGAGAACTATGGTTCTTGCTGTTCATTTGAATTTTAATGTCCTTTTGCATCCAATGTATTCATGAATATTCAGAGCCAGTAGAGGAAATAATCCTATTTGTAACAAATTTACCCCCCTTTTGGGGGCCTATAAGCTGTGTGTCTATACACTCAAACACACCTTTTATTATTTGATATGTCTTTTGTCAATCTTTGTTTATTTCTGTTTGTTGTTTGTTTTCTGTGATGTTATTGTTTCTCTTATTGTGTGCATTGTGGAATGTGTTCTTAGATTGTCCCAAGTATCATTTTGGTACACACCTTTTGGGGTGTTTTTTCCCCAAAACTGAAATAACAAAGTAATTGAATAAAAACCTAAGTAGCTATCAAATCTAAATACATTAACAAGTGAATAAGCATTGATTGCAAAAATTATGATAATGCAATCTGGTCTTCACAAATTGGGAGGGTCCTTACCGCGCAGTTACAGAAATGGTCCAAATTTTGAAGTGGAAAATGATGTATTTTCCATAAGCATAGGGACATAGGTGTAAGATGAAAGTGCAATAGCACAACCATTATCAATCCCAGCCCTTTTTAAACCCTAACAAAATGTTCCACTTTATTTCCTTCACTTTTGATCATAAGGGAATATTGGCAAACAGATCTCAGTTACATGAGGAGGTAGGACGCTTTCCTTGTCAGCAGTTTGCAACTCTTTGACTTAAAAAAAAAATATGCTCAAACCAGTGGAGAAAAGGGAAAAGGAAAATTTATTTGAATGATTCTCATGGTGCGTGAATGTGGAAATTGCCCTTATGGAGTTGTTGCACCCCCCCCCCCCCTTATGGAGTATGTCACAGTCATTCCCTATGGCAAGGTGGTGGTTGCAAGTTGAACAAAAGAAAGGAGAAAATGGTTTAGAATTTCCCCAATTTGTTTTATTTTATTCAGTGCCTTTAAATTCCAGTTTGCTGTATCGTAACCAAACAATATTTCCATAAACTTCAACAAAATCTTATTACCCCCCCCCCCCCTACAACCTGCTTTCCAAACTTGCAAATGAAACGGTTGGCGTAATTTTTCCCTCAGTACCCTTCTCTCTGTTCTCTATATTTCCTCTGTTTTATTATGTTTCCTCTATGCCTTATTAGGTTGTCAAATCGAAATAAGAAAATAGCAAAACCCAATTGAACAATATTTGCTTGCATTTAGATGGTTCTTAAGATGTTTGTGTTCAGTTATTGCCAAAATGTGCATGCATTTCCCCATTTTTTCTTTGCATATGGCATGGTGCAAAGTACTTATTTGATTCTTAATTGCAGATTTTGCAATTTTCTCATATGAATCAGAAGGTTATTTCATAGAAATAGCTGACTTTAATGGGTGATAATTTGTAAAAACTTCATTTAGTTCTTCTTTTGAAACACAAGTGTTACTACCCTGATCAGACTTTTAGATTAGACTTATGTAGCAGTAAATTTGTTAAAACTTAGTTTTCATATGACTCCCTATAGCACAAAGACAATATTTGGGGGCTTAGTACAGAAGGGATATGATTAAAACGGTTTAAAACTCATAGGTTTGTAAAAGGATAACATTTGGTTTGCACTAAAGCATCAGATTAAGATTAAGAATAACCATTGACAGTGCTTTATTAGATCAGACACTGGTTAACATCATAACAGTTTTATAATTTAAGTCTTGGAAGTTTGGCACTACGCTTTATTTAATTTATGAATTGATGGGTTCGACCGAATCACTCGCATGGTGCTCATTCAAGGGTGGGGAGGTTACATTTGGAAAGAAATCCCTAAGCGGTCTTTGACTCATTGCTTGCTGGAAACCAAATGAAAGATCCAATATCCATTATGCCTTCTCTATGCTTGGCTATCAGAGAGAAGAGTTCATATTTATTTCATAAACCACATCACTGGACAGTCAGAGATACTCACAAGCGATATTGCATTATGCACAATGGCTTTCCATGTATGGCACTGCACACAATCATACATTGGGTTTTGGAGACAATCATCCCGTCCTAGAGACTGGCTGGCATGGCTCAGTCTTAAGAGGCATTCATAAGGTCCGTTCTCCCAGAAATGCTTTTAGCTTGAGTGGGAGTATAAATATTATATAGGATGTATTTATTCCAGTTCTAATTTATGCGATGTCCGCTTTGCCAATCCATGGCACGGTTGAACTATTCAAGAAGCTCTTTTCTGAGTTTGCGATATCTTCAATGTTTAGATTAAGGTTGCATTGTCATCGTATCAGTTATATTTCTTAATAAATTCCATTCCTTGTTAGAAATATATGTCTGATAATTTTATGTTCCTAACGGTTTCCTCCCTAAAAGATCAAAATATTATATAACATCCTCATTTCTGCTAGTAGATTAAAGCAGAAATCCATTACCGGTAAATATTTAAAATCACATCAACATAAGATATGAAACAGTTTATGATTTATTAGTATGTCCTTCCTTTCCCTCATATCAATCAATTTTAACTTTGTATTGCTACTACATTCACAAAACACAATTCATTCTGAAACAATCACTAATGTTGTTTGTGTCACTAGAGATTTTTTTACTGTTTTTAATGTATGTTCCACAATTTCCCTTGAAATTGGAATACTAGTATAGTAGTATTTTATTTGAACCCATAGGCTGACAGGAGAGCTAAGTTTATTTCTCTAATTTACTGCAAAGGTTCACTTTTGAGTATTGCCTTCTAACACTTTGGTATTTAGCATTTATTTGCTTGTTGCTATACTTATGATTTTTTTTGTAATCTGAAAAAACAGGTTGTTTTATTTGCTTTTAAATCTTTTTCTCTTATACAAGCAAAGAAACATATTTATGCGTGGTGTTATAATTTTGTTGATTTACTTTTACCTATTGTTCCTGACTAGTTGACAAATTGATTTTGGGTTGATCATCCTATGTTGATGATAACTAATGATTTCTATGATCCTTTCTTTTCCCCACCCTTTTTGTTCTTTTGTTTTTCACCACACCCTGCTAAATCCTTTTTGCTGAATTGGCATGATTTGAATTTTTAAAAAAAATGGAATGATGCTTTTTGCTTGAATGATGATTTTGCAATCACCTTTCTTTTTCTTACTATGATTTGTGTTAATTATTTTGATTTGCATGCATGTGCAAATGATTTTGTTTGTATCCTTTTTATCACGTTTGTGTTCGTGTGGTAATGCATGTTTCATCTTCATGAGAAATACATTTTTTTGTACTTCTCAACGAAATCAACATTGGTTGATTACGATCACTTTTTTTATACATGTTTCTATGCACTGTGTAAATATTCATGTCTTTGTACTCAATAATAATTCCTTTTTTTTTTTAATGTCCCGACACATTTTATCATGAATCGATTCATCTTTATTCAATGTTTTGGTTGCCTTGTTCTGGATGACACGCCCTCATTTGCTACTTGATCCACACCTTGGCGTTATATTGGGCCCTCCCCCTTCCCCTCAATTTTATCCAAACAAACGCACCAACCAACAATTAAACGCCCTCAATATTATCCTTCCTTTCTTCCTTCTGTCCTGCTGAAATCATTCTCATGTTCTTTCTCCTGAAATAACAATAATATTTCAATTATTTCCCAATCAAATAATCTATTCAAACACTCCTTTTTTCCCCTCATCTTATTTCTTTTAACCCTAATTTCCATTGTTTTTAATTGAACTATCATATTTGAATAATACTTATCAAACCAACTATCCAATTTAATCAAACTAAAACCAATTTTAATCACTTTTGCCCTCAAATTTCTTATCTGATCTGTCTTTCAAACATTTTTCATCTTAAATGAGGACATTTTGCCTGTTCCTCCTCCTGTGTGTTGTGTCTAATTTGATTTACCTTCTGTAACTAATACATTACATGTTTATCTTTCAACAACAAAAATCATAATTGCTGTGATAACTAAACCCTGCGTGTGAATATTTGCACGCACCTATTGCTGTGGATTACTCTATATGTGGAACCAACATTATTTTTTAACCGATCAACCGCTCCTGTATCCTATATTTTTGCCATTTAAAAAAAATACAATCCTCCCTTGATGTCCATTATCCATTTCCGTGTCCTTTCTTGTCCATACCCCCCCCCCCCTTTCTCCACCTTCTTTATCTGTTATTTGTACATTATATTTTCTTGCTCCATTCTTCTCTCTCTCTCTCTCTCTCTCTCTCTCTCTCTCTGTCACTCTCTGTCTCTCTTTCTGTTTGTCTCCTTCTCTCTCCATTCTATCCATTTCCCCTCAATTCTCTTCTCCATTTATATTTTTGGCTCATTTTCCAATTAATCATTTGGACTATTGATTAATTATTTGTTTAATTACTCTGGTGTCTGGATATTCATGATCCAATGCACCTTTTTTCAAATTTCAAATTTAAACATCTTTACCTTTTAAAAATCCCTAATTTACAATTATCATTATATCCCTAATCTAATTCAAACCCTACATCATACTTCCAAATTTTGAGACCTCTCCCCGTCTTTGTTTCCTCCCTCCCTGTTTGGATTTTGCTGCTGGTACCCTGTTTTGCCTCTAACTTGTGACCCATCCATTCATTATACCAACCCTTCTCTTTAACCAATGTCAACCCATTTTTACCATTTTACCCTATTCTAACCCAAACTACCATTTAACCTGATCTTCATTTAACTGAAACTCCATTAACATATTTCATTTGTAACATATTTCATCCGTAACATCCTATATTCTATTCTCACTTCAAATATGACACCATCATCATACCCATCGTGTCATATGTGAACTCCCATCCATCACACGGGATGCTGGTCTTTTCACCCCTTTTACACTCGATGTTGCCCCCCTCCCCAAGTAGCAGTAACACCATGACCATCCCCTCCTCCCCTAGTAGCAAGGGAAGCCTTTCTAGCTTCCCGGGCCTGTCGTTCCTCCAGAACAAGGCCTCCACACTCCCTCTTAACGCTAGTAAGACCAACCATTTGGCTTCCCCCCGTCACAGCAGGTCCACCAGTGGTCTCAGTTCTAGCTCCAACCTCGGCGACTTCCCGACTGGACTGCCCAACTCAAAGTCATCCAACAATTCAAGAGGGTCCACGCCCCCCACTCCAGGTGAGCCTACAAGTCTTGTGCATGTAAAGTTAAAATTACATGCAACTTTTATAAATCAAACGAAACTTCAGAGACGGATCCAGGATTTTGTTGGGGAGACAAAGCCAAGAAATGTCATTAAATGGGCATTGTTTTCTTTATTGTGTTTGTACAATATGCAAATTGGATTCAAAAGGGTCAATGGGCTAGTCGTGCCCCCCTCCCCCATCCACCACTCCAACTAGAATTTCAATTATCAAAAATACCTAGGACGTTTCACCGTGAGAATTACAACCAACATTTTGAATAGTAAATATATTGAGCATAAGTTCTTGTAAAAATGAGGATGTTATCATTTCCAGGGGGTTGATTCGACTCAACTTTGATAGTATGCAACAAGCAAGAGGCCTTTAGTTTTCAGCCGACATTTTCTTTTTTGTAGGCATATCTTACACAAATATATTTCAGTCGGCTGTTGTTTATACTTCAAAGCAAAGCTAGGCCATACCATTTCAGACATCTGAAGGCTTTAGAAGCATGACTGAATAATTCATAAGGGCAAACACTCCTTCTAGTATGGATGAAATCTTGAGACTAAAAGCACAGGCATCTCCATCAAGCATACACAAAATTTGAAAGGTCGAAGATTCAAATCTTTAAACGGGATTTTCCCGTCCTAATATCAAGCAATCAAAATCTTTCGTTTAGCCTAAATAAGCGTTAAGCTTTCAATAGATGTCAATACCCAACTGTACTGATTATCGTGATGAGACCACTGAAACCTAAAAACATGTAGCCATGATTCTTGAAAACATTTTGCAATGACATTTATAAAATGTATACAAAAATAATGGGACAGTATTGGCAATAATAGCCAGTCAGTAAGATAAACAGATGAGGGATTTTCCCCTCCTAATATCAAGCAATCAAAATCTTTCGTTTAGCCTAAATAAGCGTTAAGCTTTCAATAGATGTCAATACCCAACTGTACTGATTATCGTGATGAGACCACTGAAACCCAAAAACATGTAGCCATGATTCTTGAAAACATTATGCAATGACATTTATAAAATGTATTCAAAAATAATGGGACAGTATTGGCAATAGTAGCCAGTCAGTAAGATAAACAGATGAGAGAAAAGTTTGACAAGATGTCGGTGTGAATTGACTGTGAATTATCAAATGTCAGTGCATGTGTTGAAACTCTGTACGAGTTGGAATCAAGGAATAGATCTGAACATTACCCTATAACCTTTGCCAATACTGCAAAACATCCAAGAACGATGCCACTTAAGGTTATGCAACAAAATATCCTTCTAGGCGATTACCCAATCCTCCATATTCGTTTTCTCTTTGAAATGTTTTGAAATGTTTCAAACTTGTTTTTTTTCTGCATTGACATTTGTAAAATGTCAGTCCTGAGAGTGACTGAAAAGTAGCAGATTAGCATAGCACCCCTTGGGTATTAAAGCAAGACATTATACGAACACCGATATTCAATGGAAGAGAATGTCAGATCTTCTTTCTCTGCCCTTCTTGCCTTGTTCTCTCTCTCTCTGGTTTCTTTCTTTTCCGTGGGCCATTGAAGATGTCAGATGAATCCACAATTATCCAAAGATTCCAAAGTCTCCTTTCGTACTCCTCAGATGAGAACCCATAAAGCTCTGAGTAAAGCTGATGCTGGGGCTGTTTTTAGCTCACTGTCAGAAACATTTTGTATGTAAAAACAGAAAATACATAGTCTGTATATATGCTATGCCCTTTTTAAAAATTCAAGTTTTGCCTGCTGCATTTAAGCTCCTTATGCTCCATCTAAAAGTTAATCAGTATTATATAAAAATTGGGTTGGTACGAGGACTTAACTGTTACATACAAATATGAAAGCTGGTTGGCTGTTGGTATATGGGTCACGCACTGAATGTCCGCTCTTGTCGGGGAAAATGAATAAAGCATTGGAACAGTAAGGACTGTGTGTGTGGGACATAATTGGTCTCCTCTCACAAACTCTTCTATATAAATCAATAATAATTGAATATGATAATTAAGTTATTTATGTCTCTGCTCGATAGATGGGGACCAGAATGGGCTGGAGGAGGACACAGGCGATACGCTAAGTCGGTCAAGAGGGAGCACGATTTCGCCACAACCTAAGGAGAAGCGTAAACCATTCTTCAAGAAGGTTTGTCCACTTTAGATGACTCTCTGTAACATTTTACTGTCAAACCTGTCTATAGCGACCGCCCAAAGGAAACACAAAAAGTGGTCGTTGTAGACAGATGGTCTTTGTAGACAGGTTTCTTTCTAACATGTTTCAATGAGAAACCATTTTCATGGGAAACAAAATATGTGATCTTTGTAGACAGGTGGTAACTAAAGCAGGTTTAACTGTATTTTGTTTGTGCTCAGGATAAAATGCAAAATTAGATCAACTGTGACAGCAGTAAGGTTATAAACCTTATTAATTTAAATGAAAATGTTGAAAAGCTCTTGATGCAATCAGATTTATCCCATGATCTAAGGTTCTTGGAGGGTTAAGTGTTTTGGATTTTATTAAACTTAACTACCTCTTCAAGATTTAGTCAGCACGTGCTTCTTTGCAACTTATGCTGGTAAATGTGCACAGGAAAAAATGTCACATTCTATATAACATGAATGACAGAAGGTCTGGAACCTTGTGTTTCAAATGTTGAAAAGATTGTGATGGAACATGTTTTGGGTTCCATTTTGGGAAGTTTTTGGTTTAGATTTAAGTAAATTAGGTCAAGTGTTTTTCAACAATCTTTGATTAGCATTTGCTCACGCTACAATTTATGCAGGTTGTTCTCGGGATAGATGTCATATGCTGAAAAGCTCATTTTGCCACCAATTTTAAATTGAGGTTGCATAAGGCGGAAAGTATATATGGTTCCCACCAGCATAAAATACCCTTCATTGTAAAAAATAATTTGTTGTTTTGTTCCAAAGAACACTATTAGAATTTATTATTGGGAAAGTTGAATTATTTTATAGTTAGTGTTGAATTTTAGCTTACCAGAGAAATGTTAAAGTTTACCTTGGCTCTTATGCAACTTTCGAAACATTGAATCGCTCGCCAGTCCCATGTATTGTTCTCAAATAATGAATATAAATTCCAAAAGGAGTGACGGTATTGACATTTTCCAACATAACATGATTGAAAAACAAATATAATTATTATTCATCCTACCAGACTTGTGGTTTCCTCTCTAAGGTCATGTCAAACATGACAGACAGTAAGACACCTAGAAGGTGTCAAATTGAACATATGCTTTGACACTCTGAATTGAGCGGAATTTCATGACATATTAAAATTCGTAGCTCAAATACATATGTTTGATATCAGACATGCTTACATTGTAGAACACTGTACACACATGTTCATGTATATATTCTTACCCAAACAGTGGGAATGAAAATACTTTTAGTGTCACTGTTTGTAAAGTACCATATGCAGTTTTTAAAAATATCCAGCTTGTCTAGCAATATATGAGTATTCCACAGACCAGCCAATATTTCTTTGACTAGACCTGTACATGCATGATAAATATCCATTCCTGTTTTTTTTGCAGACGAAAAATGTTCCTCCCCTTACTCTAATACATGTAGTTAAAATTTGGGACCCATGTGTACTAAATGCTTGTTAGTGTTGAGATACCGTTTCAGATACTTTCCGCAATATATTTTTATACATTGCCTCCTGTAAAAGATTTGTCAAGTTTGTTTATCATTAACTTCTTGTGCCATGGGCTTGGCAATATTCCTTATAAGGAAACTTGTACATGATTGATAAGTATTCATTGATGTTTTAACTTGCAGACCGAGAATGTTCCATCATACGACGAAAGCTTAAGAAAGCTAATTCAGCCTTTAATATTGGAGTACATGTATGTGCTAGATCTGTATCTTTTTAACATTTCTTTTTTTATTTACATGTTCATGCACATGAATGTATGGATGTGTGATAATTATTCATTTATGTCGTTCTTGCAGACGGAAAATGTTCCTCCATATGATGTGGTACCGTCGATGCGACCTGTTGTACTGGTTGGCCCCTCACTCAAGGGTTATGAGGTCACTGATATGATGCAGAAAGCACTCTTTGATTACTTGAAAAGGAAGTTTGAAGGAAGGTAAGACCCGCTTCCCCCATTTATCAATTACAGTTAGCTCCGTAAAATCTTAAGTCAAATTTAAAAAACAAACATGTAATGCAAAACATGCATTTATTTACACTTCCTAAGACAAATTTTGGATAAGTCACACTATTTTGCACAGTCCCATAGATTCGACTTATGCAGAGTTAACTGTATCAATATTCCAATTAAATCTTTGGTATAATTTGGGAAACAGTGATATGTAGCACATAGGCTGTTTGCTAAGTATTGAGTTGATGATGTCATCCGCTTACTTTTTTCTATCCATTACGTACGTAAATTGAACAAATTATGTGATTCATTTAATTTTAATTTTAAGTTTAATTCCACAACTTTAGTATTTGTCATCTGATTTTGATGAAAGTTTCACTGTTTTGTTCGTTAAAGTTTTCTCTATTCGTTCAATTCATTTGCAAATAAATGGGCTGGATTTGCCCTTTAAGGGGACAATTTCATACTTAGTCTGATTAATAAAGATTGTAGGGGTCTTAACTCTAATTGTTCATTGTTTGACCTCGCATGGTAGAAGCCAAAAAGGAAATATGATCTTGTGGTACCTGCATAAACCATATTGTGGGAAGGATGCCCTATAAAAAAATACATGCATGCTGGTATATAGGACCATCAACCCAAGTAATGATTGTTTATGGGTCATAACTAAAGTTTTATCTTCTCATGTTACAGCAGTAAATGGTCTGTTTTGAGCCAAAATGGCATTAACTGGTTAAATATAAGTATATTAGCTGGTATACACCCTTCTCACGTATGCCTTTTCCATGTGGCATATGTTGCCTAGGTGTCCAGTTTCTATATATAGAGAGTAGAAGAGAGAAAAAGAAAAATGACCTGAACGAATTTCTTTAATCAGGTAATTTTTTCAATATGGATATCCTGAGTTTTTCATGCAAGGGTGTTGTACATTTGTACGTGGAGCATGTAACATATTACATTGTTATTGATAGCAGAGAGCCAAAAGTGTGTTTAAATAACTCGTGTAGACTTAATTGAAATAGACTTAATGTCCTTCCGGCTCTCAACAGAGGTTATGATTTGATATACAGTCAAACCTGTCTACAGAGACCGCCCAAGGGAAACACAAAAGTGGTCTTTGTAGACAGGTGGTCACTTAAGCAGGTTTGACTGTATTATGATTCATTAATTCATTTTATTTTCAATTTTTTTTTCTTTCTTACACCAAGGATTTGCATCACACGTGTGACAGCAGACATTGCCCTTGCCAAGCGGTCAGTTCTCAACAATCCCAAAAGTCGGCAGATCATCGAGCGGTCAAATAGTCGCTCATCCAGTATAGGTAAGGCCCTCGCTGGACAGAGAGTTATAAAAGTTGCTGGGCTCTTTCCCCTCTTCAGACATCTGTCATATAGCACTTAGTAAAGCGGATTTCAATAAACATTATAACTAAACTAAATTAAACAATCCAGAAATTTAAATCATTGAGTGGTCAATTGGTAGTTTATCCAGCATATGTAAGACCCTCAACTGTGGGTGAAGAAATGTGACCTTTCAATGTTCTATCCAATTACAGTGGATATTACTTCAAAGTATAAAACAAAAGATAATTGCTTGAGTATTAAGAAACCGTCTCATTTCTCGCAGGCAGTTTTAGAGAAGTGAGGATAATATTATGAATTTTACTGTTGTGCTATAATATTACCACTATGAAATTCTGTTGTAATGTGTAATCCACTTCTGTTAATTACAGCTCATTTGAATAATCTACAGCTTTCTTCTGGTAAAGGAATAATATTAATTGACAAAAAAAAATATGGAGTAATACTGAAAACAACCTAAAATATATGCATCATTAAATTCATTTTCATAATTCTTTTGAGTCATGATTAATCAAATCAATTAGGTTTGCTTAACATTATATGTATAACACAAAACAAATGTTGTGATATATGTGTTATACTTGTACAAGTGAAAAAATAGAAGGCTTTAAAAATAGACGGATAAATTGTTGGGCGTGGTGTGGAGGTGTATGCATAGTGCATGCCTGGGTTGATGTTCATACAGTTTATTGAGTATTTATTGAGCGACGGAGACGGGTGGATAACGTGTGAAAATGTAATGAATAAATGAGGGGACTCTAGCCAGACAGAAACAGTCATATCATACCAAGGGCATACCAGAATGAAAAAAGACGCACCCCTCCCTCCCCCCAATCCTCCCTCCCTCCTCTTGCAATTCCAAACGAGAAAAGGAAACGGCCCCCTCGCTTGCCGAACACCTAACTCGGAGTGTCATTTTATTTCCATTATCGCTTAACGGCCACTGGATTTCACGGGTTCTTATTTCTAATTGTAGTATGAATAAAGCAAGGCCGTAGTCATTGAGGGATACCAATGCACAATGCCACAGTGGGTTCCAATTAGTGAAATTTGATATACTAGCTGTTAAGAGAGAAATTGGGATGGTTGAGTGCATTAGGAGGTCCTCTGTGAGGTAGAAAACGGATGTATGTTTTTTCATGTTCAACTACCGGTAGTAGAGCTTGTATGAGACATTCCTTCACATAGTTATAGCTTAGAGTTGGGCAATACAATGGTAGTCGTGTAGCCATTTTTCTGTCTGTAATATACACATGTACTAAGCCAGCTTGTTTCTTATTTCACATTGGCAAGAGCGTGCAATATGAAGAAAAAAATTATCATACTCCTAAAAGTTTTACCAAATTTTTACATCATAGAACAATCTATTGAATCTGAAATAACTGGCATGCAAATTTTATTATGAATGCTTCAATGGCCAAATTTGTTTAAATGCATTGTCATTATAATATCAGAAATTCAGAATTAGTGGGAGAAATACATAAAAAGATGATTGTTTGTATGAGAAATTTATAAAAAATTGACATAGCTAGGTTGTTTTTTATATGATGAGTGGTTGAGTGATTAAATAATTTGGTTTAAAAGTTTGCATTCAAATTTGAAACATGTTTATCTAGGTAGATTGGCTTAATCCTTTCGTAGTGGAGTTATCTGAAAACGTTTGGTACATGTAGTTCCTTCAATCTTTAGTTTCCAGTATGCATTTTGATTAAAAACCATAAGGCAAAACGATGTTCACTATTCCATAAATATATTGATTTTGCTGTCTTGATTGGGTAACTTCAGGATGAGATATGAACAGTCATGTAACAATATTTAACAGTAAAAATCACTGTTTTCACATTTTTCTCTTCCAATTTTTCCATATCTCTCTCTCTTTCACTATTCCATAAATATATTGATTTTGCTGTCTTGATTGGGTAACTTCAGGATGAGATATGAACAGTCATGTAACAATATTTAACAGTAAAAATCACTGTTTTCACATTTTTCTCTTCCAATTTTTCCATATCTCTCTCTCTTTTACAGCTGAAGTGCAGGCGGAGATAGATAGAATATTTGAGTTAGCGCGTAGCATGCAGCTTGTTATCCTGGATTGCGACACCATTAATCACCCTAGTCAGTTGGCAAAGACGTCTCTTGCCCCAATCATTGTCTATGTCAAAATCTCGTCTCCAAAGGTATATATTCCAAACTTGTTATTACACCTGACTGTTTAATGCCGTATTGTCTACTGAGAGCCAGAAGGGTGATAGTTGACGCATCATTTTACTGAGGATTAATGCCCTTCTGGCTTTAAACAGTTAATATCATTTGCTTCATAGAGGCTGATGGGCATTTACTTGGGTCATTTAACTCAGGGTTAATGCCCTTCTGGCTCTCAACAGATAATATCATCTGCTTAGAGGCTGACTGGCATTTACTTTGATCATATTACACAGGATTAATGCCTTTCTGGCTTTCAAGAGTCGATAAGTTTGTCCTACGACATACATGTGTATACAAGTCATGTATCATTGGCTAGGAGTCAGAACATGACACTTCTTGCACTTAGCCGATGGTAGTGTTAGTTGAGAGCCACACGGTCATTAACCCTATGTAAATTGAAACCAGTATCCTTGCTTTTAGGATATTATATGATCCCCAATTTTTAGGAAAACTTGTGCTATATTAAGTCAAATAAACGCTTTTGTTTAATAGCGTGTGAAGTAATTATGTCAATCAACCTTTTACTACCAGTGTATATTACCAGTAGTGCCATGTTATTTTTAAAGTAAAGCATTGAGTTTCCGACACTAGATAGTATTGCATGTCAAGAAAATTATATCGTGAAATAAAATCCTGAAAAGAAATTTGTTTAATGTTTGATTGGAAAATGATACAAAGTGGCTGAAGGGGCAAAGAAATGTAAAAGTTAAAGCCAAAAAATATCTGAGTACCTTTTGTGATATGTTAGGCTTACCGCTAAGAGACTTCGGTGGTAAGCGCTTCATAAGCACCTTTTTTATGATTATTATTATTATTATTATGTTTCTGTATCTTCTCTTTTATAGGTACTACAACGGCTAATAAAGTCACGCTCAAAATCCCAGAGTAGAAATATGAATGTACAGCTAGTAGCATCCGATAAACTTGCTCAGTGTCCACCCGTAAGTATACCTTAATATGATTCATTCTCTAAATCCTGGGAACGATGAAAATTCCCATATTTTAGGTATTTGAGTGATAAACACCACCAACTTGAAATTCTTGCATCATATTAAAAAATGTACATGTGTATGGGAAAGATGGTGTAGAGAATGATGGGATATTATTCCATACAGTATGTTGGAGACATTAAACTACTGAAGAAGATCAATGTCCGAGACATGAAGAAGTGGAGGGAGGGAGTGTCATCAAACCCGGGAACACCTAGTAAGAGTGAAAATGCTGACTTTAATAAATGAAGTTGCTGATGATAATGATGACACTGATGATGAGGAATATTGGAAAATGTTAAGTGCAAACCAGCTTGGAAAAACAGATTCACAAATTATTGAAAAAAATAAAGAATAAAAAATCATTTTGGGTCACTTTATGGCATAAAACCTACAGTGTACAAGTCTCATGAATATTCTCTTCCAATATGTGTGCTCTTTGTTTGTTGTAGGACCTATTTGATGTGATCTTAGATGAGAACCAGCTGGAAGATGCTTGTGAACACATGGCTGAATACCTGGAAGCATACTGGCGGGCCACCCACGGGCCAGAGCCCGAGGTCCCTGCTAAGGCAGGCCCCCAACATAACTCACCCATGCATAACATTCTACAGCGGGTAGGCTCACACCGTAGTCACACGGAGAAGCCAGACAAGAAGGCGGACTACCACCATCACAACAAACGAGGCAAGGACGAGTACGACGGAAGCGACCCCAACGAGCCTTACGAGAGCGGATACCGCAGTGATTCCCGGGAGCATCCGAGTGATTACATAAGAGATGATAGGGACGCTCGCTATAACCAGAGGCCCGTCTCGCCCACGGACGGCAGAGGGTATTTTGATAATGATCGGAGGGATCGCGACAAGGATAGAGACTATGATTCCCATGGAGGAAGAAAACATGTGAAGGGAGACAGGACTCGTGATGTGGAGCGAGGCCCGCATGATAGAGGGCCTCCTCGGGACCGGGATAGGAATTATACCGAGCGGGACGCGGTCAGGTACGAGAGTGAACATCCGAATAGACCGGAACAGAGAAATCGCTATGCAGACAGAGAACGTGATCGCTACGACGACGGGCCAGGTCATGTCAGCGAGCGAGGGCGGTATCCACCGGAGAGGGGGTCCAGCTCTCGCAGTCGGGAGCACGAGATCGAGATGGAGGAGATGTACGGTAGGCGAGGTCGTGAGGGCCCACAATACCCCGAGCAGTACCATCAACGGTACCAGGACTCTAGAGAGCGGGCACGTCGTGATGCCTCACCGGGTCCTCGTCAACGCATGGCGCGTCCCTGACGCTGACCTCCTACCTCCGCCCAGCCCAACACGGCGGTCTCATTTTATTTTGGAAGTTTCTTCAATGCCAGTAGAGCAATCTAACTCCATGTTGAGTTGACATCTCGTACTGCGAGCATTGAATTTATGTGTTCCAGCCAAGTTGTACTCTCAACAGAGTTCCTGCAGCAGTCAGTCGTAGTAGTCCAGCCTTCTTTCTACTACCTATTTTCTATGAAAATGGCTGTGTATGTTGGAGTTGCCTGATTTCTGATAGTTTTTTTTTTATGCTTCTCTAACTTCAGATCTTTTGAATCAGAGCATTCTGCGTACGGTATTATGTGAGAGAGGTATAGGCCTTGGATTTGCTTTATAGTAAAGCATTTGGTGGCGGCTTGGTGTTGGGTCTTGTCGGTGTCAACCAGTGGTCATTTGAGAACCACTTGGTTAGACTCAGTGAGGCAAGAGATCATAGTGTATGATCCATGTGACCACATTTTCACTCCAACCATGCGACATCTGTTTACCAACCAATGATGTCAAATTTTTGAGGGATTTTTTGAAAGCAAGATTATTACTCCTCGCGTTAGAATTCAAAAGAAATTCTTGTGGAATGGGAAGTGTTTGATCTCTCTCTCTCTCTATCATTTTGTGGTTTCCAAGTTTTTCAAGATTTATTCAGCATATTTTTGGGGTGATCAAATTACTATATTTCTGACGTTTAGACATATATCATGACTTGACTACTTGGACAGAGCTCATGTTAGGTAGTGTACGACAACTAACAATATTTGAGAGTGTTTTTAATATCATCATCACAAGGTAGCACACTGTGATACACGTGTAGTGTACACACACACAAACACACACACTCACCCACATAAAACGGCAAATGGCAATCATAATTCACAAAACGGAGTGAAGTGAAAGTATTTGGAGAAGGTTCTTGAGAAACATCATTGTCAAAATATTTGATGATGGGTTGAGTTTGGACAGATCATCCTGTGGGTGTTATGATAACCTCTGCAGGCAGGGTTCTTTGTATCACATGATTTATGACATGATGGTCACATGATCAGTCTGTATCAATTCCATTTTTTTTTTCCACGGTCGGTCCGCAAGCTTTGTAACTTTTGTATAAATGTGTGAAGAACGGTAGAGAAAAAATTGTTTTGCTTGAACTTTTATCTTGAAGATATAGAAAAAACCTCTGTCAGTCTTTTCCAACAATTTCACCACATAACCACACTTGATTGTGTGTTTTGTAACTATTTTTTCCTTCATAAATCTAATTCCTTTTTGTTTTCTGTTTGCTTCTCTCCATCAATTCAACCCTTTTCTTATCCCCTTTTTGTTGAAGTCATGTATTTCTGCACTTTTCTGTCTTTTCAAACTTTTTTTCCTACAAGGCATTCATAAATATAGAACATATACATGTTTATAACATATTACATGTTTGTGCCATGTCTGTGTTGTAGAAAGCACAAGATTTCTTCCATACATACGACAGTGTTCTATTATATTCATTAATATGGTTGACAGGCGAGGTCCAGGATTGGTGTATCTTTGCATGAAACAAAGTACAATTTATCGTTAAAACAGTGTGTGCATAGTAGAGACATGAATCTTATATATAAATATATACATATAACATTTATTATATCATCGCTAGTGAAATATATCAGTTTTTATTAATGGATTTGGAAGATTGAGTAAGCAGAAAAACGGCAAATTGTTAGACGGACGGTTTAGATGTTTTAATGATTGCCTCCAAAGCGAGGCCTTTTTTTCTATTTCGTATGGATCACCAATTTGAGCTTGTATCAAGAACGAGATCTTATCACTCTGCAACAGCTGTACAGTTTATTTCCAATAGAGAACATGATGACAGAGTTGGGGTCTAGGGATAAGCAGGGGTATAGTTCATTTCCATACCGGGTTGGATATACGGCCTAGGGAGCAAAACAGTGATTCAAGAACCATTTTAGAGCCCAATGTGAACCTCAGTAAAGGACGATTATCAAGGGACCTTCAATAATTCAATATCAGTGGGAAAAAGACAGAGAAGCAACTTGTGATGCTGGGAGGGGTTGGAAGGGGGGGGGGGGGAGTAGACAAGGCATACATCTCATGCAGATTTTCATTGTATAATTATAAACAGTTGTACTTCATTTCATCACATTTTAAGCAAAGGGCGTACTACAATGAATACCATTACCATCGGTCAAACAATGCATTTAAAGCACCATGCCAAATTCACTCATTGAGACCCAGAAGGGGTTACTGCCCTTCTGGCTCTTACAAATTATATAAAAATAAGTTTTTAGCCCCCAGATACAAATTTCTGTACACCAACCCTTCCAGTGAGTAATGTCATTGATAAAAGCTATTTGGCTTGAAATCTCACTCCTGAACCTGAAGGATTTTTTTCCATTCTAAATAATTTGATTCTTCATTCCTTTATTTATTTGTTTATTTATTTATTATTTTCTTCATCAATTTATTCATAATGTCTTATTCATAACAATCATTCATGCCACTGCAAGCCGTACTGCAGATTTTTTTTGATTTTTATTAAAAAACCATTAATCACAAAGAAGTTAAGAGGACTGTGTGAAAATGTTTCTTAATTAGGGACCTCATGGATTAAAGTGTTGATGAAATGAAGTTATCTTGTGGGACTTTCAAATGGTTCGAAATGGGCTTTTCTGTGGATCGTATGTGATCCGAAATGCACTACAATTTTTTCATTACAAGACCATTCAGAATTAGACTAGAATTTCAATTGATTCCTTGCTGTGCAAGAATTATAAATACATATAGGATTCCTTTCTGTAAAAGAAATGATCTAACAGGGTGTAGATGTCGCGCCTGCATATCCAATCGCCTCTTTATAACAATACCTGTTCTCTGTTGGATGTACTTATATCTATATGTTTATATATTCATATATTCATATTAGCTATATATACATATATATGTATATGTAAACATATAAATATAAATATATATCTAAACTGGTTGCTGATGAGTGAAGACATACATGTATTACAGCTGTCACTTTTCATGTATTTGTTCTGTAATTGAATGTATCGCAAACCTCAAAGATCCTCTTTGTACGGAACTCTTATCTGGTAGCTAGTGCTTGTTGGATTTTGTCACACTTTTCTAAAAAATTGGCTACAAAATTCAGAAGAAAAAAAAAATGAGAGAAATGAGAAATGTATCAGAAAAATGGTAGTTGTAGACAGCAGTAGAGAATCCAAGCCGTTTCAGTTTGGGTGGAATACCATCTGCCTGGGTGGACTATGATGTAGGGTAGAATTTTTTGTTTAAAGAGACACTACTACCCTTCATAATTTTCACATTAATTCTATACAGACATTTTACATGAATATGATATGTATATGGGCAACCTATATTATGAGAGAAAAGACATTATAATGGATGACACTGCATGAAAGTGTTAAATCATATCATTTAGACGATTTTAACTGGATTAAAATCAGTTATAACATCTATTGCCAGTGAGCTCAGAAATTATGCTCAAGAAAATGTTCATTTGGAATTTTTTGACAATATTTCAATCTTTACGAGTTTCAAACGGAAGCTTGCATTTGACGATTCTCTATATTTAATCATGGAAGAGAAAAATTTGGTCAATCAAAAAGATTTTCCTTTTTCATGTTCTGCTATACATGTACTTTCAAACAAAGCATATATAGGAATACAAAATGCTTTCATAAATCTATGCATTAAAAGTTTTCAAGATTCATTTATCACATTAAATATTTGAAAGGAAAATATGATTTGGTTTGTATTAAATATACTGTATCAACAATCAAACTTGAACGTGTTTAATCAGAGGCGTATATCACTATTACACTACATCGTATATGAAATTATGAATGAATAATATTATCTAGACATAAAGGATGAGAATTTGGATATGAATGGGCTATTACCAACTGCGCATTTATGTAGAAAGTCAAATGTAGTTCTATGTAAGAAGTAGTAGATTTGTAGTCATGTGAAAAACATAATGTACAATTACCAATTTGAACTATATCCAACATTCACTTTCTACACATTGTAGTCATGTGACTGTCACTATGTATCATATATTTACTCAAAAGTACAATCGTATACACTGCTCATGCTAATTGTCTGTCAAAATATGTGACAGTTATACCTCTAAATTTACAAGATATAAAATTCCTGACTTTGACAGATGAAGTTGACTATATACTCAGTTGTACTGAACTTGTGTAGGCATGGGCGAATGGACTTTTATGCTTCTTTTTTTTTTTTTTTTTTACTGTAAATACATTATATAAATGTGGAATATGGTATTTACAAATGCTCAACATTTACATGCATTTGTAAAGAAAGTAGTTAATGTATACTATATAAACCTGGGTGTGATATATATTGACACTATCAAGGGATTTGGTCATTTTTTCAGTGTAGCGCTTGTATATGAATAGTCTTAGTAAACACATGTGGCACCGTCTCTATAAAGCAAGCTCCCCAAAGTTGTATTTTCAAAAAACCGTTTCTACTTGTACCACTCAAAATGTGTAGAAATTCTTTGAAGAATTTGTTAAAATGCGACCGTAGGTAATTATAGAAGGTGTATTGTATGTACGTATCGTGCTTTGCTTCATGGGAATGACTGAACACACGTACATACTGTGTGATATTCATCTCGGCTTTTCTTGTTGTATTAGAAGGAAAAAGAAAATGGGGTAGAAAACTACACCAGGTTCTTCCAGTATATATACATTATATATACATATATCACAGAATACGACTATGTCACCTCGTTTACATTTTTGTAACAAAAACAGTTTTGAGTCTGACCTCCCCCTCCCCTCCCCTCCCCTCCCCTCCCCAGAAAAATGCACCAAGATTCCTTTGTGTCTATTAAGTGCCATTTTATTTTGCTAATTTGGGAAAAAAAGAATTATATCACTCTCCATAAGCATCTGTTTTGAGAAATTATAGCTCGTATTTTTTCATTCTTTTTACAATTTGATGCAATTTATCTTTCAACACTGGATGTTGCTATTGCTTGATATATGTGTATGAGTTTATATATATGTATATATATTCATATAGTTATATATGTGTATATACATATGTATACATCAAATGATTGAGCAAATTTGTTTTCTAAATACATAAGAGAAAAATGTCTATAATATTTCGTTTTGATTATATTACTGTTTGTCATCCAAGCTACAATAAATGGGTCAATCATATTAGTTATTTGTAGTGATTATCTTCATTATTATTCAAGAGAAGAATGCGGCTAAAAAGCTTGTGCCTTTGACTCCCTATTTGTATGTTATAATATTGTTCAAATGCTAAATTTGTGGGGAGCGTTGCTCTCCGATATGACTTTTATCGGACGGTACTTCACCAAGGAACCATTTGGAGTTTAGAATGAAGTGCTGTCGGTTATTTTTTGCCAAACACCGGACTTTTACAAGCCATACCAATACGGATTGTTTTCAGCAAGTTTTTTTTTTTCTTTTCAATTTTATTTTTTAGTTCCGTGTGTGATTTTCTTCTGGACAGATTTGAAGAGAATACTTAGGCTTTTTTGAATTATCGACTTTTTGTTGTTGAAGTAGTACGACTCTGTTCCTGTGTCTCTAACCCGACCCCAACCCTTTAATAGAGATGTATTCCATTAACCCTTAAGCTGCCAAGATGTGTATTCTCTACTCATGTACTGACAATGTTTGTATAATAGTCAAGCGGGCCATGAATCTATATTTTCTGGCCAAGGGTACAATAGTCCCTGAAATAATATAATGCTCGAAACAATCTGATCAGTTATTCACTCTTTAAAGTAAGAACAAAAATGTTTTTTTGATGTTTTGGTTATGTTTTTGTCTTTGTTTCTTGTTATTCTCTGTTCCCTTTTTTCTTCAAAACAAGGCCAAAAAGTAGCCAACAGTGCCTGGAATGCAAATTGCTGGGGTTACAACGGTCACAACAAATTTCATTTGCGAACAGCAAATAAAACCGAGTTTGCATATTTGGCATATTTGTGTTCAATGCCCCTTTTCTGTTTGTTTGGTTTTTGTAGGTATTTCTAGCCTTTTCCCTCCATGATTTGAAATCTAAACTGGCTTGCAAAGAATTTTTACCAAATCTCAATGCCCCTATTTATTGGTAGGGCCTGTATCTCAGTTAAGGTGCTTACATAAATGGATAACCTAACCATTCATATGCTTAATATGTTGGATTTGATTTTTGAAAATGCTCAACTGGAATTTAAAAGATGTATAGAATACATTACTAAAAATATGCAATCCTATGAACAGAGTTCTAATCCACGGACAGTGTCCCCCAAGTTTCATCCAATTAAAAATCTAATGGGAAACAGTGATTTCTTTATTTCTTAAATCTTAGAACTAATCATCTGTAAATGGCTCCTTTTATTTAGTTTTAAGATCATTTTGAAAGGCAGCATGTATCATTGTATTAAATATTTAATTTGTTTGTGAAAAAATTTGAGAGAAAGATTAAATTTGATGGGATTAAACCAATATGTAATATGTAAATTTTGTATATGAAATGAAGACAAGAAAGAAAAACATGATACTAGTATTTCATGTAGTGATAATTGAATTATACTAATATGGGAATGAAAAAATATTGGGAAATAGTTGACTAATAACCTACAAAATGCTGAATAGTGGGTCATTGAAATGCTACAATAAGCCAATGCTTTAAATTTGGGGGATTAAAATACAGATTTCTAAAAGAAATGGGGAAGACCCTAAACCTTTTTGCTGAGATGATATTTCTACAAGTTACTTCTTATTAAAAAAAATCTTCATATGTTAGTAAATTTGAATCTTAAGATTAAATTGAAATTTGATTAGTTCAATCTTTTTATTGTTGTAGACTAAAGGGGATACCGGTAATACAAATTCTACTCACCAAGTCTTTTCTTATATTGACAAGTTGGAAGATACATTTTAAATGGTAGTCTTCACCATTTTTGTTAAATTTCCAAGAGCTATGAGGGAGAAAAAAAACAAACTTTTTTTTGGTTACTTTTTCTAAATTGAATTAATAATGGGATTTGGTAACCCCCTCCCCCCCCCCCCCCATTAAAAAAAGAAATTCCCAATTTATGGGACATGTAATATTAAAAAAAGGGTCGTTTTAAATCAATTACATGTTTTATCAGTGATAGGTAGGTTAAATAACTGACTGGCTACTATACAGTAAAACTGCACCATTAACAAGTGACATTTTTGTAGTCTCTTTGCACCGCACATTTCCGCACGACGATGCGTGCAAGTCGTACTCTCTCACCGTCGGTGAGAATCAGAGCATTGGCCGCTTGATCTCTCCCTTTAAATGTTGATGTGTCCTGTCTTTTGTGAGTTCATTCCTACATGTTTCCTGTGTAACGTCATTTATTAACCATGTTATCATCATGAAAGCAGTAGATAACGACAAGAAACAGATATAGAAGCACGCCAAAAGGAAGCTTGGTGTGTATACGAGCTAACTTTGTGCAAAAAAAATTGACATATTCTATAAGACACGTACATGTAGTATGATGACTCGGTGAGAAGGACTGAAAGTATGCTGTATCATTATTATATTAACTATGCTATGTATTATTATTAATATTATATCAATATCGTTGATACTATTATAAATATGTAAACACACTGACGCTGATGGATACAGTGTTGTGTACAGTAGTACCATGATATGGCAAGTCAATTATCATTATCTTAGGTATATACCGTATGGCACAGCATTTGATTCTCATGAATAAATTATGGACTGAATGTAGTGATTTCTTTTACAAATAAACATTATATGCCTACAAAAAAAAGGAATTGAGTGCTATGTTCAGTTTATTTTCATGGATCGTGGTTTATGCATGTTTGAAATGAAGATGAGTTATCTGTTGAGAGCCAGAAGGGTGTTAACTCTGTAGTGATGTGAGAGTTAGGTGACACGACATTTGCTCCTGCGACAATTGCTCCGGGCTTTATTTCGTCTAAGATGTAGGGTTAGGGTTAGGGTTTCAATAGGGTTTTATGTTAGGTTTAGGGTTAGGTTTAGGGTAGGGTATAGTGTTGAATCCAGGGTTGAAGTAAGCCATTCGATTAGTGTATGAAATTTACAGCGGAGCAATTGTCGCCGGAGCAAATGTCATGGAATCGAGAGTTAACATGATGAGAAAGGGGCAGAGTATAAGAGAGAGAGAGAGAACTAGTAAGAAGGAACTGAAATAATAGTCCTAGTGAGAAATGGATTGCACATTTTCTGTGTGAAGTCCAGATATAATGTCTGTTTTGAGCCAAAAGGGTGTTAACTGAATGATATGAGACGATGAGTTGAAGTCCTTCTGGCTTTCTGCAGACAAATGATAAGTGGAATTTTGGCTTCCATGTAAATTACCTACATAAGTGGATTACCCCCCCCCCCCTCCCCCCTTTCCCTCCACATCTAACAATATTTGCTGTGTGTTATACATCCCTGGGGGTCATGCATCTACATGTATGCATCGTGTTTTGGCTACTTTTTTCTGACAATCCTGGAATAGCTGTTGATCTGAAGAGCTATGAGGAGGAAGATTCCAGGGAACCAAATCCTCAGAGACTATAGAGAATGGGTAAAATGATATAAGGCTATACAAATACAAATATACAAATAATGTAAGAGCTAAAAAGAAGAGGAAGAGAGAAAGAGAAAGTGAGAACTATAAAGAAGGAACAGAAATATGAGAACGAGTGAGAATAGAGAGAGAGAAGAAGAGAAGGAAAGAGAAAAAAAGAAAAAGCAAGAACTAGGAAGAAGGAACAGAAACATGAGAACGAGTGAGAATAGAGAGAGAGGGAATAGAGAGAGAGAAGAGAGAGAAAGCAAGAACTAGGAAGAAGGAACAGAAATATTAGAACGAGCGAGAAAAGAGAGTGAGGGAGGAGAGAATTAAGAGAGAGGGAGAGAGAGAGTAGAAGTGAAGGAAAGAGAGAGAGAAAAAGAGCAAGAACTAGGAAGATGAAACAGAAATATGAGAACGAGTGAGAATAGAGAGAACTAATGGAAATAATTAATAATTAATAATAATAATAATAATAATAATCAGATTAATTTATATAGCAAGCTACTATATACATATATTTTTACTGCACTTTGATGGAATCTAAACTCCTAGCAGTGCTACTTAACAGACACACAGTAAACAAATTATTTTAACATTATTCAAAAGCTCCTGAAAACAAGTGCGTCTTCAACAAAACTTTGAAGACAGCAACAGATGAGGCTTTTCTTATGTTAGGTTATTCCAAAGTTTCGTAGTGGCGCAACTGAAAGCTCAATCTCTAAGAAATACTATTGTTTTTGTGTGAGGTAGTTATAGGAGCAGCTTGTCCTGTGTAACTTGCCAGTTACGTGCATATGGATGTGATTTAAAAGATGATAATTCAGATAAATAATTTGGGGCTTGACCATTCAATGCTTTTTAAACGAGCAAAAGTATCTTAAATGCAATTCTTTGCCTTATTGGCAACCGATGTAACTGAATTAAAACAGGTGTAATATGCAACAATTTGTAGGAATTGGACACAAGTTGCACATGCATTCTGAACACACTGCAACTTACAAAATGATTGAAGAAGTTATCAACACAGATGGGAAGCAAACAAATAAAAAAAATGATTCCCAGCAGTGAGTATCACATTAAATACAGAATAAAATATGAAATCAAAATCCAGAACAAACAAGTTTCAGTTGAAAATGACATTTATTCAAGAATAACTCTGGGAAACAAAGACAAATTACATGTATACACATTAAATGTGATAACTGCAATATAAAGATTATACATGTAGACCAAATCCTCCTGAATAATTCAAAATTGTGAGTTGATATCCATCTTTAAAAAAAGAAAAGATAGCCCTATCATATTCCTTATCTACAAGCATGTTGCTACTTGTCAGCTTTGTATCGAAGCGTACTAGCAATGGAATATTTTCAAGCTAATATGAGTAATCTCCATTTCCTGTATTTCCATGTATTGTGAACTTTCCTATTATCACAGAACAGGCATATTCACACATTACGAGATAAACCCATGTTTAATTATTTTTTCTTACTAAATGAATGGCAAGTAGACACGGGATGAGAAGAGTAACTGGCATCAACAAGTATTCTTTGCCTACTCACTCATCCGTGTATAAAAAGATGCAAAATGTGAAGTGCAGTACGTAAAAAAACCTCCGCAGCAAACCGCGAAGGTTTACTGCTATATATGCACAAGCCTTAAAGATAAACTTGAGTTCTGTTAAAAAAAGAAAATTAATTCTCACAGAATCTAACAAAACTTACACTGAATGTTCAAGATTACAAATAAATGTCATGTGCCAAACAATTTTGGAAGAAAATGTATACTGGCTGAGTAATGAGCATAGAAAGATAAGGAAATCAGGGTAGTACTAGCCCCGACACCATGTGTGTTGTCCCATATACATCTATCTGTGTAAGTAATTGTTACTTTACCAAGACTCTGCCAAATTTATGATGATTTTGATGACTCTAGAACCTTGCATTACACACCATTACTTACATGCTATATGATCAACTTTTCTGATCCATTCCACACCTTTTCTTTCACAATGCAATCGCATTACCAGTACTCAAGTTTATCTTTAATGTAGCATTGTTCTAGATCATAAGAATAACACTGGCATACGGGTACATAATACAGTTAACTAAACTATTCATACCCTTACCATTCTTGAGAATGCATCATATCAAAGCTTACATCTAAAAGTATTTAACACCGTTTGGCCAAGAGGGATTAGACCACCCAGGGTGGTCACTGACAGATAGCTATCTCATCAACTCAGCTCTCAATTAACATAAGAAAAAGACGATCATGGGGGACCAACGGTCACCAATTAGGCATTATTTTCTATATAGAGCAAGTAGCTACAAGTAGTATAGTGGGGCTTTAAACAAAGGCCCTACCCATAATTCAACCAGTCCACCTTTCATTATTGAGTTGATAAAAAAACAGATCAAAGTTACAAGGGGTATGAATAATTTAGTTCTTAAAGCCCCTTTAAAATGTTGGGAGCCTCAAACTCGCCAAAAATTTGATAGCAAAATGCACTTAAATTGTATCATAATGGGAAAGAGGATTTCATTTAAGACATATTTCTGCTAAGATTTCCCGCTGAAAACATGTGTTTGAAGACAAAATTGATTAAAGAATACATAATTGGGGTTTTCTGTTGTGCACAGTCTTAATTTTGTATTCTTTTATCAATATTTGACTTCAAACACATGTTTTAAAAATCCTTGCAGAAATATGTCTTCACATTATGATACAACTTACATGAAATTTTGCCATAACATTTGGGGGGCTTCCATCACTTGAGAGGGACTTTAACTGTCTATGCCATCATTTGGAAACCCAAGGATAAGTAGGAAAGGGACGACACCCCTCCTACTCACAGTTGTATGAAAGAAGAAATATATTGAACTTTGGTAATTATTTTACAAAATAAGCAGTTTGTAATTAAACAACCAAACCATACATGTTTATTCTACTCAAATATGTAGTAGTTGCATTGCATTTTTAATCGAATTCTATGCATTCATTCATGTCTCAGAATTTTAACCATATTACTTGGACTGAAGCAAAATGTCCTTTATTTATTATGTAATAAATGACCTTGGCAAATTGATAGCGTTCTTTGATCTTGGAAGGTACATGCAGTTATAGTTGAAAACCATATCCATGAAACATTAACTTTCAGCAACATACATGTTTACTTATGTGTTCCAATTACTTGCACATAATTTCTTCTCACACAGAAGTTTAACAAAAAAATTTGCCTGCACCTTGCCTGATATATCAAACAGTTATCAAACAGTTTTTTAGCAGCCTGAGGAGTTCTGTGCTGAAACATTCACAATTTCAATATACTAGTAAACTGGTCTGCTGCACATCTTTTTCTAAAAATGTATACCAGGAATACCAAATCATTTACCAGATACATATGTACCTCACAACCTAGCATTCCTGGAGCTTCTATTTTCATTTGTGCCATTTTCTGTTTCTAGCTTTAAATTAGATTTAAAGTACTAAATGCTGTGCTGTGGCAAATATATAAGTAACTGAACATTCTAATATACACAGTTTCTGTTGAGTACTACCATATAATTGTATCTCTGTAAAATTTTGTAATGCTGATCAATTTTCAAATCACAAGAGGAAGAAGACAAAAATATTATAGATATTGAAGAAGGTAACGCTAGAATAAGCTATAAAAAAAAGCTTTTTATTTACAATACCACTATAACTTAATCAGGGAAGAAAGATTTATACAGAGTAGCACTAAAAGTATTATGGCGCAGTAGTTTGTTCACTTGACTTTCAACCGTGAGGTAAGGAGTTCAAATCCTAGGCCCATACTAGTCCTTTAGCAAGACATCAATCAAAAAACTTTCTAGGAAAATACTTGACCGAAAAATCTGTCTACAGGTTTTTCATTCAGGGATATGTTCCGCTGAGACAATGCCTGGCTCCACCAAAAAGAAGGAAATATCTTACAAAACTCCTCAAACCTGATGTATATTTTGTCTAGGAAAACAAGAAGAGGCACTGAAAATAGAAGAGAAGATCCATGATGAGCAGGGCCAGAGGGAAAGCGAAGACCAGGCCCAAACTGAACAGAGCTTAATTGAAGGGCTGGTCCAGAAGGAGGAGAAGAACAAATTCATCGGCTTATACTCTCAAGCTTCTACCCCATCTTAGCAACCCCCACCCCCGGAACAAGAGAAAAGCCGACAAGAAGAACACCCCGAAGCGGCGGAAGAAACAATCAATCCCATACACATTCACCGAACAGCAGGACCTAGAACTTGCGGAATAGTGCCAGGACCATGAGTGTCTGTAGAATCGCAGGATTAAGTCATACAAGAACACAGTAATGAAGACTAGGTTGATTGAGAAGAGGAAAAGGCCAAGGAATTTGATCCGGAGTGCTCTGTTGAGTAGGCCTATTTTTATCAGGAAATGGAACTTGCGGTATGGTACCGGGACCAAAAGTGCCTGTACAATCGTAGGATCAAGTCATACAAGAACACAGTAATGAAGACTAGGTTGATCGAGGAGAAGGCCAAGGAGTTCAATCCGGAGTGCACTGGCGAGTAGTCCTATTTTTATATTGGCGGGCGAGATCTGGCGGGGAATTTAGCACGTCGCTTATGACGTAATACTTCTTGCTGCAATTATTACTGTTAATGTCATTTTAGTGATTGTTACCATTAGGCTCCACTAGATATCAAGGATAGACTGGTACTACTTTAAATCCTATAATCACAAGAGACTTTGTAATCTTATGCTGAACCCTCTTGAATGCAGATGCTCAAGGCGCACTTGTGAAACAAAAAACAAAAAACAAACAAAAAGAGATCACATAAAAGCATCTGCATTATAAACAAAGAAACAGGAGTAAGATAGAACAAACAAACATGAAAGAGCAATTAATTAAATGCCGAATTAAACAAATACGTTTAAGGATTAATTGTAAACATTTCAACTGATCTACGAATGTCTGGATGGACAGCATTCCGCAGCGAAGGAATAAAATGAAATACAAACCAGATAAAATTAAACCCAATACCCAAACATGATCGATAGTAATCCTTTAGTAAACATTCCACCTAGAAACGAAGAGAAATGAAGGAAATCAGAAAGAATTGCTACATCACTAACATGCAATCACACCATGCAGCAAATCAAATGTTATACTGATCAAGCCCTCCTTTCACAAGTAGGGTCTTTTATTAATAAACTTTTGCAAAAGCATTGAAGAGGTGGTCAACCGAGCTCTGACTCAAACCTTACAAAAATGGACTGCAAAATTAACATGCAAGAAGGCGAAACCTTTTGAAGCTGGATGGAACTTAAAGCTGTCAGGACTGAGGACATCATCTCAATACTACCATCTGTTCTTCATACATTTATGAGCCTTTAAAGCCACAGATGAGATTGTTTTAGTAAAGAATTATTGCTTGGGAAGGAGCATGATCACTCGAAGAAAAATAAAAAAAAAATAAATTAATCCTGCAGCTAGCTGATCTTAACAATTGTATACTACAATTAAAATTAAAGAGAAGTGATTTGACATCAGTAATCAGTAATTAACATGTAAATCAATGTACTCTATATTGCATATGTGCAGCTGATTTCTTAAATCAACCAAGTTGCTTCTCGCATGACCCGGCTACTCTAATTAGCTATCAACAAAATCATATCCCTTTCTAAAAAGGATATGATGCCAAATACCTACATCATATAACACTTTCCCAATTAGTTGCACAACCCGAGTGCCCTGTGCACAACAATGTACAATGGAAGAAAACTTGAAGTGCACACGGGGTCAAGAATAAAATAAGCATTTCATCAGCTGCCCGTAAGAAAGCCGTAACAGCTAGGTATTGTCACTGGCAGTTACGGCCTTCTTTTGGGCAGGGAATGATTCGTAAACAAGAAGAAGCACATCGTTCCTCACTGGAACACTCCCAAAGTAGAAAGTCTACAATAAATATTAGATATGTCTGTATGACCTGAATATCTTTCGAGACCATATCGTGCCTTCTTATTTACACAGTACAGTAGAACTAACGCCACGAGCGCATGTCATCTCGCGTAGTTCCTGACGTAACGCTGGACTTTCACCTCAAAGTCTCGCTTGTCCCGGAGATAGTGGTCTGCTGCTTCGATGTTGAGTGGATCATCGAAGTTAAGAAGATCCTAAAGGGGGAGGAGAAAAAGCAGATAACTTTGTTTTAATGTCTCGAGGATTGTTTTAAATGAAATTCAAAAAATACAAATTCAAAAAGATTCCAAGCCGAGTCTTGCTATCATGGCCTCTTGCATCATTTATTTGCTATCATTTCTTTGTTAACTCAAATGAACGATAAAATAACATGACAATCAAACTGTTCCTAAAGAGTTTATCCCCAGCACAAATTAGGATAAAGATTACAAACTGCCTTTAAATACATTTGATTATTGCATTCAAGATATATTATGACCTTAGATGGCACATGCCTGGGAAAAGGCACTTAACCATGTTCGTTAAGAGCCACAAGGACCTTCACTCATGAATTTTAACATGAAGTTAATGCCTTTCTTGCTCTGAACACATGATATGCAGATTTCATGCATCTGCCTGCCTGCATGTACTTACTGTAAATAAAGCGTTGAGTCCCCACACCACGTCTGTCAGGGTTCTTGTCGGTGCCCAGCCTGTCCCGTCCATTGAATGCTCTCGTAGAAGACTTTATAAAAATAAAAAAAAGAAGAAGTAATCAGAATATGCTATTAGATTCTTCACAATAGTCATCTCAGTCAGCTCAGTAACGCACAAGATGAAAGGTTACCAGAGCACCACTGATCACATGAAATCATATATATCTAAAGCCCCTGTCACATAGTAGTGAATAGAGCTAATCATTGCCTAGCGTACATTCTTTTGGCAAAGTGCAGATATGCTCACATACGCTCAAATTCTTGGCCAAAATCTGTTTCATAACAAATGCCAAACGACTGCTGATTGTATAACTAGCGTCCATAGAGAGGAATGACAGCACATTCATAGCGTCCATCAAACGAATGCTAAGCATAAACAAAAAATGACCAGCAAATGCCTAGCATGCTTTGGATGCTATGGCCGGCCAGCTGACGTGTCTCGGCTGACCCACACTCTCACCACGATACCTCTGACATTCAACATCTCCAGACCTGGGGAGTGTTTCACAAAGACTAAGATCGACTTTAAGTTGGACTTAAGCATGGCAGGTCGTTCATGTCATTCATGCCATGCTATTGTTTCTTATCATTTACTGGCATTGGTTTCTCAAGGGACGTACATGTACCATACGTTGTCACAAATCAACAGAATTTACATTTTTTGATAGTTTATTATTGAAGGAAAAAATGTTATCTAAAGATCGCAATTGAGAGGCCAATGGTGAGAGCAACTAGTGGCAAGAATGGTCTGCCATAGTTAAGTACAACTTAAAGTTGATCCTAGTCTTTGTGAAACACTCCCCAGGTCCACTAACCCCAAGTTCCAGTTCCAGTACCAGCATGCCTTCCAAGAATTCTGATGTAAAGAAAGGGAAGAAGCAGCCAGCCAAACCTGCCAAACAGGAACCCAGACCGCATCAGCAGCCGAGGACGAGAGTGCATCACCTCCCCGGGGATTATCATCTCCACGCACCCCTGTCTGGACAGGCCAGAGTCCAACTACAGATTTCCACTCGCTCAATATTTTGAACATGTCCGAAATTAAAAATCAACCCTAGTGCACTTCTGTGAACTCTTCCGAACAGCTAACGAATATAGCGGAAGTTTTGATCGGCGATAATCAAATCCCGGACAAGCAACACATGAAATTACTTGGCATCATCCTTAGCAGTGATCTTCAGTGGATGGAACACGTCAACTGCATTACATCAAAAGCAGCCAAGAAACTCTATCTGCTACGGATGCTCAAACGTATCTCTATGCCACTTCATGATTTGATTACAGTGTTTATTTCCTATATAAGACCGGTTCTAGAATACTCTTGTGTAGTATGACGTTCACCAATAAGTCCAGCTGTGCTGAATGGCACACATCATGGTACTTGGCATTGATCAAGTCAACGACAAAGCAAAAGCAGATCTATCCACCAAGCAGACACTTCACCTTTAATGACCCTCAGACAGAAAATCAAATACCTGTATACCAACCATCAAAGCAGTCCCTTACTATTTTAAGTATACCATGTGCTAATAAAAAAAATTGTCTCGCAACCTGTCATCATACTTCTAGGTCTCCTCCTCCTTTCATGTACAGAACATGATCTTACAAAAGTAACTTTTTATAACATGTCTTTTGTTAATGACTAGAGTTGTATGTTGAATATCAACATTGCACTTCAAATTATGTTTGTTGTACCGGTATTGATAATCTGCTGTTCCTGTTACTTTTTTTAAAATCCCGTTTACAAATGTTTGTGAAAGAAGAAATTAAATGAACTATGAACTATGAACTATACTTCATCCGATTATCTTCATAAGCGATCGATGCCACTTATCAAAATTATTAATGCATCATATCACCTCAGTAGGAGCTTGCATTATTACATTATCCTAGTGCCGAATCAAAAGATTAATCACTGATCTTATGTCTGATGTAATAGATTTTACGGTCTCGACAGATAAATTCTTTTTCCATCAGCAGATAAAACAGAAATCCTCACCTGAGACAGATCTGACCCTCCTCTGAGATGTTGGGATGCCATATCTTTGTTTTGCATCTGACTTTTGGAGGCTATTGAAAGAATACAAGGAGAAAAAAATTATGTTAAAACCGACATAGAATGATGTGCTCTTGTGACTGAAAATGCTTTCGCATTACGAAACATAATCACAAATATTTTCAAGAAATCAATCTAAGGAGAATTTCAATGCAGATTGTATTACCCATTGAAATAAATTTGATGTGGAGTTAGTATTTTTTTCTTCCCCTGTACCATGAAACCGTCTATGTACGGTTAGGAAATATCTTTAAATGTACACAGCAACAATAAAATATATATATATATATAATTGTCGTTTAAGAAAGGTATAGACTTAGCCTGGACTTCAAACTTCCACATATGTTTAGACTAGTGGTTCTAAATTTAAGGCATTAAGAATCGGTCTACTGTATGTAGCACATGGAAGTTAATAACTCTCAATATTTGACTAAACCACACATTGGAGTTTCTCTACAACATTAAAGGGATAGTTGAGTTCTGTTGCAGAGGGCGCTAATAATTATTTTGTGAGATAATGAAAAACTGAGTGTCAAATTTGAAAGAACATACAATTTAAATGACAAAATCATCTTTGTTTGATCAAAATTGGTTCAGAGACGGCTGAAATATCCATAAATATACAATTTCTAATACTTGTGCACCACCACAAATATCAGATGATTTGAAAAAGCTGTTGAAAAAACGAAATAGTGCCTTTTACGTCGTATTTCAGCCGATGCCGATGTTGTTTTTTTTGTTGGCATTTTCGTGTTGGTTATATTACGCACAACCAGCCTGCCCATGTATTGTTATTTTTTATTGAATAATTAATTAACGGTCACCATATTTTTTTAAATGGAGCTGAATTGGTATGATCGTATTGGCTAAATTTCACACATTTTGGGGTCTAAAATTACCTTCATTGCAATTTGAGGTTCTATAAGGGCACTATAAATGTCATAGATAAGAATAAGAGCAATAACCATCCACTTTAAAGGCATTTGCGGTCTGAAAACAGAACTCAACTAACCCTTTAATGGTTTAAGAGGACACAATTCTTGATTCTTACCGCTATGTTGTATTCTTCTGTTAGTGTGAGTTCAAAGATGAATTTGCCGTCCTTCCAGTAGCCCTCTTCAGGAGATATTGTTAAGAGACTATGGTGAAGTTTATGAACATCAGGAAAATGCACTTTACATGTCTCTGCAAAATGAAAAAAAATAATAATCAATGCAGTGAAAATATTAACAAGAATGCTCTTAACACTATTCAGTAGCAACAGTGTATGTAATGTCAGAGTGAGGGTCATTCCTACAAGTGATTGTAAACTCAACCTTATCCAATCCAATCCCAGTTTAAACACAGTCCAGGTCTACTCAGAACTATTTCTTTTTCAATCTTTTTTAAAGACCCTTCCCGATAAAATATAACTACATGTACATGAATATCAATGGAAAGCTGAATGAAGGTAGAATGCAAATATATGAAATGCAAATTATTTTCTTTTTCAGTATTGGACAATTGCACAATTTTTCAAATTTTCAAAGCTTTAATAGATTTGGAGTTGTTTCTCCCCTGACACACACTAACAACTGACATTATTGTAATATATATGGCTTACCGGTATAAGCTTTCTGTTATATATATAATACATCTATTTCATTTCTCAGTTACCACAAGGTCGTCAAGAAGAGGTAATAATTCTATGCATAATTTGGCAATTGACTGCATGATTTTGTACTTTTTCCAAATGTAAAAAATTAGTTGAGAAAAATCCAGTCCCTGACAAGGATGATAGATTGCAACTACACTGTACATGTAACTTCCTTGACAAGAGGGTGGCACGGCTGATTCTTTCCATAGCTTACAGAGAGATGTAGTTGTGAAATGTGCACCCATGTGCCCTCAAAAGTCAAGTCATAGAGCTCTAAATAGTTCCCTCTTACATACTGTATCTCTACGAGAGCAGACTATTCAGTGCTCTATGAATTTGAACGATGAACGAGCGTGTATGCGCATGTCACAACTGTCTCTCCTCTACTAGCTATGACTTTTTTAAATCCTTCTTAAAGTAGCTGAGCGAAGGTTTCAAAAGGCTTTTAACCTTAGTATTGTTGGTATCATTGCAAAGTAAATGTTACAATCTTTCTTAATAGTTCATATTTAGTTTTCAAAAATTGTTACAGAATTGACTTATTAAAAGTGGTGAAATTACTACCCGATTATTCCGCCCTTGATCGGTCCGCTATTGTGACGTACGATTTGTGACGTATGAGGTTGGGCACATGAGCGCGAGAGTGCTCCCAAGAGCTCTCACACAACTCTCTCAACTGTATACATTATACGTATACAAACGCCACTCAAACGCTAAATATCTGATCAAAATGTCCGAGCTCAAAGAAGAGGTTTTACTCGATTTACAATTCGAAGTTGATGAGCACAGCTCCACAACCAGTGACAGTGGTACTGGTAGTGATAGTGATGATAATGATGATGGGGATGTAGGATAGATGGAAGAATTAAGAGATCAATTCGGAGAAGACGGCGTCGGTGCAGGTCAAGTGATAGCATATCAGCGCAAGCTGGCTGAGCTGCTGCTCAGCTCCCACGGCCCCACTCAACTGGAGATCAATCTGTCATGCACCCTATCACTGGGGGTCACTGGGGTGACTGGGCGAGACATTTTCTAATTTTTCGGGAAGTGTAGGGCTTTTTGGCAAATATCACGGATAACAAAACAAAGACGAATAGATGTGAGATTATATTTGGCGAAAATCATTTACAAATATGCACCATTCATAAATAGAACTGCAGCTGCAGGACATCATAAAAATGCAAAGGGACACTCGCGATTAACTCATCATGGTCTCCGTATATAATCAACAGCAATCACTATCACGCCAAGGCATGATGACCGAACAAATACAAAACATCTCAGCAAATTACACAGAACGGAAGGGTATTTGGACAAATCAAATTGCACGATTCACCCCTCGTATTATATTACATTTAATTTGCTTAATATTATGTGTAATTACATGATTTCTAGAGATTGTTATTCCACTTTCTGGAGATAATATGAAGCATGCAAAGTCTGGATAATGTATACGTATAGGTCTAGGGTATATATGCGAAATACCGCACGCGAGCTGTGCGAGAGGCGAGGTTGAGGCTTAGAAATGCGATCGTGCCCAACCAGTGTTCAATGTTCAAGCCAGGAATAGAAGTTCTGAGAAGGTTCTTGGAAAAAGCTTCTTAATAATAATAATTAACCGTTCTTGTATAGCGCATAACACATAGTATTAAAACATGTCCCTAAGCGCTCTAGAGAAAAAACATAACAGAATACAAAGACAAGACATACTGGGTAACGGACAAAATGGATGAATTAAATGTTAAATAAGTGCGTCTTTAAAGCAATCTTAAACTTAACAATAGAGTCAATGTTTTTTAGATGTTCTGGGAGATTGTTCCATGAAGTTGAGGCAGTGTGAGCGAAGCTGCGTTCACCATATGACCTGGTCATCACTGGTGGAATAACAAACAATTTTTTCTTATTAGAACGAAGATTTCTAGAAGGTGTGTACAATGTTAATAGCTCAATCAAATAAGGAGGCGCAAAATCATAAAAACATTCATAAGCTAACAACAATATTTTGAATAAAATGCGAGAGTGAATGGGTAGCCAGTGTAAGTCTCTTAAAATAAGAGACACAGATTCATGTTTCCTAATACGATAAATAAGACGAGCTGCTGAGTTCTGCACAACCTGCATCTTCTGCATTTGACGAGCCGAAATCCCAGAAAGGAGGCTATTACAAAAATCAAGATGACACGCCACAAAAGCGTGAATCAAGCGTTCAGTAGTGTGTTTATCTATCAGATTGCGAATTTTCCCAATTTTGTGAAGTGCAAAAGATGCTGATTTGCATTTCTGTGAAACAAAATTGTCCATAGTGAAATTATCATCAAATATCGCACCCAAATTACGACACTTCCTGACAGAATTAACCTGTGTGCCATCTAATTTAATGAATGATATATGATCTGTAGAACGAAAACGTGAAGATATGTGAAGGAATTCAGTCTTGTTGCTGTTGAGCTTAAGACCGTTGATTTGTGACCATTCTTTAATTGCTTGAACACAGTCAACCATTTGAGAAATAACACCTTGGACATCTGAATGTTTAAATGCAATATACAGTTGAGTGTCGTCAGCGTAGAACATTTTATGAACATTATGACTGTCAATTAGTGACTCTAGTGGAGCAGTGTAAAGTGTGAACAACAGGGGACCTAACACTGAACCTTGAGGTACCCCTTGAGAACTACAATAACTAGACGATTGTTCATTTCCTATAACAACAGTGTGATTACGATTTGTCAAATAAGACTCGATCCAGTCGAGTGCCCCACTGCGAATACCAAACTTCTTACCGCGTTTCATTTATATTTACAAGACTTTAGAGCAGAATGTGTGTGTTCAAATTGGTCTACGCTACACGGACATGTATAATTTGCCCATTTTTAGTGATTATGTGAAATTTCTTCGCCAAGCTACTTTAAAGACAAAATTGAGTTTTGGTCATTTGATTGCAATGTGAAAGAAAAGGTGTGGAATGGATCAGAAATAGTTGATCATGTACAAGTATTGGTGTGTACTGCAAGGTTCTGGAGTCATCAAAATCATAATAAATTTGGCCTGGTCTTGGTCAAGTAACAAGCACTGTGCACATAAAGATGTAAATGGGACTACACAAATGGTGTCGGGCCTAGTTACCTTAATTTCCTTATCTTTCTATGCAGCTTTCTACTCAGCCAGTATACATTTTCTACCAAAATTGTTTGGCACATTTATTTTATTTGTAATCTTGAACATTCAGTGTTAGAGTTTCGTTTGATTCTGTGAGAATTCATTTTCTTTTTTTACTAGAACTCAAGTTTATCTTTAAATTGACCTTGCTAAAAACACATTTCCTTACTTGGTAAGCTGGATGTCATTTCAGGCACTTCTTTGATGAGCAATCTGTCTCGTATTGAAACCCGCTTTGTTGAATTGTTGAGGTCTGGTGATTTGGAGTTGGAACCAGATGATTTTCTGGCTGCATCTTCCTTTAATTTCTTTGACAGAGTAATCATAATTAACTGTCAAAATAGAAAGAAAGAAAGAACAAAATAAAACACAAAAAGGTAATAAGAGTATCGAAGCTGTGACATCATAAAATATATTTTTTGAATTTCTCAATTCTTTCTTCACTTTCTAAAAGGGCATCAAAAATAATGCCTGAATGTCGAAAACCAATTATTGGCCGAGATATGACCATCTGAATATATGTCCTATGGGAACTCAGTGTTATAGTGCTCTGGTGCCTAAGTATGTTATTCTATTGTTTTTCGACATTCGGACATTATTTTTGATGCTCTTTCGGAAAATGAAGAAAAAAATTGATAAATTCTAAAAATAGATTTTTGATGACGTCACACTTCACCACTCTATACATGCGATGTATTTGAACAACATCAATTTTTTTTAACAGAGCATTATTTATGGGCTCACGATCATGCTTATGTCGAGCGCAGTTTACATGTAGATTGTAAGTCCATTTCTTTTTTCTCCCATGCAATTGAAAGTACAAAAAAGCATGTTCAATTCATATTGTATGATACCGAAGGCTTCAGTCTCTGATGTTGATGGTTTGTCCACTGAGACTATGTCTGGCTCAGAAGTGTGTCATACGTGTTAGTGAGGAGGGGGGGTTACGCAATGCAGTTTGTGTGCGATTGCCAACCTTATCGCACGTACTAGTAGCTTCAAGAAAAAGGGACAGATCAGCTGAAAGTAAGTCCTTACATTTTGATATTCTAAAATGATTTTCGATGTTATTTTTTAAAACCTAGATCCATTTTTTTCTAAATCGATCTGCACAATGACAATGCAATGCCAATAAAAATGGTTTGCCCTGTGAGTGTGACGTAGAGTTAACAGTTACGCATTGATGTCCCTAATTAACACTAACAGCTACACCGCATGCGTAATTCATGGTAACACTAATACTCGTTAGTTATTACAGTGATTATCATATAATTAAATTTATATGTTGTCAATGATCTGTCTAGATTACTTCACTTTGTCATTGCACTGCACACCGCTGGAATTGCAACAGTGCAGTGCAATGCAGTGCAATTCGATGCAATGCATATGCAGTACTAATGGCAATGCGAGTGTTCGTTTCTGCATTCTGCTCGACCCAAATAAGAGTAAGATTTAGTGCAGTGTTCAACTCCGTAGTATATATAAATGTACAGTCTCATTTACTTTATTACTTACTAACCTAAATATCAAGGGAAGCACTTCTTTCTCTAAATATCCCGCACCATATATGGCTAGAAGTACCAAGAAGTACAAGAATCAGCTACACCGACCTGTAGGGAATTTCACAAGCAGCACATAACGTAAAACAAAACAAAGTGTTAAGGTATCGTTGAAGAGAAAGAAGGAAGTGTCCTGATTATTTCAGTAAATTCTTGTATGTCCAGCCTTTGATAACATTACACGCAGTATGAAATATTATTACATAGACCTAAAATTATCAAATTTTATCAGTTATTCAATATAAATTATGTTCAACAGTTAAAGAAACTTTCTAAATTTTGTAAAATAATTATGTCGAAGTTTGAAAGAAAATAATAGTGTTTTTTTTTCTTTCAAGGCAATTGTAAGGTATATTATATTTCTCTTTAAAGTAAAGCATACGTACTTTTAGCACTGATCTTTAAAGTATACCATTTTATTTAAGTTATTTTTTTAAATGTTGCCTTCAATTTATTGTTTCTTTGCACGATTGATTTTATTTCTGCACTTTCAACCTATGATAGAAAATAGTATACAAACTAGGTACATATGGTATGAACTAAAGTTAAAATACATATATAATCACATCAAGATATAAATCAATGAAATGATTATATCTTGTGTATTGTTTGCCGCCAACGAACCTGTCTTAAAAATAGCGTAATAACGTATGGGTATATCATTTATCTTTATTTTTTCTATACCCAGGTAGAGCATATTAAGAAGTAAAACAAACATCAAACATCATTACATCAACATAAAACTGATTGGAAAAGCTGCGTATATATAGGCTACTCCTATTATACTAATATTTTGTAAATATCATGTCTTATCAATGGGGTAGACAAATTTCATTACTTGTGTGCTAGCTTGATATTCATATTCTAAATTATGTATTATACATTGAGTATTGAAAGTAGCACCAAATATATATATATAAAATACAAAATCTTAATTCCCACCATAAGAATTGAATGGATAAATTATTCTCCTGTGGTTCATTCAGCATCTACTATACTTGTCTGTTGTTACAACAAACAAACTATGAGTGCGCATATTTCATTCAATACGAATTCAACAGTTTAAACGACAAAATCCATAATTTCTTTGCTACATTTAAAAAAAAAATGATTTGCTAAGTATACTTTGTTCAAGCTATATTGTAAAAGAGCATCTGAGGAATTAACACTTCAACAAGCTCTGCTTCAAGTTATTTACTCCTTTCTCGTATATTTCTATCATATTTGTCGTTTCATTGTAATTTTTTTGTAATATACTGTCTTATTGTGTTAAGTTTTGCATGAGAAATAAAATCATTTGAATCATGTTAACTGTTTGCCTCTTCCCGATACAGTTCAAGTATGGTTCAAGTTCAAGATATTTCAAAACCAGCCAGGTTTATTGGTAGATCTCTTTCTAATTTTTGTATTTTTGTTTACTAATACCCATTGATTTATACGCCATGGAAGCCAAGGTCCACACACGCCAGGCCAATGATAGAATCGAAACCGGTAACATAATACATCAACTTGACGAATCTATCTTCCACAACAACGAAAACACACATACGTGCAGCCTGTAGATGTCGGATGGCGCCAGCTTGAGTTGGGCAAATTAATGGTTCAGAGAACAATTCAACAGTAGGAAAAACAGTGATTGCATTCCTTTGTAGTTGCTGCTTTGTCTCGTAAACACTTTTAATTTTTGGTTTTCAAAACTACTCATGTGACAACCAATAAAACATACTTAAAAACGGGTTCAAGAATGTATAGGCAGTCTAATTGGTCAAAATGTATGACACCACGTGACCGCGTGCACCTTTCTTTCCTACCACGCCTACAACCAACATCATCACCATCTTATTCTCCCTCCGCTATATTTCGGAGATCAGCGATCCCATGGGCCGCAAGACATATTATAACTAAACTGGTCACAGGAGCACAAGAGTGAAGCTAAAGAGTAACATCAATGCAGTGGACTGCATGATAGCAGTCGATCGCGATAAGTGCATTTTATAAACATAGAGTAAAGTAATAGATAGTAGACTTCTATACGTATTCAATGGCAGGACATGATCATGTGGGAGTAGCACTAGTAAGAAAGTTTCCACCTAAAAGTGATAACCCACGGCTAAAGATGATATGATAAGGCCTTTTAATTTTTGTTTATTGTATTGCCCTTTATAGGTGCCAAAACATGGGTCGGTCGGTCGGGATTTTTTCTTTCGCCCTCTTTGGCTGACATTTCCCAGTTTGTTTTAGTTAATAAACGTATTTTTCTAAAAATACCGTTTTATAGAAGAAAAAAATGTATTAAAGCATTCAAATTTGAGAAATATCTGCCCCAAAGAGGGAGTAAAAAATGACCGACCCATGTTTTGGCACCTAAAGGGCACTTTATGCGCAAATGCGTTAATCTGACCCGACCCGCATTATGCGTATCTCTGACTAGCCTCTTGTCGATGGCCCTCGCTTTGTTGGAGTCCGTAAATTCTGGCTTCGCTCGCCAGAATTTACGGACTCCAACAAAGCGAGGGCCATCGACAAGAGGCTAATCTGTGACCCGCACAAAATTACTGTGATGTCTTTCAAAGAATATTTCGGCCCATGACGGCGGTTAGGTCACGGTTAACCTGATAATGAAAATGAACTCGACAAATCTCGTCTATTATCCACTAAAGGACCCGCAAACATAAATTATTTGCATACCGTAAATGCCTTTATAGGCCTACAAGGAACGGTGCAAAGTTCAGACATTTCATTGCATAAACTGCTATATCTACACATATCACTGTACAACATCAATAGTGTTTTGTCAGTTTGTGAAAGGTGCACAAATTAAACTTGTGTTCATATTTGTGTTCATATTTGCGATAATCTTTTGACCAGATTTAGAAAGCTTGAATCACACAACTACTACTTCCAACAAGCTTCTAACTTATTCTTTAAAGGTAGAAAACGTGGCGGAGAAAGGTAGGCCTACACGAACCTCTTTTAAAGCGATTATCATCAGAATCACATTTCATAAATGGCAAACCGTGTATTCGTATATGGAACCCTCAAAACAGGCCAGCCCAACCATTCTATGATTCCTGGAGCTGGATCAGTACGCTGTCGATTTTTCGGTACGGGCAAGACAGAAACAAAATGGCCGCTGGTGATTGCAACAAAATACAACATTCCTTTTCTCTTGGACTGTGAAGGAGAAGGACACGTGAGTATCTAGTTTGCCTTTCGGAATAGATTCTAACGACAGAGAACACCCGGCAATTAATTTAATGATAAGGGTGAAACTGACGCTCAGGCCCCCCTACCCCCCCCCCCCGTTTTCAAAGGCAGGATTGATTTGATTTAATGTGATGTGAGTTGACTTGATTCGAGCTGATAAGATGTTCATTTTGGTTTGATTTGATTTGATTTGTCAAGTATAATGCATTCAAAACACACGAAATTTGTAACGATATACTCATAAAACACTGGGTTGACAACTTCCACCGATGCGGTCCTAAAAATAAACGTAGACAACTTTCTGGAAAAAAATTGATCTGGATAATCGTAATTCTGTTTCACATAGTTACATGTGAGTAAAAAATAACGCCGATCGCTTCATACGTTTGCAGGACTCCACTTCGACACAAGCTCCAATAAAAAAAAAGCTGTTCCTCGGTCACTAACCTACAATACCTAACTTCAAACCTAGACCGACCGCTAATCCTAACACTAAACCCAAATGCGATCACAGCCCAATAATAATGAATAGTGCTTGTGGCAAGATTGCCTCTTTCATACAATTAAAGGTAAAAAACCAGTTTTGGAAATGCCCCCCTCTCAAAAAATGAAATGGAAGCTCTTATTACTAATCATGTGAAAGAATATGTTTTGACTAATACATGATGATAAGAAAAATGCCGGAAAACCGCCTACTAATTGATATATTTGATAAATTAGTTTATCTATTTGGACGTGATAGATATAACGCATGTGTGCGTAGTCCAATATACGTCTTTCTGTGTACAGTGCTTGTAACTTTACCAAGACTGAGCCAAATTTTCTTATCATTTTGATGATTCCAGAACCTTGCAGTACACACCAATACTTATATGCTGGATGATCAACCTTTTCTGATCGATTCCACAACGTTTCTTTCACAATGCAATCGCATGACCATAAGTAGTCTTAACATTTCCAATCTTTCTCGTAGAACGTCTATGGCGAGGTGTACGAGGTCGATGACGATCTCCTTGCTCACCTCGACGAGGTAGAAGGTTGCCCTGATAGTTACGAACGCAGAAAGATCGTGATAGGAATGGACAAGATAGCAGATGGTTCTGAGCCGAATACATTAGATTGCTGGTGTTATCTACTACCAAGGTGATTCGTACATCCATTCCAATCCAATCCTGGATTTTATAAAGCGCCACGAAATGATGTGTATCTTCTTCTTCTTCTTCTTCTTCTTCTTCTTCTTCTTCTTCTTCTTCTTCTTCTTCTTTCTTCTTCTTCTCCTTCTTGCTTTTCATATTCTCGTTCTTAGCTCTTCTTATTCTTCTTATTTTCATTATCATTATTATTATTATTATTATTATCATTGTAATTATGATTAGTATACAAATATTCACTGTCTTGAGAGGTTCTGGGTAAAACTATGGGTACTAGGTGACTCCAATAGTACAATTTACTATAAATATTAAAAAAGGATAACCTTTTAAATGTTTTGATGTATTATATTAACGGATATCAATACACAACTTCCTTACAAATAACATGTCGAAAATTATATTTACTCTATCTCGACCGATACAGGTACAGACCATCTGTACTGTCACTTGAGAAATATGAGAGCTACGACAGTAATGGTGCCCACGGCAAGCAGTTCGACAAGACGAAGGGCCCGGGCGAGCCACTAGAGGCAGTCCACAAAGAGATCGCCATGTTACGTATACGATAGCAGATGGGACATCCCAGTAGACCGACAGCCGAGTAGGCTGACGTCCCAGTAGAACGGCCTCCAAAGAGAACGACAACCTAGTAGACCGATAGACAAGAGACAAACAGACCAGTCTACCAACAGCCTGCGAGACCGACAGTCCCCGAGACAGATGACCCATTACACCGACAGCCCACGAGAACAACAACAACATAGTAGACCGACAGCCTACGAGGCCGACAATTTTGTTATCATGAAACTTGTTAAAAATTGATCAGACGTCCGCAAGACCGACATGTCGGTCTCACGTCGGCTTTCGGTCCCATGGGTTGCCGGCCTCGTTTTTCCTTTTTTGACTATATCTGCAGAGAATTCGTAATTTTGCACCCCAGTTGAAGAAATTCACAGTACTTTGCTCTGTTGCATTAATAGAAGTACGAGGCTGTAAGGGGGTAGGGGGGGGGGGAGGATCCCCGATTATTTTCAAAATTCTAACATTCATCAACCATTATCTATTATCTCATATTCGGGAATCGACATGCCCACATATTTATGAATATCATTATATTTATATCATTTTTATATCTAAGCTAGTGAATTTTGATGATGGAATAACATTTTAAAGGAATCAAGTTTTTCATTTTAGCTTGCTCGCTCCGCTAAGTTGCACAATCTTACAACAGGCTGAGTCTTGGCAACTGGATCCCCCCCAAATCCTAATATTCGGGCAGCGTCTATTTTGATGACGAAGTATTATCTTTACCGCAATGAAAGCGACTAAAACCTAGATACGCCACTGGAAGGGAGGAATTGAGGAGGGAAAATGTAAGAGGGAAGATGGAGGGAGGGAGGGAGGGATAAAAGACGGAAAATGAAGGATGTGAGAGAGGAGAGAAGGAAGAAAGGAAGGAGGGAGCGTGATCATGCTTTCATGTTTAACCTTAATTTCCATCATCTAAAAACAAAGCAACTCGTGAACCCATTGATATTGTCATCTCCTTCATCATTATCCATTACATCGCAAAACAATCATCGTCTACCATCCTGGGTTCGGATTCTATTCCAGCAAATACTTCTCTGTTGCCCGGTTACCTCACCCCGCTTCAGCATCTTACCCTTCATCGATACCCGAATCTTAAAGGCTAATGTTGATCATGTAAAATTGTAATATATCATGATGCATTGTTTTGTAAAATGGTACAGCATTCTTTCCTTTTTATATGTGTCAATGGAGAAACATTTTTTCAAATGGTGATAGCCATGTTTGGCTGGTATGCTATAGTAAAACTGTCAAATGTCACGTTTTACGTGATATTCATGAACCCTTCTCTCAATTTCCACTTTAATGTAACATTATTGCTCTGTAACTCTGTCTTTTTTTAGATTTAAAGACTAGGGGGAAAAGCAATCAATATTTTCCCAGGGTTCATTACATTTAAAGATGCCAAAGATAGATATTTATAACATATAAAATGTTAAAGGCTATAACTATATTTCATGAATTTCCGAGTCTTTGCTATGATGTGTACAAAGACCTACAAAGAATGTGGAAAAAGCCTTCCTGCTGTTCTTTCTTGGTTTAAAAATAGAAAAGCTTAAATGAAACATTATAGTATCGCGGTAACAGCGTTTTCAGACCAAAAGACATTCAGGTCGCAGGCATAAATAATATATAGATTTTTTTTTAACTGTCTGTATGAACTCTTCCGGCTGCAATCATCGGTCAGGCGGGAAAGCAGTGCGGTAAAATATCGATTTGAATACAACTATTCAAATTTCATAGATTTTGTTTCTGATAAGTCAAATGAACGCACATACGTTGTATCTCTACCTTAAACTTTGAATTTAAAGGGACGTCCAAGCTTAAAGGTAATACAAAGTTCTGGGAAATTTTGAAATTAGGTGGATAGTGATTCTTTACAATTTTGATATATTTGGATGCTCCTGTGGATGTATTATAAGCACTAGAAATGTTAGCCCCTAAAACACTTCTGCTTTCGAGTAAAATTGAATTTCAAATAGCGCCTACGACCGTTCAATGGTAGCTGCGACCATAAAAATCTCAGAATATGTAGTTGTGATATATAATTTCCAAACGGGAATAGATAATCGGTCGATTTTAGTCGAGAAATATTGTTTTATAGCTTAATTAATATCTTGACCTTGAGAGGGAGCTATACAAAAAAAAACTTTGTATTACCTTTAATAAGCAATTTGCTCCAGGTGAAAGAAGAAAGATCAGAGAAGCAGATTGGACGAAAGCAGACAAACAATAAAAAAGATAGGGATTGTTGAAAGTTGTAATCACTAGGCCTTACATGTAGTGCCCAACACATATCCGTATTGATGTATCAACAAAGAAAACGACTATTTTTTTTTCTTCTTCAAAATGTATTTCTCCGGTGGGTCATTACTTTTCGGAGATCTATATAATAAAAACGCTATCCATAATACTTTTTGATAGGTGCCCAAATGGAGAAGCCTTTAATATAGGAGAGAGACTTAATTAGAGCATTAGAGAAAAGTAATGATGTTATAGTAAACGGCAAACAAGAGAGTTGACCGTGGAATACATCACAATCCACTAACCGCATTGCCAATTTGAGATTCGCATATATATTTAGTGATCTCATATTTCAGACATCCATAACTTCTTAATACTTGTCCGATTTTTTTGAATTTTTTTGAATTCTTTTTTCTTTTTTTCTTTTTTTCTCTCACTTTATCGAATCTTGTAAATATGTGGTATTCGTGATTTGTTTCAATAAAATACGCAAAGAAAAAAAAGAAGAAAAAAAGTTTTGGAATTCTGTTTCTCAATTTCCTGCTTTCACACTATCATAAATGAACTTATTTGCAAAGGTTGCTTGCCCTTTAATACCTTTTTACAACTTATAAATGACCTTCAAGAGATAGAGAATGTACATCACCGTGTGCACGTGACTGGTGACATGTACAGTCGTGGAATTTGTTTTCCCCCTTCTTCATGTTCATTGTCTGCTCATCGTTTCTACTCCGAACGCGATTTTTAGAAAATAATGCGATTACAAAAATAAAAGAATGTTGTAAGTTTGAACGAACGGGGATGTGAATGGCAGATAATTCTCAGTATTCATGCTTGAAGGTTAAAAAGCTGTGTTATGAAAGGATGCGGTAAACTGTAATAATTTGAAAAGTTGTTTGTATTGCAAATTTCTTCCAAAGGTTGAGTTGCTCTTTGATATCTTTTTACAGCTTTCAAATGCCCTCTTAAGATATGGACGATGTACATCAGCGTGTGCACGTGATGAGTAGCATGTACATCGTGGAATCCACCCTTCTTCCTGTTCATTATTCTCTCATCGTTTCTACTCCAAACGCGATTTGTAGAAAATAATGCGATCAATTTTATTGTTAATGTTGTAAGTTTGAATGAACAGGATGTGAATGGCAGATCATTCTGGGTATTCATACTCGAAAGTTAAAAAGTTGTGTAAAAAAAATGATGCGGTAAACTGTGATAATTTGAAAAGTTGTTTGTATTGCACATTTCTTGCAGAGGTTGGATTGCCATTTGATACCTTTTTTCAGCTTGCAAATGCCCTCTTAAGATATGGACGATGTACATCAGCGTGTGCACGTGATGAGTAGCATGTACATCGTGGAATCCACCCTTCCTGTTCATTATTCTCTCATCGTTTCTACTCCAAACGCGATTTGTAGAAAATAATGAGATTACACTTTGTTTTAATTGTGTAAGTTTGAATGAACGGGATGTGAATGGCAGATCATTCTGAGTATTCATGCTCGAAAGTTAAAAAGTTGTTTAATAAAAAAATGCGGTAAACTGGAATAAATTGAAATGTTTTTTCTATAAACCTCACCTCTTATTAAAGCTGTACACAGTGTTGGCGATAAACTAAAGTGGGGGGGGGGGGGGTCCAGGGGCACGTGCCTCCTCCCCACCCCACCCCACAGTTCCTAATCTTAAAGACACAGTACAGAAAAGAATGTAGAAGTGTCACTTAAATGACGCCACCTACTACCCCTCCCCCCCCCCCACCCCCCGAAGGGAGCGGTACTACCCTACAAACATATGATGTCAGTTGACAAGATGATCCATCACATATATAATTGTTCTCGTAAAAGCAATGAAACCTGAATTTCTATTCGTGAGCTCTTCAGGAATTCACAGATTGGACTTGGGGGCGTGGCGTTTTTATGTCGGGGAAATAGCGATCGCGGCTAACAGTCTAAGTGCCCCCGTGTCCAAACATCTTTATTTCATGCATATTTCAGGAAAGGCTATCCTGTAATAAACACAGTAGTTTATTTATCGATGTTTACAGATATAAAATGTAAATGCCATGGGAATGAACTTGGTCAGATTTTCATGGACCGAACGCAAACTCTACCCGTCGATGTGTTTTTTTTTTCTTCTTTTTTTTTGGGGGGGGTGGTAGTGCTTTGGCTGCCAAGATCACATAGATTCTCTTTAAGAACACCACAAAAGTAAAAAGGTGTTAGAGAAAAGCAGAATGGAGGCGGAGAGAGAAACAGAGAGACAGAGAGAGAGACAGAGAGGCAGAAAGAGAGAGAGAGAGAGGGAGAGAGGTGAGGGAAAAGGCTACAGAGAAGAGACAGATAGAGGGGTTTCGACATATATTCTTAGAGGTAATGTATGCAAGGAGGGGTGGGAAAATGGGAAGAGAAAAAAAGGGGGTGGATATAAAGAAGTGAACAAAGATAGAATAAACAATTTTGGTAATGTAATCAAATTCAATGCACAGATCCCTGTTAGGTGCCTCGTTACAAATTATTTAATTCACTTGTTACGAATAATCATTTTTCGATAGTCAGAATGCGAATTACATATTAATCGTTGCTGGGTATATAGGACAGCAATATAGGACAGCAATTATGGCTTGTCCTACCTACTCTCTTTGTACGTCTTTAGAATCTCATACTATACTACTCCGTTTTCGCCTCCTATAATACCTTTTAAATCCAGACCTATTATATTGTGTTACTCAGTACGGGAGCCTATTCATATAAGCTATGCTTTTTATTAAGGCTCCCCACATTTTACATTGTTCTACCCAGCCTGTTATATATACATATCTCGAAAATTCGTACTTTTTTCCCGTACATTATATTTGATTTGAAATCTCTAAAAAAAAAATTCTTGTGTGAAATTTATTCTTGTAATAATATACGCCTGTATAAAAAAAAGAAAAGAATATAAACTGTTTTTCTATGTAAAATGTGGAATAAATAAACTTCAAAACTTCATATTCATAATATAATATATGCACTTATACTATTATTTGTAACAGGTCCATGAAATAATTTGTAACGAGTCACTTAACAAAGATTTGAGCATTAAATCTGAATAGATTTCGAAATTGGCCTATTATAGAGAAAGAAAGAGAGACAAAGTAGAAGACAGATTTCGATAAACATATCATTTACGTCACAATCTAATCTGACTGTGTTGACAATACTAATCAAACATTTTAGCTTTACTACAAAATCTGCCAACGCTACTTTGATAAACGTAATTGGACTTTGTCTCTTTGATGTTAATTGATTGTCATCCTTAATTAAGAAATGGAAGATACATCATTTATTTTGAGCGACGAAGGGGATTTCTTAGTAGTTGTAGCAAGAATTTTTTCAATCTAGGTTTTAGATTGTGACAGGTGTTTAGGATAATGGTTATCCATGCATTTTAGGCGCTTAGACCGTACTAATTTACGAGGAGGTTGGAGGGGGGGGGGGGGGCTTATATAAATTCACATTATGTATATTATGAAATATGAAATTAAAATCTCTAAAATATTGATTCGTCAGAATTTTTGTCAGTATATTGTGTTTCGAGGAAATAAAAGTAATTCAACAATTTTTATAAAAGCATGGTCGAATTTATATAACATATTCTTTTCCAGTCATACACAAAAATTATTCCATGGACAAAAATTTATTAGTAGAGATAACAGTTCTACATAATACACAAAATAACTTTTTTTAAAGTAAATAAAACAAATTCATCGGTTCACAATTTAAATCTATTTTTTTTTCTTCAAAACCCGTTATGTATTTATATAACTCTGAAGAACTTCGGATTTCTATTACATAGCACTTCGTGTCAAATGAATATACATCTTAATGTTTTGGAGAAGTCCCTGTACCTTGCAATTCCACCTAAAAACCAAGCGAACGTCTGCCACGCCCACCTACACCTTGACCCTCCGACAGAGAGGGGAATTCCCAGAGTCGCCACCTATTACCCTCTCCAATCCTGGGATAAACGGACACCAATGGCATGACGTCACATCGGGGAAGTCCCTAATAGTGATATCATGGCTGTTTTCGGAGTGGTCAGTATCATCATAGTTTTTAAAGAAATGCAAAGGAAGAGATGAATGGTGTGTGGTGTTATCTCTACGATGTGGCTGATAGTTAATAGACCTGCAGTGTATAGGAAAATACCCGTTACCAGTGAAAGGGGAAACATATAAAGAGAGAGAGGGAGAGAGAGAGAGACCGACAGAGAAAGGAAAAGGAGAGATAAAGGGAAGGGCGCTGTAGAGGGAGAGAGGGTTGGAGAAGTGCAATGAGGAACAGGGATGAAAAATGAAAGGGGAAAATTATTTATAGAAAGAAGAAGGAGGAGAAGGGGAAAAAGCGAGATAAAAAATTCCAACACATCCAGATAGAAAAGGGAAAATACCAAAAGGGTTTAGGACGCTTATGCGACTGTTTGATTAGGTATAGTTTACTTTACACTGTTTAACCCCCCCCCCCCCCTCTGGCCTGTTACACTGGTATACACTATCTTACGGGGATGTAACACATTTCGTTTATCACCCTTTTCATTGCCAACAATATAGATATAACCTACTACGATTCAGTGGCATTTGGGGTTCACAAACGGATTGATGTGTTGCAATAAAATAATCATGATCGCTGTTAAAAATAGAACTAGGGCGGGTTTGTTATGACAGTTGTCTATTTTTATACTCCGGAAGAAAGTGAAGTATAGTGAATAGAGACGAATGTGATTAAGATATCTTGGTAGGCAACTTCAAGAAAGAAAGAGTATTATTCATAACATGAATAGAGTGCTACATTTTGCCCTACTTCCATCTCTAATACTTATGCTATTTTATTGATTTTCATCTTCAAAAACTCTATGATATAGATGGATGTCGGAATATTTTTTACATTTAGACAAATTAAAAAAATGGGTCCGTTCTAAATGTTAAGTTGCCAATTATACTATGAAATTATTACAAACTCATTAAAAATGTTCAGGTACCAGGGTCCTTGAATTTGGAATTCAGTTCATACTAATAATACGTCCTGTACAACCAGGTACTGTGAAATGAAAATGTCTACCCCCCCCCCCCTCCTCTCAAAACAAAAGAATGAGTCAGTTAACCTAAATTTCTAATCCTGTTTCTGCCCTACGTACTTTGCTCCTCTTCACTTTCTTTCTCGTTCCCTTTATCCTTCTCATGTTATCACTGTGTCTCCCACTTTCGGGGAGTCGTGTCGACTCGTGTGTATGTGTGAGTGTTTGTGGGTGTGGAAGTATTGGACGCTTTTGTAACCCCACTGCATGAAAGTAATATATATGAATTTATGAAAATTAATTAGTTGTAGTCCCTTGTGTTTTTCAGTGCAGTGACGATATTAAAGTCACCATAATTAATATCCCGTAACAACCAACTACGACTAAAGTTTTGACAATATTGCTGTCGTAGAAAATAATTTGGACTCGTACATTCCTTGTGACGAATTATTGAGAGGAAGGGAGCCTACCCGTCTTAGAAAAGCCCCGATTGGTTGCAAATTGCTTTGACGTCAGAGTGGTCGTAAGACTGGCCATTAGCCTGTTTGCATAGCCGATTTTTCTCTATTTGGAAGGCATGACATATCCCGCATTTTGATTGCAATGAGATGTAAAATCTTTGATTTCGAAATTCGATATTTAATTGAAATCAAAGAAATAATTATTTTCTTCCATTTTTTTCTCTTCGCATTTCACAACTATTCAAATGATAATTTATCCAGTGAAAATGAACATAACACCAAGAGCGACGTAATACAGGGAGAAAGGTGTAAATTCCTTTAAGCAGGAGCTTGTGCTTTCCTCTCTTGTGTTTATCACCTGCGTATCCAAACTGGACGATACAACCGTATGATGTGAACGGTGCATCTCACGTTATAATTCGAATGTAAACACGCCCTTTGCTAATTGATAGTGACATTAAAGCACTGAATGGATGGCATAACCGTGTGCAAATGTTGCTCATTGTCATTAAGGATGTTTGCTCTATACCGCTCGAATTATCAGTAAATACCTGCTGGTATATAAACATCGTCTGTCCCTCTGTTGTGTCAGAATCAACGAAGGTCTGGTCAATTTTGTAGGGGGTAGTTCCGTTGTGAAGGATGTTTAGTAGCTAACCCATGTGACGTAAAGGTTGAGGCATTTAATAATAGCATGATTCGTCGTCAATCGGGAGTGAAAAGATGACATTTCTGCGTAGCCTTGGAGAGATTGCATTAACGACTGCTGAATGGTGAGTTATGATAGATCGAATTTTATTTTGTATATTGATATTCGATGTGTCTCATTGTTTTTCTTTTTTCTTTTGCATGTACTTTGAAGCCTAGTAGGTTCTTAAGGGATTCTAAAATATTGAGTTATGGTATTTAGATTTTGGGTGGGGTGGGGGGATATTTGGAATTTTCGATTTCATGATGATATATGATCTGTCCCTTGGTTTATTTTTGTCTTATCTTATTTGAATACAATGTTATACAATATTGAGTAATGATATTTTAATTTTATTATTTTGGGGGGATATGTGAAATTTCCCATTGTACGACGATATAGTTAGGTTACTTTAGTTTATTTTCTTTTTTTGTCTAATTTGATGCCTATAGGTTTAAACTTATTTCAAAAGATTTCGGTTAAGTAGCCACGATGGAAATTAATTTTTAAATAATCACTTTCATACTTTGAAATTACTAATTCCGAATATAAATGCTTTATTGAAATGAATTACTCTGCATGGTTATTCCTGGTTTATGACATAATGGATAAAAGTATAAGGGAAAGGAGAAGGAAGAGAAGAATTGTAAAACAAAGAAGAACAAATTTGTTTTAGCAGATAAGGTAAAGGCAATAGAGCTATATAACAGGCAGAGGAAAGGGAGCAGCTGAAGGAGAAAACACGATGTGTATATCTCGAAAACATGGCAATAAACGTAAAACGCGGTGTCTATTAATATTTTTAAAGTTTCATATTATTCTTACGTTAAAAGCCATCATTATACGCGTACACGCATTCATACGATATTATCGATTTCGAATGTACATAAACGCACCATTATGGCCGGCGGACGTGGACTGAATGTGGCATAAAACTATATTTCCTAGTGCTTCCATATCTGATATCGATCGGTATGAATTAGGTCGCTTTACGAATGTAGTCACTTCTTGGTTTTCAACAAAAATGTACGATCAGATATGCCGCTGTACTATCAGGGTTGTTCTTTTTTACATTCTTTAATAAATTATTGAGTAATTGATTCACAGCAAATTCAAATGTTGAAAAGCTTTTGGGGAAAGCTCACGCACACCCGCTGCTCACAAAATAAGCACGAGTTGGATATATTACGCTAAATCATTCTTTTCTTTAGATAATGATGTTTTTAATTCCTTTGCTTGTAACTCCTTTTTATATTAACTGTTCATCAGATCATTTATCAAATTCTCACAAAGCAAGATATGGTGAAATTATCCACCCCTCCCCCTATATTATTTAGCTGCTCCTCGACATGTTTCATGTCACACACACAAATACGATTGTTTGGCAAGATCACGTTGAAAACCGAACCATGATGAATCACGACATTTCATAATCTGTATACGATGGGGAGAGGGGGAGTGTGTGTGTGTGTGTGTGTGTGTACGTGCGTGCGGGGGTGGGGCCACTACCGGTGATACAGTTAAAGACTCTTTTTGCGTTGTATCATTAGAATACTCACAGAAATGAAATGTATTCATGACTATGCTATAGAACATTTTCGAGTACACGAAAACAAGAAAATTCAGGCCAAATCATTTAAACAATTTTCCAAACATTACTTTTCAAACAGACTTCTTGTTGGCAATGATTTTATTAAATAGTCACATACCAAGACGGAATATAAATGTTCACCGGGCTTCGATTTCCTCGATAAATTTCATTCATTCGAAAAAGAACTCGATATTTTATTTTTCACATTTGAAATGTTTGGCGAGCAATCTTCAGCGTAGGAATATTGTGATAACATGATGAAACAGAACCCACTCAAAGTGAATGAACCAATATCGATTTCAATCCGAGCTCTTTAAAAAAAAAAAACCTTTACAAACATTATCTTTCAAACAGACCTCTTGTTGGCAATGATTTTAATTAAATAGTCACATAACAAGACGGGATATAAATGTTTACCGGGCTTCGATTTCCTCGATTAATCATCATTCATTCGGAAAAGAACTCGATATTTTATTTTTCATGTTTGAAATTTTTGCCGAGCAATCTTCAGCATAGGAATATTGTAATAACATGATGAAGCAGAACCCACTCAAAGTGAATGAATCAATATCGATTTCAATCCGAGCTCTTTAACAAAAAAAAACCTTTTCTAAACATTACCTTTCAAACAGACTTCTTGTTGGCAATGATTTTAATTTGATAATCACATAACAAGACGGGATATAAATGTTCACCGGGCTTCGATTTCCTCGTTTAATTATCATTCATTCGGAAAAGAACTCGATATTTTATTTTTCACGTTTGAAATGTTTGCCGCGCAATCCTTCACGTTTGAAATGTTTGTCGAGCAATCCTTAGCGTACGAATATTAAGATGAATTGATAGAGCGTAGCCCACTTTTAAAGTGAATTAATCAATATTGGATTCAATCTAAAGTTGTCTTTCCCAACAAATAAGATTGAGTGTGCCTGAAGTACTTTTCTGGGGCACTACCAACTGAATAACAAAGTATTTCACATACAAATTATTTAAAAAGAAATATGTTACAAGCTAGGAAAAGCATTGTAATTTTCCAACCAATGTGGTCATTATCAATTCTAACGAATCCAGCCTTCCTCTCTTTTCTTATTTTGTTATTAATTTATTAGTTTATCCATTTTCATATTTATAAATTGATTGGGTTTTTTTCTTGATCTATCTATCTATCTATCTAGTAACTTACTTACTAACTTAGTTAGTTATCAATTTATCTATTTATTTTTCAACTGACCAGCAGCGTATATGTTTAAAGGCTCAGCTTACAAACAAGTAACACAAATCTTTAACAAAGGCATTTTTCAAATTAACATTACAAACATAATTATGCTAATTTCCTTAAAGTGTATTTATTTCAACCGTTCACACGAAACTGTAGAATATTTGATTGACATCATTTTCTGTAATTCCAAACCCATTTGTTTCTGTTTACAGAATCAAACAGCGATCTGACATTTCGTCTAAACTACAGTCACCTTTGACAAGCAATCTTCATTGTTGTGTGTTTTAACTGGGAACAGGAACCTATCGCTCGTAATTATTAAATGGACACCAGTGTGACATTAAAAACCAGTACGACAAAGAAAATCTGTATGGCAATTTTCTAGAAACGCCATACACAGACAACCTCTGATTTTTTATTTACTCTCCATCTACATGATGCTTTTTCTAATGGAATCCAGGCAGCTTTCGAACTAAATCATTAAGCATTGATGTAAATTGATCAGGAAATTTTCTTGTGTAAAGGACAGGAAGCCGGGGTTAGTCCGACAGAGACTCTATGAATAAAGTATGAACACTCTCACATTCGACCGAGTAGTTTTTACTAAAAGCCATTAGCAAGAGCAATATATATATATGAATAAGGTCAGGACTAACATATTAACAGACTAATAGAAAATAGTACAAAGCAAAACTGACTATAACGACGCGACATGCTCTTCGTTGTCTTTGTCCAAGTCTACGCATTGAAGTTGACACTGAAGTATACACAATATTACTAAGAGCTAGCGTATCTGTCAATATAACATTTCATTTTCAAAAACTAATTGAAAATGAGTCAACTTACGAGCACTAGTGCAATATCAACAGAGTTTGCAATCATGGATGGTTACATCTTTGAAACAAACATGACGAATGCTACTACTGATGAGCCCCTCCACGAAAGGGACAGTCCTGAAGGGATAACCGAAGCAGCTACCCTCATCGTCATCATGATCGCTTCGTTCTTCGCAAACATCTTGGCGATGACGCAGATCCTGACGTCGAAGAAGCTCAGGAAGATCCACCACAATCTCCTGATCGTCAATCTCAACGTGATCGACCTAGGAATCACTGTTTTCAGCATGACATTCTCCGTTGCCGCCATCTTTGATGATGGATATCTCTTGAAGAAAAACCCGATCGTCTGCACGGTAGGTTGATCTTCCTTTCCCGTATGTTTTAATGGGAGAGGGACACACGTATTTACGAAGTTTTATTTTCTCTGAAGGTTCATTTTTCTTATTAATGGTCCATATTTCAAGAAGGTTCATTTTTCTGGTAATGAAATATGGTCTTCTGCACTTTCAAACCTTCCGAATGATGATACCTATGTCATTTTCAGAAGGACGAAACCTTTTCATTTCCTAATTAAGAACTTTCGGAATAAAAAAAAACCTTAGTACTAACGAAATTTTGGAATAACAAACCTTAATGAACCTTCGGATTAACGAACCTTCGGAAAATTACCCTTTTTTAAAGAAAAGATTAGTACTTGCCACGTAAGTGCGTTGTTAATGAAACTTTATCAAAATCATTGAGATTTCTGAATTATCGAAATTGTAGCGATTGGACAGAATAGTGTTGAAAATCGGAAACAATAAAATTCCCTGCACACTGATATTGGGAAATGGGACCACCCACATAGACGTGCCATTATTAATTTGGTCAAACATCTTTAAAACATTTCTTGTCATATTCTAACATTGAGTACAAGAAAATACATAATGAAATAAGTTAAAGATGGTTTATCTCTATTTGCGAAAAAGATAAAAGTAGTATAGCCATTAATTTCCCATGAGATAGTTTTGATACCGATTTTGTAAATTATCATCTTATCTGCCAAAGTGAGCACAGCTGTGATGAGCTATCACATAGAAAACGCATTAATAAAACGCTATTAATAGAAAACGCACCGAAATTCCTGATATCTATAATATGTTTTTTAAAACGCGTCATTTTCTGCAGAAGGAAAATAACTGGACAATCTATTGGGCTTGTAAGTTGGCATATATTTCAATACTTTTGTTTTTCTTTTCCGAAATTAAGACTGGAACGATGGCCTTCTATACTGATTAGAGGTTTGTTATATACATGTATAATTAATTAACTCTGAATAATAATGTGCCAATTCATAAACCTGCAGCTGACCGGTAAATGATCCCGGATACTTTCAAATTGAAGTTGGTGTCTAAAATTCATACCCTTTAATAATATTGAGGCATATCAATGGGAAAATTGAAATTCGGTTGATAAGAGAAGGTATTCTGCATTTGCATTTGTTACAAAACCTAAGATTTGATGTATATTATCCTCATCCAATGCTTGTGTCTCCGCCACATGACTTCACTATCCTGCCCCCAGCAGTAGTGACCCCTACGATAAACAGTATGTCAAGTTTGTGACAGCTTCCTGGTTGAGGGGTCTCGGGCGTGTATTAGATAATCGACCTTAATCTATAAAACGAAACCATTCAAAAGCCTATTTTTAACCTAAATAGGCCATCCACAACATCACGATAACTGCATCATAATCTAACCCTAGATAATACTTGAATATTTGCTATGATGGAAATTACTAACAATTATGGTCCCATAAGAAAACATCGAACAGGTGCTTGAAATTAACCGACAGTGCTCTTTTTCGATCTTGAAGAACTGAAAGGGGAACTGCTCTGTTTAGTAGAGATTAACGCTACCCAACATCAGTTGCCATTCTCAACCAAGTGGAACTCTGAATTCTTTTGAATTCCTATACATTCAGCAAACAATATTGTTATATTATGTATAATACTAAGACTTAATCTCTACTTAATCTCTACTTTCTGTTTCGCTTGTGCTATTTGTCTTTTGTAGATCCTCTTTTGTTTCTCAGATCCTGAGTTGCATCTAATACCTTTTCACCTGTCAATGTTGTGATTATGGTGGTGAAAATGTACCTACGACTTTGGGGTCATTGTAAATGGCGAAGCTACAGAGACACTAACCCTAATATTATGAACAGGGTATCATTGGACAGAAAACAAGTTACTCTTCATCATGAAATCTATTTCAAAGTCATATTGGTTATGAATTTTTCATTAGAAGCCATCAAAGTTGGGTACACTTTTTTAACCCCCTGTATTGCTTGACACACGTTATGCCGCATTGTATAAATACTAACATTAGGAGTCGAGATTTCATAAATTGAACTGTTAAGTTTTTCCTCGTTAGTGCTGTAATATTTTCATTTAACACCAAATTGCATGTACAGTAGCCATACTGTCTTTCAGATGTCAAGTTCAATTTGACCCACCACTGAAATTGCAACTGTTGACGGTATCACCATCACGCTGCCAACAATGTTTGAATTTACAACTACTTCAGGAGATGAGTGACAAGGAATACGTATTGTTATGTCAAATCTTACATGCTTTTTACATTTCCACTCAAAGTCCCAACTTTCTCACATTATTTCCTACAGATCAATGGATTCTGCGCCATCACCTGTAGCGTCGGTAATTTCACCAATGTCATGTGCATCGCCGTTGATCGATACATCTCCATCGTCTGGTCGACACGTTTCCCGGCATCGCGACGTCGAGTGTACTTCATGATCGCTTTCGTCTGGGTGGTCAGTATCACCATCACGCTGCCACCAACGGTCGGGTTTATCTCATATTTTGTGTACACCGACAAAACCCACCACTGCTCTCCCAGTTGGCAAGATTATAGCTATTACATAATATGGTTCACGGTTATTTTTGGTGTGACAGTACCGGTGATGATCATCAGCTATGCATGTATCATTTATCACATCCGACAAAGCGATCGGCAACTCCGCGTTTACGACGGTATGAAAACAAGCGCGAACATATCAAAGCAGTTGTCAGGGTCTAAGGGCAGTGGTAGTCTGCAGAGCTCACAAAACCTTGGGTCGAATACGTGTCGTGATTCGCATCGCTGTCGCTTACCACATCCGGCTGTCAACGCCCAACCCGCTCACCTCGGGAAACACAACAGTGATGGTGCCTCTGAAGCAAGTCTGAACCGAGGATTTCAAGGTGATGGTCTCGATCTTCATAAGATCGTAATGGACGAGAATGAAGCCGGAATAACCGATCTTCATAAGATCGTTATAGACGAGAATGAAGCCGGAATAACCGATCTTCATGAGATCGTACTAGATGAGAATGAAGCCGGAAGAATGGCGCCAAGACTCTTTGTGATATCTGGACGGAGATGTAGCCTATCTACAACACAGTCCTTGCCGATCTTTGGTCCGTCCAAAAAGGAGAGCGACTCGAAAACGCAGGACGCCAGTCAAAGCAACAGTCAGAGGGAGACTTGTTCAACGCATTCCAGATCGAGAGCAGTTTCCTGTCCTGTAGAGAATGGAGAGCATGCGAGGGGACACAAGGACTCGGACCATCGTGTCCATCTTGACAATGCACTGAATAAGCTGTCGGCAAGGAAACTGAGCGTGGACAAACGGGTGGCTGTCACTGGTAAAATATTGTGTTAACTTCACTATTTTCTTTTCTTTTTAGCAGAAATTATTCAGGTATTCAGGAACCATGCTATGTAAGCGAAGATAGTCCAACCTTACGAACAAGTTTACGAGCGCCTTTTCTGATTTACAACATGTTGATATATAGCGTGTCATGACAACAATCTCAAAAATTCATTTTGCCCCCTCCCCCCAAAAGATACATAGTTGACCAGGTTACCGTAATGAATATAAAATCCGTTGCACACAAGGCGTCATTTCCTTGACGTAGGACTGCGTCACCAAATGGGATGTCTTTGACGCATGTTGTGAGATCTTACCAAAATGATTTTAGCTGCAGGAACAGTGCGCATATTGCGTTGACTAAACGGCGCATGGCAAATAAAAAGGGCTGATTAACGCATTCAATAACGCAACCAGAATGGCGTGTCGTATTCAATGGACACGAGGCTAATATTCGAATGTGTTTTAAAATATCACGTCTTGTAAAAATAATGATGTTAACGATAGAAATGCAGTCAGTCTTTTACAAATACTCCCCTTTTCTGTTTCTTCCTTAAACAGGAGCCATGTTGATCCTCACCACAATATTCTGTTGGGCGCCATACTGCATTGTCCACTTCCCCAATTTTCCAGAGGTCAGCCATTCTGTAGCGGCGGCCACCATGTGGATCGCATACGCGAATTCCATGATGGATCCCCTCGTCTATGTGTTCATGAACAGGAAAGAAAGCACCATCCAACACCTGAGCAGCATCCTGACAACCTTCTGCGAAGTACCAAGAAAGACGTGGGGACGCCTTTGCGGTAAAGGCACTGACTGGTGACCTGATTCTGGTGTCGTCGTCGCCGTGTGGATAGCGTACGTCAAGTCAGTGCTGGATACCCTGGTCTATGTCTGCATGGATAGGAACAAAAGCACCCTACAAAACTTTAGCAGTGTCCTGGCAGCATTCTGTGATTTACCAAGAAAGACGTGTTTTACAGACGTCTTTCAGTGGCGAAAGAACCGTAGACTGGTTGCCTTGATCTTTCATAAGACACTCCACATCTAACTGGCCAAGAACTCTGTATTGCCCAAGACTAGTTGCGTGTGTGAAACCGATTATAATGTCTAAAGCATCCACCCTATACATACCTCAAATTCGATTGCATTTTTAACTAGGCCTTTTTATCGAGATATTTACACGTACATTTCCACATTAGACCGAGTCGCGTTTATCGCTCGTTAACCTTTTAGAAGATCAGTGTCGTTTTGCTCAAGAAAACAGGTTATGTTATCTCGAAGAAGAACTTTCATCCGTTCATTTTCCATATAGTGTACAATATCGTCGAGTCAGTCCTTACATGACAAAGACGATGGAATTGTACTTTATAATGCATGATAGCGTTTTAATGCTCAACTCAAGGAATAACCCTAGGCTCAGGACCCTATCTACCTCCTAACCTCTCTGTAAATATACTTGATGTAAGAAACAGTGACAAACCAGAAGTGTTCTCTAATCAAGTATCACAAATGGTCAGACTAATTAAATCTTTGAAGATACACACGGAAATGTGACACGAAAAGGTGGACCTGAATGCGTGCAAACGCAGGAGAGATGTGTTAATGGGAGACTGCAAAATGGAGGTTTGAGATAGGAATTGATCAAAACCACCATTCGTGCATGTTATTTATTTATTTATTTATTTACGAGATTTACACTTTTCATTTGCCGTTTATGTATATTCCAACGTGTGTTTATAACTATATCAGAGTATTAATTTTCAAGAAAATAAGCATTGCGTTATATTCATGCTTTGATATTTTATACATTTATCATAACCTTCTTTTATTTCCGTAAGTAATTAAAACGTCAATGTTGCATGTTTTATGTAGGCCAGCTACAACTTTTGATCAAATAAAAGTCGTATAGTTATGATGGCTTCTCATTCTTGGATTTCTAACTTATGATCCTTGTTTGAATAGCAAGGCTTGGAAATAAACAAACTTGTCTTTTGGTCAGTTGAATGTAGTTACGCTGAAATCACCAACCACCTTTGTATTTTTTAACTTAAAAAAAAAAAAAAACATAAAAAGAACTTGTACATTTGGGGCTATACATATAGTATCCATAGAAAACGGACATACAATGTATGATAGTACATGTAGATAATATACATTTCACCTATTAATTTTTCGCCAATTTTATTTTCGATGATTTTGTAGTTTTAAGGGGTGTTGTATGGCGAGTTTAGCAAATAAAACGTCCGTGTAACATTTATTCAGCAAACGCAGGATTCACGATGATGAGGAGGACGATCTTTTTATAGACGCGAGGCAGTAACATGCGAGAACTTTGATCAAGGATGTGTCGCCATTAAATGTACAGTACTTGAAACGGTTCTCTTAATAGCACTTAGCTATCGCTTTTGTGATATTTTACTGTCTGGTTTCAAGACCCAGAATAGTAACATTTGGTTTAATATTTTACGCGTTCCATATTTTCTTTTCAGATGACACCAATTGGCAATTAATACTTCTGCACTTTAACGGCATTACTCACAATTAAAACAACAATTGGAAATCAATTGGATTTTAATACTTCAACTCAGACTTTCTGACGTTTAGTAGCATTACATCTGTACAAATTTATGTTTTTTATTCTCTCTAAGTGTCTAAATTTGTACTGTTGAAAACTATTAAGTCATGTAAAGTGGTATAAATAGTATTAGTTGATGCCACAAGCGTTGTTAATTTTCATACAATTTAATAAAAATGCCATCACGCTTGATATCTTGAAGTGTCATCCTAATAAATGCCAGTTTTAAATATTAAAATAGATTTATAGATGGATTGTTATTGGTGGAATTGGATAGAAACAGGTACGTTAGATTGAAAACAGAAAATATAATATAAAGTACGTTATATGGAATGTCTGTTGTTGTCGCTTTTTCTTTGCATGGCTTTACTTTTCACATTGTATTTGATTATATACTGATGATTTATAGTTTTATATTCTCGAGGAAGTAATCTTTTTTAAAATTTATTTGTGGTCAGATGTTTCCTCTGAAATTGCTGGTGATGCCGATGTTTCCTGAACTATTGTTATAATATTGAGCCGATTTCCTACAAAAGTATTGAAGATGTGATAGAATGATTTGAATACTCAAAATACTACTTTCAGGTAAGAATAATGAATGCTAGAGTGACAAAAATTACAAACTATATTCATCAAATACTCTCATACACTATGCTCATCCATGTCTCGTACAACTCTTTTGACATGTATTTGATAAATGAAAGCAAACATTGGATACAGGTAAAGTATCAGACACATAGGTGCTTCTGTTGTACTCATGTCTTAGATATTATGATGAGTCCAAAGTTTGTCTTTATCGATGATACAAAGACTGTATCAACAGCTTTGAGGAGTCCAACGACGTTACTTGAATTAAGTCGTGCACCAAAAAAAATTCTCAAAAATTAAGCTTACGTCCAGAATATCTTTAACGAACTAAAGATGACTTTAAATAGTTTATTACGATTATATTAAGAGAAGAGGATATCAACAAAAGCATCCTACTTCCTGTAGCACATGAACCTTCAAGCATATATTATACAAATAATACACAGCAGTGATGTCATTAGTAAGAATTACCCATACAAGGTACCTTTGGAACAGTCTAACACGTCCTTAGCGACAGCCGAGGGTGTTTAGACTGTTTCGAAGGTACCGAGTGTGGGTAATTTTACTGATGCCCGAACAAGTATGTATTATTTGTATAATATATGTTTTATAAGGTGATGTTTTATTTGTTTTACAACATAATGTGTTAATGAACGGTCATTAGTAAAATTACGTGTTAGACAAAATAAATGCCTGGTCACGTGTACGCTCTCAACCAATCATTTGATTAGGATCTTATAATTGCTTTTATTCATATTCCATGCAAAACTAACAAAGCATAACACATATACTTTTTATTGCGTAAATATTTCATAAATACATGTGTGTGAGTACCAAAGACACTCAAAAGAACCGTACCTTCACTTTGACGACCACTCGCAAGTCAAGGACGTCCTCGGTTCGATAACACTGTAAATTATTACAATTTGAGGTCATTTTAAGTGGGGTATGCTTTATATTTAGGTGCTTTATTTGCACGGAAAAAGTAGGTTTTTGGTCGTGCAATAAATTTCCAGATCGTCCTCGTGATGTTATATTACTACAAACATGTATGTCCTCAAACAAGTAATAACATACAGATGTATACTGAGTCCTCGATTCACACCTAAAACGTGTGTGCGTGTGTGTGCGTTTGTGTGTGTGTGTGTGTGTGAGGAATTAAGAAAGTGAAATACAAAACACATTAAAACTTACAACTTTATTTTGTAAAATAGAAATATGTTATAATCTTAAAGAGAAAGTTGAGTTCTGGTCATGCGATTGCATAGTGAGAGAAACGGTGTGGAATCGATCAGAAAAAGTTGATCATCTAGCATATACGTATTGGTGTGTACTGCAAAGTTCTGGAATCATCAAAAAGATAAGAAATTTTGCCAACTCTTGGTAAAGTTACAAGCACTGTACACAGAAAGATGTATATGGGACTACACGAACATGTGGCATAAAAATCCGTCCCGATTTTTATGCTGTTACATAACATATTAAAAATATGTAGGCATTTGAAGAGCCTTGCTTTTCAGGGAACATGTTTTATCGGATGTTCTTCCACATTTGCATAATACCAATGATAACGCTCACAAATTATTTTTTACCTCTTCCGAGAACTCAACCTTCTGTTTAATCTCAATTCTTAACGATGTTCATCTCAATAGGGGGTTTTCAAAAAATATAATATTTCATTCATCAAAGCGCCGTGATCCTTTCACATAAATCTACAACCTTATCATTTCGAAAGAAAAAAGGTAAAAAAATGATAAGGTTGAAAATTTATAGTCGTCTGCGGCTCAAAATGAGTCGTTTACTCAGGCAACGTCAGTATCACCATGGATATATAGTGGTAGATTAATTATCCAATGATCGCGAAACCATTCCATAAGATATAAATGTTAAAAAGATATAAATATTCTCATTAATCACGTGGACATGCGTAAATCCATCAGAAACTGCGCTACAGCTGCACGTATGGAACACGAAAACGAAAACAGATGCAAGGTATATCCAAAGTTAAGATCCACTACTGATCCTGCTGTAATAGCACATTTTGGTCTCTGCTTAGTGGTAGATCATTCGCTGCTGCTGCACCCAAGGTTAAGTTGTGGAACGGTCTCAATCATGACCTTGGCTCTTGTGACCATGTAACTAGACACTGCTGCAGTCTTTCTCAAGTGAATCATGAACTACACAGACAAAGGTTCTTGAATTTCACCAGCGCCTTTTTTCTTTCTTTTTTTTAAACTAAAAGTTGTTTTTTTAAAACAAAGTCCCGAGTTGGATTTAATTTGATTTGATCGTTTTAATTGTAGGAGATATACGGTTTGTGGCTTACAATATACATCTATCGCTATTCTATGACATAAATACTTTTTCTGGGAGTGAATCGAAAGATTTGAAGACATTAATAATTATTGAGAAGTCGCGCCATGCTTGCTTTATTGACATGAGTGCATTCAAACTGTGAGGATAGTAATTACAAGAAGCAGTGTCGTGTATACGTCAGTTTCATGAATGCATGAACAATTTGAAGGCAATTATTATCAAGAATCAGTACCATGATTTCGTAATTTTCATCGACGGACACCTAAATGATGGACTCCAACATCACGCATGTCAAGAACAGTCCTGAAGCGATAACTGAAGTCGTTACCCTGATCATCATCATGATCGCCTCGTTCTTTGCGAACATCTTGGCGATGACGCAGATACTGACGTCGCCGAAGCTGAAGAAACACCCTCACAATCTTCTGATGGCTAATCTAAACGTCATCGACCTCGGCGTCGTGCTGTTAAGTATGACGTTCTCTGTAGTCTCCATTATTGACGACGGTTATCTACTTTCCAACAATCGAATAGTTTGTAAGGTAAAACCAATGCCAACTTTTTACCATACTCTGTACTACTCCTGACGCAACTTAAACAATAAATAACTTACTTAGTTGAAACAAAGTATCTTATTTTTAAGAAGTAGAAACAAAATTGCTGTTTGTTTCTTTTCATTCTGTACCCTCGTCATTTTTATGCCAATGCAGGTGAGGAAACAAAAACGTTGTACATACATATTTACGTAATTGGAAACATCTTAGGAAAGCAAGGTATATGTAGCTAGGGAATCAATTAAGCCAAGTTTTTTTTTTTAATTCATAATCAAATTAAACTTTTTGCTCACTCTTGAATAAACAATTGAACAAGGACAAACTTGTTTAAAAGTTGCCTTTGGATAACAAATTTGATTCTCCTTTATATTTGTCTTTTTCATTTTCGTAGATGTCGTTATCCAAATCGCTTTATTGAACGGAAAGTATCCCCCCCCCCCCCCCTCTCTCTCATTGTATCCTACAGATAAATGGCTTCTTCGCTATTTCGTGCACCATCGGCAACTTTATTAACGTCATGTGTATCGCCGTTGACCGATACCTCTCCATCGTTTGGCACGCCCGTTTCCCACCAAGTCGCCGTCGGATGTACTTGACGATCGTTTCCATCTGGTTAGTTTGTTTCTTGCTCGGAATGCCGCCTGTAATCGACTATCTAACCACCTATGAATACACTGCGTCAACACATCATTGTTCTCCTGAATGGGACGACTCGTGTAAATACTACATAATCTGGTCCACAGTCATTTTTGTGATAACCGTACCGGTGATGATCATCTGCTATGTATGCATCATACATCATATCCTGAAGAGTGATCGGTTACTCGGCTCCTTTGATACAACAAGAAGAGCCACATATGTGTCCAAGAAATCGTCCGGGTTAAGAGTCCATGGGAACCACCAGAAGAATTCAAGTCTAAAACCGGTATATTTAGAATGTTCATTTCCCAGTGTTTCGATGCAATCGATGACAGTTGTACATAGGCATAGTGTTGAGAAATATACGGACAGTCGTGACTTTGCGTACGGCGCAAAGGAAAACGAGGGATTTCAAAAGGACGAATGTGTTCTTATTAATGTCGTAAAGGATGAGTCCTTTGTTGACAGTATTGAGTCTGGACCGTATGTGATATCCGGACAGATAGATATACAGGCCCCATCTTCTAAACGTTCCGCTGGCGACGGACCCGATGTCGCTCAGCGTCGTTCAACGTTTCGTCGGCCGCAGAATAATCCAGCATCGACCACGAATCCGACTACGACAGACAGTACCGAGACTGGGCGCAGCGTAAGGAAGATGTCGGCACAGAAGCGAACACTGAGCCGAGAGAAACGCGTGGCTTTAACAGGTAGGACACGGTTCTTGGACATTTCTTCCCTAGACAAATATCTTCGAAAAACTATTCCAAGGAAGAGGAAACCTTCTTTGAAAACGCATCATATCCAGTATTTTAAATACCCCTTTTTCTAGTCAGCTAGCTGATTTACTATATCGACCAGCTCCCCCTATTCTAAACGGATAACATTCGTCTTTCCGTACTTACTGAATTAATTGTTTTGACCACCTCTTTCCAATTGGTGATATGAAATAAAAATCAAGGATTTCTCTCATCGGAAATAGAAGTTTGACTGAAAAAGGAATCTGACTTTTTATAAACGGCACACGCTCTATATTTCTAAAAAATCACCAGTTTGGGTTTTTAACAGTCGGTTCGCGGCGGGGAGCTGCGCGGCTCGGCTCGCTATTCGAAATTAGCCACCGTTATTTTGTGCGGTGTTTTCAAATGTGTTGCATCAGGGGAAACATAAAAACTGGTACCTCTCGGCAAGTAAAGATTTAAGGCAAAGTAATGACAGAATAATCCTATCCCATTCAATTATTTAGAATCTGAGTTACTCTTCTCCTTGACTCCATAATTTTGAAATAAAATCATGCTAAATTTATGTATGCCTCTTATTGAATACAACTGCCGTAGTAACAGGACGACTCACTTTGCTCGATAAAATAATGAATAATCAGGCCATTACACACAATTGCAACGTAGTTATATATAGAACTATGTAAAGATAGAAACGGAAGTCGGAAGGGCTAGAAGTATTTTCAAAATTAAGTCGCAGGCCTAGTTAGTTTTTATTGGAAATATTAAGTTCGGGGAGAAAAGTAACTCGTGTTCTAGAAATGAGTGGCAGGCTTAAAAGAAAATGTCTCCATCTTTTCTCAACTGTTAGCTTTTATTATTTCATAGCTATGTTTAAGAACCTTACTTGAGTATCTGAAAGTCCGAATTCTGGAAAATCATCCCGAGAGAGACACGTTTGTGATACAGCTCACTTAAAGAGACCATACAACAAAATGTTGGCCGAGCCGCCGTAACCCGTCTGGTCGATCAAAGCCCCAGTTTGCACGTTTAAAAAATAAGAATATCTTCAATACGTTTGTTTGAATCATTGTCTTTTTTCCAATAAACCTCGAGAAAGAAAGTATCGTCTAAACAGTTTGTCATTTAAGAGTGAGGCATCTATGTGAAAGGAAATTAGTGATAAACTATTTTTTATTTCAAGTGTCATATTTTTTTACAAAATGTTTAATAACAAGTCATCATCATTTTGATTTAAGTAATGCATGAATAAATAATGCATTGTCTCGTCTTGATTCTCAATATTTTAACTTAGCTTAACCATCAGTAATTTAAGAAGAATTCAAGGCCACAATATCAAGAATATTACAAGAAAGAGTAGGGTTAATCTCGAAACGCAAGATACCATGACTTGTAAGGAACTTCATGGGCAATTCTAGGTACTTGGTCGTTTGCGGTCCAGTACGTTATCACTCTCCCGTAGGGCCATCAACTTCATTCAACCAGCATACATTTAAAAAAACATGATTATTTTGGTAACGTATGGGCCAAATACCTTTACTTATTCTTGTACGAACTGGTAGAAATTCTAGTAGAAGTGATTTCTTGTTGTGGTCATTTGAAAGAAGATTTGCATATGTCACTTTAGAGATACATCTTCTAGTTATATATATATACATCTCTTTCTCTTTATACAGGGGCAATGTTGGTCCTCACCACGATACTTTGTTGGACACCCTACAGTGCCATCCACTTCTGTCACATGCAGATGGACGTCAGTCATTCCATTGGCATCACCACCATGTGGATGGCCTACATCAACTCCTTGTTGGATCCCCTGGTCTATGTCTTCATGAACAGGAAAGAGAGGACCATCCAGCATGTTAGCAGAATCTTGACAACCTTCTGTGATGTACCAAGGAAGATCTGGAGAAGGCTTTGCGGCAAAGGCTCTGATGAGTGATTACAGTGGCTTATGCACGAAATTCATGAACAAGGAAAGGGGGCGTAGGTCTGCAGAGTTCATAAAACCTTGGGTCGAAGGTCTACGTCCATCGCGCTAACCTAGGAAAACACAACAGTAATGGTGTCTCTGAAACACGTTTGAATCGAGGGTTTCAAGGTGATGGTCTCGATCTTCATGAGATTGTAATAGACGAGAATGAAGCCGGAAGAACCGATCTTCATGAGATCGTAATAGACGAGAATGAAGCCTGTCGAACCGATCTTCATGAGATCGTAATAGACGAGAATGAAGCCGAAAGAACCGATCTTCATGAGATCGTTATAGACGAGAATGAAGCCGGTCGAACCGATCCTCATGAGATCGTAACAGACGAGAATGAAGCCGGAAGAACTGATCTTCATGAGATCGTTATAGACGAGAACGAAGCCGGTCGAACCGATCTTCATGAGATCGTAATAGACGAGAATGAAACCGAAAGAACCGATCTTCATGAGATCGTTATAGACGAGAATGAAGCCGGTCGAACCAATCCTTATGAGATCGTAACAGACGAGAATGAAGCCGGTCGAACCAATCCTTATGAGATCGTAATAGACGAGAATGAAGCCGAAAGAACCGATCTTCATGAGATCGTTATAGACGAGAATGAAGCCGGTCGAACCGATCCTCATGAGATCGTAACAGACGAGAATGAAGCCGGAAGAACTGATCTTCATGAGATCGTAATAGACGAGAAAGAAGCCGATCGAACCGATCTTCATGAGATCGTAATAGACGAGAATGAAGCCGAAAGAACCGATCTTCATGAGATCGTAATAGACGAGAATGAAGCCGAAAGAACCGATCTTCATGAGATCGTAATAGACGAGAATGAAGCCTAAAGAATGGTACCAGGACCCTTTTTGATTCCCTGGACAGAGATGTAACCTATCAGCATCACAGTCCTTGCCAAAAAGGACCAGACGTCAGCCATTCTGTAGCGGCAGCCACTGTGATGATAGCATACGAAAAATCCATGATGGATCCTCCGTGCATCCCAAGGTCTCTGTTTACACGAACAGGAACCGTCCTAAAAATCGTAAAACGGGTTGTGGTTGGGATAAAATGTGTGAATAATGCCCTATAATACGACCCTAGTTCGTTCATAAACAGCCCTTAACACGTTCATCTCGTGTGTGCCCCGTCCACAGTTAGTTCATATCAAGTTCAGATCGGGTAAAGTTGCCATTTTCAGGCAGTCAAAGCCAGTCCGTAGTCAGTTTAAACCCGTTATTAACTAGTTTTACCTCGTTCCCAATACGTCCAAATCCATTCTAACTAGTTCGCAACTTGTTCTTACTAGTTTGTAACCTAGACTCAAGGGCTATTCACCCAGCGCCTTCTTGTCGTTCCTCATTCCCGTTCAACTTCAACGCTTCAAGCTGTGCAGATCAAGACATTTAAGTGAAGCCCCCATCACACCAAAGTTCTCACTACGTTTTTTAAATTGTGCCAAACAGGTTCAAACTGTGTGAAAACGGAGTGAACGTAGTAGCAACTCTTTACGATTTGTTTAAGAACTTCATGAACGGGCTCGGACGGGCTTGGACGGGACGGGTTCTTTAGAACGCTGAGCCTGTTCCAAATTGTCCCCGTCCTCCATATCCTCAATTTTTGACGGTTTTCAATCTTTAGAGACGCGAGGCAGTAACATACGAGGACTTTGATCAAGGATGTGTCGCCATTAATTCTGCAATTGAAACGGTTCTCTTAATAGCACTTAGCTATGACTTTTGTGATATTTTACTGTCTTTTTGTTTCAAGACCCAGCATAGTAATATTTGGTTTCAATATTTTACGCCTGCCATATTTTCTTTACAGATGACACCAATTGGCAATTAACACTTCTGCACTTCAACAACATTACTCAAAATTAGAACAACAGTTGCAAATCATTTGTACGTTAATACTACAAGTCAGTCTTTCTGACGTTAAGTAGCATTACATCCGTACACATTAATGTTTTTCCTCCTCCCTTAGTACCTAAATTTGTACTGTTGAAAATTATATAGTCATGTAAGGTGGTATTAATAATAGTATTGCTGTCCACAAGCGTTATTAATTTTCATATAATGTAATAAAAATGCCATCACGCCTGGCTATTTTTAGATATTACTTTAGATTTATAGATAGATTGGTTTTGGAGAAATTGGATAGAATCAGGTACGTTTAATTAAAAACAGAACATTTCAAAGTTGTGCTGCACGTAAGAAAAATATCATAGCGGAAATAGAGTACGGTATATGGAATGTATGTTGTTGTTGTCGATTTGTCTTCGCTCGGCTTTGCTTTTCATATTGTATTGATGATCTATAGAAGATGTATATATATTTTCTTTTTTCTTCTATTGTTGCTAAGATGTTTCCTCTGGAATAGCTGGTGATGCCGATGTTTCCTGAACTATTGATATAATATTTAGACGATTTCCTATAAAGAATCTTGACGACGTGAAGGAATTACTTGCAATGCTCGAAAATACTACTTCAATGTGAGGGATATTAAATGCTAAAGTGACAAAATGACGAACTATATTCATCAAAAAATCTCATACACTTACCTCTTGTTAGAACGCAATTTGCCCTTACTACTTTGGGGTCCACTGGACCTAGGTTTTGGAATTCCCTTGAACCAAGAATAGCGCAATCGGTCAGTATTTATGTATTTAAGCGCAAACTGAAGTTACTGTATTTGAGTTGATATCGTCTAGATTTATAGTTGAGATCAATATTTAAGAAAATTATTTGCTATATAGGTCAGCATACTTCTACTCCCGTTTCTCACATCTATTCATCTGTCTGTCTTGTTTAGTTTTTGTCTGTGTTTCAGTCCTGTTGCTCGTATTATATTCCTGTTCCTGTTGTTTATAGCCATTATTTAGTAGTCAGTAGATTTTTATTGTACTTATTTATGTTTAATATTTTCTCAGTTGTTTAGTTAGTTTAGTTTTGTAAGCATTTAAATATACGCATTATTCTTATCTGACGAGTTTGTTCGTTTATGACATACTCATAAACTACTCATGATTGACCTTAAATCAACAAGCCTTGCTTTCAACCAAGGTCACTTCATCTTTCTATTGTAACGCCATATTCGGTTCACTCTTTTATATTCATGTCATATTTGTAATGTGTGTTATGAAAGAAAGATAAATAAACTTGAAACTTGAAACTTGAAGGTAAAGTATCAGACACATAGGTGCTTCTGTTGTACTCATGTCTTAGATATTATGATGAGTTCAAAGCTTGTCTTTATCAATCATACAAAGACTGTATCTACAGATTCAAGGACGTTAATTGAATTAACTCGGTCACCACTGATTCGATATTTATATATGGTAATTGTAGAGGTGTCGTGGTTTAGTGGATACTTCACCGGACCGTGGATCACATGGTTCGTGGTACGAGTCCCGCCGCGGCACTTATACCTTTTGACAAGACATTAATCTACATTTATCACTCCCCTCCCAGGTGAAGTAAATGGGTACCTGGTAGGAAGGAATACCTTGAATGTTTTAGCGCCTAATCATGACGGCTCACCTCGAGCTGGGGGTAATAATGTGATGCCTTGTATTAAGACAGGAGAGAATATTCATATAGTAGCTGCGCTATATAAATGGACATATTATTAATATCATTAAACGACTCTTTCTCCGAAGACGATTCACCTACGTCAATTTCCTTCGATAAACGTTTCTATAAAACGTCAACCCTGTACCAAACACTAATCTTTACCATAACCTCAAACTGAACCTAAGATCCAAATTGCAACCGTAATCACGAGACCGACATTAGACCGATCAAAACATGAATTAGTCTCGCATGGTTACAAATTAGTCGGCATGGAGTCAGTTTTGCGGTGTGACTGTGATGAACCTAAAACTTTGACGAAATCAAGCCTTGTGACACGATCGTTCCCTAATTTGGACCATTTCCATGCTAAATACAAAATCCCAAAACTAAGCCCAAATCCAATATCGTTCACGAATAAGCCCAGAGAGAATGACGCAAGAGTAAACGTCGGCCGCTCCCGTATAGTTGGAAAACTTGCATCATTAATGCAACGATTTCCAGGAAGGATGACTTTACACACCCATTGTGATCGAATTAAGGGTTGGGGATGTCAACAAAAACATCCTTTTTCCTGTAGCTCATGAACCTTCAAGCAGTCTTTCAACACATAGCACAGCATAAATTTTTGCTCGAGCATTGGAGAAACTTTTCTTACAAATATTTCAATAAAATTTATATTTTGGTCACTTGTTTAAATGATGACTCACGGACCTTCTCGTCAGTTCTATCATACGAATGAAAAAAATATTCAGTTGAATATTTCTGGACAAGTAATATTGTTAACAGATGTGTCTTCGAGGAAGATTTTACGAATATTGGGTAACAAATTTACAACATGTATATCAGATACGAGATGGCCACACTTAATTTTGACTTCACCAAAAATGATTGTAAGAGATATTTTTGTAAGCCCTAGATTCACGACACTCATTAGGGAACTATCAGAATTTCAATACACATTACTTCATGGGGCGATGTACTCAACGGAGCACTAATTTAAGTTTGGTTTTGTTTGAAATGACAAGTGTTCCTTCTGTGAACAAAGTGCAGAAACATATTATAGGAAACTCCCAAATAGTTAAATGCTGTATTCCGTAATTGCTGTTATTTGGGTTATTCTTACCAAACAGGGCCTCATGGAAGACCACCAAATTCGTGATATGTGCCCCCTTTTTAAATATCAGAAATAAATAAATGAATAAATAAATTGATCGGGCTTGAACAAGTTTGATAATATCTCCGCCAGTTGAAGTACATAAAACAATATAGAAATATAGGGATGAAGGAAAGGAGCCAAACAAAAATCATTAAACTAAGTTTACATTTGCAGAAGCGGGAAGAAGTAAAAAGTAAAACTAACATAAGTAACTAAAACAAACCAACGTGTGTTTGTGCGTAGGTAGGCGCACTGGAAGCAGTTTTGGACTGGGGGTGGGGGGGGGGGGCAAACATTCCAGGGGGCTCACATTCCAGGGGCAGTGACGTAATGAGAAAAAAAGTTCGGAAGGGGGGGGGCAGACGAAAAATCTGCATCACCACCAGTCTTACACGTTACATGCAGGTCCCGCGGAACGTTTTTCAAAGTGGAGTATTATCGATCAGGTAGAGCGTAAATTGGCGTGGGGTCCAGGGCATGAGCCTCGGCAGGGGGTCAAGGGGCTGAGCCTCCGGAAGCTCAGGGGTTTTAGGTATTTAATTACGGTTAGATGAGCATCCAGTGGCCCTCTGTAAGGCAATTGACGTGTTCCAAGGGGGGGGGGGGAATAGCCCCCAGAAACTCAGAGGTTTTAGGTATTTAATTAAGGTCAGATGAGCATCCAGGGGGCCGTCTGAGGGCCCTTGGTAGGGTCCAGGGGGCAGAGCCCCCGGAAGCTCTGGGGTTTTAGGTATTTAATAACGGTCAGATGAGCTTCCAGGGGCCCGCCTTAGGGCCCTTGGTGGGGTCCAGGGGGCAGAGCCCCCGGAAGCTCTGGGGTTTTAGGTATTCAATTACGGTCAGATGAGCATCCAGGGGCCGCCTTAGGGCCCTTGGTGGCGTCCAGGGGGCAGAGCCCCCGGAAGCCCAGGGGTTTTAGGTACTTAATCAAGGTCAGATGAGCATCCAGGGGGCCCCATTAGGGCCCTTGGTGGGATTCAGGGGGCAAAGCCTCGGACGCTCAGGGGTTTGACGTATTTAATAACGGTGAGATGAGCTTCCAGGGGCCGCCTAAGGGCCCTTGGTGGGGTCCAGGGGGCAAAGCCTCGGAGGCTCACGGGTTTGAGGTATTTAATAACGGTCAGATGAGCTTCCAGGGGCCCGCCTTAAGGCCCTTGGTGGGGTTCCAGGGGGCAGAGCTTCCGGAAGCTCAGGGGTTTTAGGTATTTAATTACGGTCTGGTGAGCATCCAGGGGCCCGCCATAGGGCCCTTTGTGGGGTCCAGGGGGCAGAGCCCCCGGAAGCTCAGGGTTTTTAGGTATTTAATTAAGGTCATATGAGCACCCAGGGGGCCGCCTTAGGGCCCTTGGTGGGGTCCAGGGGCAAAGCCTCGGAAGCTCAGGGGTTTGAGGTATTTAATAACGGTCAGATGAGCTTCCAGTGGCCCGCCTTAGGGCCCTTGGTGGGGTTCCAGGGGCAGAGCTTCCGGAAGCTCAGGGGTTTTAGGTATTTAATTACGGTCAGATGAGCAACCAGGGGCCCGCCTTAGGTACCTTGGTGGGGTGCGGGGGCGGAGCCCCCCGTAAGCTCTGGGGTTTTAAGCATTTAATTACGGTCAGATGAGCATTTTTTGTACCCTATTTGTGACATTGGCAGGTCACTTATTTTTTTCTCCGTCTTTCTTTCTTTTTCTCTTTAACATACTTTTTTCAAAAAGGAGGGGGGGGGGGGCTCGAGCCCAGCCACTTTGCAGACCATGACATAAAGGCTTCTAAATTAGCGTATATCGCCTGACTGTAATTTGGAAATTTCTTATTTTCCAACAAACGCATACAAAGGTATGACTAACAAAAAAATGCCGGAAAATCATGTCACAACATCAACGTTTGTAAATCACTTGTTTTGAATAAGAAAAAAATCACCTCCCCCCCCCCCCCTCCCCCATCAGTACGCCAGCGTTCAGGGGCTCATGTCTTCTTACCCCTATAACAAAAAAACGGACACGCTTTCCCATTCTCGCACAATATGTCCACGATATGCGCGTATCGCTATTATAGAGACCTCCATTAATAAATATCGTATAGGTGGCATGCGCAATGTTTATGAAATTTAATTCCTGTGAACTTTCCTTTTCCTTGAATGGAATCGTATATGTGATTTAATTCAGGTTTTTATTATTGTAACGTTCTTTTGGATTAAAATACAAACCATGTTTACTCTTTTACTGTTTTTTTTGTTGGAGGGGGGGGGGGCAAAATGCGTTTTGCCCCCCCCCCCCCACTTTTTTTGACTGGGGGGGGGCAACTGCCCCCCCCCCTGCCCCCCCCCCACTTCCGGCGCCTATGTGCGTAGGTGTAAGTGTATATGTGTAATGGGGAGGGATAGACGGGCGGGGTGGTGCCAAGTACGATGGGGGATGGGGTGGTCAGGGGTCCTTAGGGGAGGGGTTGGGTAGATGTCCATTGAGTTGAGGTCATTTTGGTTGTCAAAGCACTTATTTTATGATGGATTATATTATGTTTTCTTTAATGTATTGTTATATTGTTCTATTCCTTTATTATTTGTACACTATACGTATATTATCAGTGTCCCTATGTTTCCTTTTATCGTTATGGAATGGATATGAGTTTTTTTCTGTATGGAATTAATGAGATATGAATACCCTGGATTAAGAACAAAACACAAAACACAAACCACAATTATCTTAAAACACAATATCTTAATCGACAGACTAAAAAAGGTTGGCATTGGTGGAATATGTCTCCATTGGTTTCGTTCCTACCTTTCAAATCGATCTTAAGCGGTTAACCTTCATGATACAACTTCATCGGTTGTTAATCTTCTGTTTTATGTGCCCATCTATTTAATGTATATACCTTACCACTTCATGAGATAATCAGTAAACACAATATAAGCTATCATATGTATGCAGACGATCTACACTTATATTTTTCGTGTCTTCCTATTCAGGAACAGGTAGAAAAACGTGTTGAAGATCTTGAAAGTTGTATTCGTGATGTACGAAAATGGATGAATTATCTCAAACTAAATGACGATAAAACAGAATTTCTCTTGTTAGGCTCCAGACAACAACTTTCCAAGATTGTTATAACTCACATATTTCAAAATGTGTGAAAGCTGCCAATTATCATCTTCGTAATCTTCGCGCTATATGGAAATTTTTAACCCCCAAACCACTCAACAATTGATTCATGCTTTTGTAACATCTCATCTCGATAACTGTAACTCTCTCCTTTATGGACTTCCTAAATACCAAATTCACAGACTACAAAAGGTTCAAAATGCAGCTGCCCGCCTTGTCACTAAATCTGAACGTTCGACCCATACTACTCAAATACTCAAGAACCTTCACTGGCTTGCAATAGAACAGCGTATCAAATATAAAATTCTACTACTCACCTACCATTCACTAAATGGATCAGTCCCTGAATATATTTCCTCTCTTCTTAATATCTCTTTAAGTTCTCGTGCAGGTCTTCGTTCCTCTAATTCAACAAATTTAACACAATTAAGAACAAAGAGGAGTTGGGGAGACAGAGCTTTTACAGCTGCTGCACCCCGGTTATGGAACTCACTACCCCAATCAATCAAAATGTCAGCCAATCAAAATTTGTTCCAAAAAAAAATGAAAACCTATCTAATGTCTGAATTCCTTAGTTAAGACGTAGTGTATTTCACAATCTGATGTAATTAAAGTTGTTGAATTATATTTAATTATGTTAAATTATTTTCGTTCAATGTACTCACCTTGTTAGGCGCCTTGAGCATCTCTTGGGGTGGATATGTGCGCATTATAAATGTTGTTATTATTATTATTAAAGGGTTTTTTCTTTGGGGAGGGGATTTAAGGGAGAGGGGAGGTTTTTGTTTTTGTTTTTTAAGGGGGAGGGGATTTTAAGGGGAAATGTAGTTTGAGGCACTTAATGTTACATTTTTTTCCATTCTGTCATTAATTGTCATGTTATTCGAAACTCATTAGCTTGTTTTCAAATTATCTATCAATTTTTTTTTTTTTTAATGAAAAAACAATAAATAATATTTTTTGAAAAATTATGTGGAATTCAAAGAGTTAAGTACAAAACATATTACAATTTACATCGTTATCTTGTAAAATAAAAATATATAATGAACTTAATCTCAAAAATTATTTTACAATGTCCATCTCAACTGGGAATGTTTTGAGCAGTATGTCCCTCCTTATGATTTTTTTCAAATATAAATAATTTATTATTCAAAGCGATTACTGTAATCCTTCCTCAACCTTATCATTGCGAAAGAAAAAAAAGGGGGGGGGTGACAAAACATGAACGTGAAAGTTATAGTCGTCTGCGACTCAGAATGAGCCGTTTAAGTAGGCAACGTCAGTATCACCATGGATATATAGGTACATTTATTACCCTATGATCGCGAAATTAATTCGATAAGATATTAATGTAATAAGTTCTCATTTATTACCTGGCCATTAGGAAATCAAACAGAAACTGCGCTGGAGCTGCTAGTATCGAGAAGGAAAACGAAAACAGATTGCAGGGTTTATCCAAAGTTAAGATCCGCTACTGATCCTGCTGGGGTAGAAAATTGTGGTCTCTGCTGGATGATATATCATTCGCTGCTTCTGCATCTAAGGCTAAGTTGTGGAACGGTCCATCAGGACATTTGCTCTTGTGATCAGCTATCTGCTTTCAAAACTCAGCTTAAGGCATACATATTCCAAATTACATATAAGTAAACACTGCTGCAGTCTTTCTCAAGTGAATCATGAACTGCAAAAAAAAAAGGAATTTTGAATTTCACCAGCGCCTTTTTTTTTTTAACTAAAAGTTTTTTTTAAACAAAGTCTCAATTTGGATTAAATTTGGTTTGATTGTTGTAATTATAGGAAATATATCGTTTGTGGCTTATGATGTACAACTGTCGCTATTCTATGAAATAAATACTTTTCCTCGGCGTGAATCTAGGAATTGGAGACATTAATAATTATTGAGAAGTCGCCCCATGTTTGCTTCATTTACATGGATGCATCAAAGCTTTGAGGATAGTAATTATAAGAAGCAGTGCCGTGTATACGTCAGTTTAATGAATACATCAGAAATTTGAAGGCAATAATTATCAACAAGCAGTGCCATGATTTCGTCAATTTTATCGACAGACACCTGCACGACGGACTCCAACATCACTGGAGATCCTCCACACGACAGGTACAGTCCTGAAGCGATAAGCGAAGTCGTTACCCTGATCATCATCATGATCGCCTCGTTCTTTGCGAACATCTTGGCGATGACGCAGATACTGACGTCGCCGAAGCTGAAGAAACACCATCATAATCTTCTGATCGCCAATCTCAACGTCATCGACCTCGCTGTCGTGCTGTTAAGTATGACATTCTCTGTAGTCACCATTATAGACGACGGTTATCTACTTTCCAACAACCGAATAATTTGTACGGTAAGACCAATGCCAACTGTTTACAATACTCAGTACTGCTCAAGTCACTTTAAAAATAAATGACTTACTCAATTAAAACAATTCTAATTAAAGGTACTTTGTCTCATTTGCAGCCAACATCAAATTCTGTAGAAATGTGCAGGAATTATGAACATGTCACGTATGTCATATCTGTAGAATTTAAACGTAAGCAGTGTCCTAATATTCAAATTATGCAAGGAAACCCGTTACTTTCTACACTTTAATGTGAGACACTATTGAGTGACTGACTTACTACTTTTTTCTATGGTCATAACATACAAAAAGGAGCTGTAAAGGTACATGAGCATTTGTCTACATCAATAACCCAATTCTTGTAATAGCCAAAATTAAACTGATTGAATCTATTTGCGCGGCATGAAACGTACGACCATTCGGTACAAGGGTCTGAAAAGCAGACTATTAGTGATTGCAATCCGTAAAGTCGATTAATTAATGGTCGTTATTTTCCCACTTAGAGACATTTTCAAGCCCTTCGTTTTGAGGGAAGTTCTAAATTGGTATGATTTCAAATGCCTTTGGAACTTAACCTTTTCATTTTTTTGTCCGTCAAATGAGACATATAGTACCTTTAAAGAAGAAGAACTTAGTGTTTCTTTTCATTCTATACCCACGGCAATGAATGATATTGATAGCATAATGAATTAAGCCAAGTTATTTGTAATTGAATTGATGTATTAATTCGCTCATTTTTATACCAAGTTTAGGTTAACTTGTTCATTATCTAATTCATCTGTTTGCTCACTCTTGAATTAACATTTGACTAAGGACAAACTTATTTAAAAGTTGCCTTTCGATACAAATCCTGATATTTCTCTTTTTCATTTTCTTAGATATGATTATGCCGAATTGCAAATTCATTTTATTGAACGAAAAGTATCCCCCTATCTCTCTCTCTCTCTCATACAGATAAATGGCTTCTTCGCTACTACATGTACCATCGGTAACTTCATTAACGTCATGTGTATCGCCGTTGACCGATACCTCTCTATCGTCTGGCCCGTCCATTTCCCGCCAACTCGACGTCGGATGTACTTGACGATCGTTTTCATTTGGGTGGTTTGTTTCTCGCTCGGATTGCCGCCTGCATTCGGCTTTCTAACTTCCTATGAATACACTGAGCGCACACATCATTGCTCTCCTAAATGGGACGACGACGACACGTGTAAATACTACATAATCTGGTCCACAGTCATTTTTGTGATAACCGTACCGGTGATGATCATCTGCTATGTATGCATCATACATCATATCCTGAAGAGTGACCGGCTACTCCGCTCCTTCGATACAACAAGAAGAGCCTCACATGTGTCCAAGAAATCGTCCGGGTCAAGAGTCCATGGGATCCATCGGGTAAATTCAATTCTAAGACCGGATTGTTTAGAATGTTCATTTCCGGGTGTTTCGATGCGGTCGATGACAGATGTCCATAGGGATAGTGCTGAAAAATATAAGGACAGTCGTGACGATGCGTACGGCGCCACGGAGAACGAAGGATTTCAAAAAGACGAAGCTGTGCCTGTTAATATCAGAAAGGATGAATCCTTCGTTGACAGTAGGAAGTCTGGACCGTATGTGATATCCGGAAAGATTGACAAACAGGCCCCATCTTGTAAAAGTTCCGCTGGCGACGGACCCGATGTCGCTCAGAATCGTTCAATGTCTCGTCAGCCGCAGAATGATCCGGCATCGACCTCGAATCCGACTTCGACAGACAGTGCCGAGATTGGGCGCAGCGGGAAGAAAATGTCGGCACAGAAGCGTAGACTGAGCCGAGAGAAACGCGTGGCTTTAACAGGTAGGACACGATTCTTGGACATTACTCCCCTAGACAAATATCTCCAAAACACTATGCCCAGAAAGAAGAAGTCGTCTTTCCAAACGCACTACATCCAGTATTTTAAATATCCCTTTTTTAGTCAGTTATGCATAGGTCGCATTTGCCGCCGCGGCCGTGCAGTCTTTAATATCGAAGGCCAAAAGCAATTATAGGACCGCAGCAGCATTCTCACGGTCACATGCGGTAGCGATCACATTTTTTAGGGTAGCCGCACGGTGTATTCTGAATTTGTGGACACAGAAAATCTGCGACTGCAGTACGGCTTTTGAAGTGATGACGCACGGTCGCCTTAGAACGCCCCTGCGGCGGTCGTAGCTTTTTGACAAATATTAAGGCAGACGCAAGGCGGCCGAAGTAGGACCATACGGCGACCATGCGGCCAGACTGATGCTGCCGCTTCACCCCTGGAGTATATAAAAAAACGTAATGCTACCGTACGCCCGACGTACGGTCGCCGTGGAACCGCTGTACGGCATGTCTAATTGCTATGGCGAATCTAGAAATGAAAACGGTTTAAAACTCAGCGTTATAATCCCACGGCGACCCGCACGGCCTGTCAAGATGGGGATACGCCTTAGGGTGACCCTGAGGCCACCTCAGATTCTCTGCGGCCACCGCAAGTATCTCTCGATTTCAGGGGCGTACGGCCGCCGTATCCTAGCCGTAGAGCAATTGTGACCTAGGCATAAGCTTAATTATGCCTAGGTCACATATAATTATACCGGGCCCCGTATATTTTCCAACTCGGCGGCTTACCGTGGATTTAGAGACCGTACGGGAACCTTCCGATTTTCATTTCTACTGCATGTGTGGTCATATATTCTGCGGCACCCGGGAGGTGCCCGGTGAAATTGTTCGAGTGAAATGCAAGGCGCCCGTAAGGGTGCCGGTAGGGTGCCGAGCGGGTGTCTGCCGGTGAGCTTACGGGCCCCGTCCGATGAGCAGGTTCACCCTTGGCTCCCTTAAGGGTGCCGTGCCAGGCCCCCCCCCCCCCCACTCCGAGAACGGACGGACCCCATGCGTGATACCAAAATGTCCGGTAAAGGGGTACTTTTCGTGCCCGAGAATTGTAAAAAAAAAGGGTGTTTTAACTTTTCACCCAGAGATTTCTGTAGAAAGGTTTTTTTTCTTCTCTTATCTCTTTGGACTCCTGAGTAATTATTCCGAATTTAGGGGGGTCTCCAAGGCAGGAAAAGCCCGCGAAAGGGGGGTTCGGAATTGTTGGCAGTCCTCAGATAGGGGGTGCTTTCAGAAAGAGGGAACAAGCATATGCGTACCCTAAATAACACTGAGTGGGGGCCGGGGTGCCGTGCTGTGCCCTAAACTATGAGTCCTCTGACATCCGCACCTCCTGTTTTTGCAGCTGCGTTGTACATTTTGAGATGCCGCCGTGAGGGGCCGCACGGGCAATAGTCATTTCAAATGGCCCCCGGACGGCGCCCGTAGATTTTTCATGAGAATTGACCCCCCAAAAAATCGTTGAGGGTTCGTCCGGGCACCGTCCGGAGCCCACACGGGACCCGTAAGGTGCCCTACGTGCCCTTTACTGGCTTTCTACGGCCTAACGGTCAGATTAAAAAAAAGCTGGGATAATTGGGAGCAGCCAACTCAGCACCACGGCGCCCGTACGACTTAAAAAAACTGTCCCGGCGCCCGTAGGAACTTTACGGCAGCCGAAAATTCCCAAAAATATCTGTTTTTACTCGCCGTACGGGCCTGGTTTTAATAGTATAACAATCGCTTTGTAGGGCGCAAAAGTTCGCAGGCCAAATCAAAACAGGCCGTATACGAAATTTCCATAACGTTTCATTTTTCTACTTTCGAAAATAAATGTTTACTTGAACTGAAATCAAAATATGACAGAATCTGTCGTCCTATATAATAACGAAAAACTCCTGTATAATCAATTTCTTGGCATTTAAAAAAAAAAATGTTGCACCGTCGGCACTCGTGGAAAGGGGATGTCCCCTGCGCCCCCCCCCCCCCCTCCCCCACTGTCGATAATGATCTATGTTAAGTATTTGCAATGCGTTAGGCAAACACAAATTGCATTCATAGAACAAGACCTGTAAACTTTAAAGGGATCCGGTAACTTTGTCTTAGATCCTTTAGAAATAATCCTTGATTTAACTCATGCTGCAATGATAATTATAACCCTCTAGCTCAGTCAGGAACTCCATGACTTTTACAACCTGATCGACTGTCTGATTATCCAGATATTAATGATTGGAACACTACAGTCTATTGGGGAAAACGAGTATGGTAAGACCGGTCACTCAAAGATTTTTACCTATTTGAGGCACTTCTTGATCATTTTGAAGCGCGATTTTTTTTTAGGGCTTCAATATGACACCATATCACAGAAACTGGTAACATGTAGGACCGTGTTTCTCAGATTTAACATTTTTAAACGATCCCTTTAATATAAATTTTACTTCACATTTGTCTTGCATCAAAGGCTTGTTGGTCTAGTGGCATTATTCTCGCTTTGGGTGCGAGAGACCCCTGGTTCGATTCCCGGACAAGCCCTAAGATATCTTTTTTGAAAGCCCGCTATACTTCTGTATTGTCCCTCATAGAAGAATGATTTGTTTGGTGTTTGAGTTAACATAAACCATGGCTTGTTGGTCTAGTGGTATGATTCTCGCTTCGGGTGCGAGAGGTCCCGGGTTCGACTCCCGGACAAGCCCTTCTTTTGCTTGTGTAAACCAGCCAGAACTAGAACGACACGTTCGTTCGTTCGCTCCGTAATATAGGATCCAGAATGCCAAATTTAGTATGCACTATCCACTTCGGGAGGAGGGGGGGGGGTATAACATGTTCATATCATTTTGGTACCAGGGACTCCAGTATCAATAATTTTATTCATATAAATGTATTTCAATTGACATCTTTAACCTTTCATGGCCATGCAAACTATTGGCATATATCTATGTAGTACATAAATCACATGTTTCGAATAGTAATAAAACTGGATTATTGTTTATTGACAGCAGTAGTGATTGACACAGAATAGAGGAAAATATTTTCTCATCTCCGACATTAATTGAGAAAAAAAATACACGGGGCTTGTCCGGGAATCGAACCCGGGGCCTCTCGCACCCAAAGCGAGAATCATGCCACTAGACCAACAAGCCTTGCTTGAATTCGGAGAAGGAAACTCAATGGAATTCCCTAGTGGGATGTACGAAAAGATGACTGATGCAATATAGAAAATGTTGCAACTTAAAAATTAATTGATATGCAAGATGCAAACATAAGGTTACTGAAACACCTGATTCAACAAAGTGGCTTGTAAAAGAGAAAAAGTCAATATTATTAAAGATGTTAAGACTCTATTTGGGGTAGGGCTCTCATTTGCACAGCCTCTGGATCCTTTTTACAGACAACGTTATGATATTAAACCGGCATATTGTTTTAATCAGCCGCGGATCCAGGGGGCCGAGCGGGCCTTGCCCCCCCCCCCCCTCCCTGGCTCCCCAAAAAGAAAAAAGGACGGCCCCCCCCCCAAAAAAAAGTGTTTTTTAATTTTTAATTGTGACGAGAAATTTATCTTTTTTTTGGGGGGGGGGGGCTCAAGGGGGTAGGGGGGGGGGGGGGGGGTGTTGAGCGAAATATCGGCCGGCGCGATTTTCAAATTTCAGGGAGCAAAAAATAAGAAAAACAAATTAGTGCTCACCACCCCCCCCCCCCCCCCTATATCGGCCGGCACTATTTTCAAATTTTAACACACTTAATTTCAAATTGATTTCAAATTTGGGCCTACCCCCCCCCCCCCCCCCTTATAAATCCTGGATCCGCGCCTGCTTGTAAGGAACTTCATGCGTAATTCTAGGTACTTAGTCGTTTGCGGTCCAATACATTTGCAAAGCCAAGATGATGTTAGTAACGTGTCAGACAAAATACATTTCGATTGTCCAGTACGAAATAATAGGAATTCTAGTAGAAATGATTTTTTACTGTGGTCTTAAAGACCGAGGGAAATAGATATACGTCGTATTTGAAAGAAGATTTGCATATATTACTTTCGGGGTACATCTTTTAGTCATCTCTCTCTCTCTCGTTCTCTTTCTTTTTGTACAGGTGCAATGTTGGTCCTCACCACGATACTTTGTTGGACACCCTACAGTGCCATCCATTTCTGTCACATTGAGATTGATGTCAGCCATTCCTTTGCCGTCACCACCATGTGGATAGCCTACGCCAACTCCTTGTTGGATCCCCTGGTCTATGTCTTCATGAACAGGAAAGAGAGGACCATCCAGCATGTTAGCAGAATCTTGACAACCTTCTTTGATGTACCAAGGAAGATCTGGAGAAGGATTCGTGGAAAAGGCTCTGATGAGTGATTACAGTGGCATCCACGAAGTTCATGAACAAGGAAAGGGGACGAATGTCTCTATACAGTGCGTCCCAGAAAAAGCGAAACCCAGAATTGTCGATGTTTTATCGTAACTATAATTAATAAATGAGACATCTGTAAAGTTTAGATCCTCCCCTTTTATTTGATGCAACTTATATGATCCATATTTCACGCATGGGTGATAAAAGTGACTCGGTAACATTTTTGAAGGTTGATGAAAAAAATTGCTTGATCATGTGTATAAAATGTTACTTATTATATTCCTTCTACTGTACTAACCCTCTGACATGCGAAAAATCCTGAAAAAATTCTCAAACCACAAAAATATCTATGGTTTCTTTAAAGGCGTCACTGTGCAACACCCTCTAACAGTGATCAACAGTAGATTCTCCCTACCATTTAAAAAAAATTCCCAACCGTTTTTCCATGAAAAAAGACATAAAACACTTAAATGTCTGGAATGGTATGTAGAGCCAATTTATTGCTTTGTGACGATTTACATTCACCTAAGATGTAATTAAATTGTAATAAAATAGTTGGGGTCGGAATCGATCAGATAAGTTTTTAATTTGTAACATTAATAATGGTCCGTTTTCACTCAAATTTTCAGATTATCTTAAATTGTACATTTAGCATTGAAGTCACTACCTTGAACAAAGTTACCAAGTCCCTTTAAAAACAATTTGAAGTAAGGGTACCAAAAAGTCTTTAGGCGAACGGTATCTGAATTTCAAAGAGTAAATCACGATTCTAAAAGGTTCATTTTCTGCCCTTTCATATGACACCTCAATCAGGAAAAATGAGCCAGGAATAACAAAGTTATGTTTGTTTGAATTACTGCTTTCATTTCCATAATTTTATTAAACGAATCCGTTTTACTGGCTGTCTGTCTAACAACATAAACGAACGACTTTGTAGTGACCAAATGTCACTGTAAAATAACGTTTTATGCATTGGTTTGTACAAGATGGCGGCTAGGGAGAATTAATTTCACTTGCGTGGTCCGCTGTCTCGCTTTTCAGACATGTCCTAACCGGTTCCGTCTGGTTTGTTAATATATATATTCTATTGTTATGTAGATTTTGTCATTGTTACGTACAGCGCGTATACGTGCATATTAATTTTGTGCGCATGTTTCAACCAATCACGCTACATTCTTTATGTTTAGAAAGGTACTTAATCGATCTCATTAAAAGAGATCGGACAATATTAAGTCGTTTTCGCTGTGGCAATCAGATTACCTGCCGATTGTAGCTGGTAGATATTCAAATACTCCAAGGGAAATGAGGCTATGTACGCTGTGCAATTTGCAATCGCTTGGGGATGAGTTTCATTACTTGTTTGTATGCCCTACCTTTCGTTCAGAAAGAAAATTGTTCATCGATAAATATTTTATTGAAAGACCAAATACACTGAAAATGGGTCAGCTTTTTAACTCCAATAATGTACAAACACGTTTAAACTTAGTAAAATTCTGTCGAAAAATAATGCTTGGTTTTCATTAATTTAAGTATGTGCAAAAACATGTTATGAGTTCAATATTAACTTTATGTTTCTCCTTTTTGTCTTATATCAATTTATTAAATTGATATCAAGAATATTTTCAGTAATTCATTAATTCACATATAAATTTACTGGTGCCAGTAAATTTCTTTTTCAATTGCTTCCATTAATTTCGTCATTAATTATCGTTTTAATTGATATTTTCGTTTTGTTTTCGATTAGTATTATTATCATCATCATCAATATTGTTATTATCATTATTATCATAATTTTTCTCACTATCGTCAATAGTGTTATTTTGTATGGATTAACATTAATTCTATTTGTATTGTATATTTCACAGTGTTTAATTGACAAATTCAAACTGATTGTAAACTTCTCCAATACCCCAATGTGGGTGACATGAGAATAAATTGTCATTGTCATTGTCATTGTCAGCGATTGGGGCTTCGATCTGATTTTCCATGTAGAAATCAGAGGGATTTTTTAAAGCTGCACACACAGGTCGTTACTGTGTTTTTGTTTACCGTGCCGGTCGAATTTTCGTCCAACATGGAATCAACGACTTCGTCTCCGGACCTCTGGCGGGGGACTTGCTCATCATTCGACTCATTTTATATCAGTGTTTTGTGGAGAGACTAGTTTATTGCTATTACCAGCATATTCTAGGATCGTCTTTTCCACCGACATTTTTCGTTATGTTGACACAATGAGTATCGTCATCGTCATCACCTCGCCATCATCTGCAGTGTTGTGTTGACACGCTGATTGTCGTCTTCGTCATCACCTCACCGTCATCCGTTGTGCTCTGCTGACTCGCTGATTATCGTCACCATCATCACCACTTCATTGACATTATCTGTACGACTGTACATCGACATCGTCAGTTCAGTTCAGTTCAGTTTATTAATATCATCATTTCGCAGCCTGGGCTGAATTGCATGACAATTTACAATTAAAAACATATCATATTTCTTTCACAATTGTTTCAAATATACTACTAGTTAAAATACCATATAATTAACAAAGACAATGAATTGTCATCAATAGTTAGATCACTTTCTAGTGACAATTCACAATATTAGCATTAAGAATAATTCAATGTATATATATATATACAACAACAATATTTGCATTAATAATATTATCTAATTTGGTTTTGCATCATTCAGTAGAGATTGGGTAAATAAGTCATTGATAAGGTATTTGAGTGCTTAATTGAACAAAAAATAACCTTGTTGATACCTGTAATGCTATGCGTAATACCCATGTTCATGCTTCGGTAATCAATTATGCCCCTGGAAATATAATTATATGAGAAATATGTTCTGATTTCAAAATATATATCGATAATAATAATTAAATAAATAGTGACATCGCATGCATTGATTGATTGTCTCGATCATCACCTTCATCAACAAGACCATCGTCATCGTCTCTGTCATTATCGTCATCTTCGTATCCGCCATTGCCGCTGTCTTCGTCATCATCGCCGTCTACGTCTTCATCGTCGTCATCGTTTCGTCGCCATGGATCGTCAGTATCGTCATTGCCTGACCTCGTCAATGCTGATTTGGTTTGAATATGATTGCTTTACCTTATTGAGTGCTTTGCTGAACTAATTAAGTATCATTCTTGTATTTGATTTTTGATGCTTGACATTCGTTTTTTTTTTATGATTGATGATTATTGTTTTTTTTTTTTTATGTAAATTATTTGCCATCTGCATGCATGAGGGAGTTCTTCCCTCCGGAGACATTTGATTATTGTGTTGTTTTTAGTATGTACACCAACGATTATACGACCCTTGATAATTTGTGTTGATTATCTATAATCAATCATTGATATTAATTATATAAGCTAAAGGTTTGATAGTGTGTTTTTTTTCCTCGTGAGACCCCTGCCAGGGGAGTTCTTCAAAATTACTGCTTGCATGGCTGATCGTTAACGAAACGGAGTTTGTTGTTTGTTGCTACGGAAATTAATTTACTCTTTGAAAATCCATGTTTGAAAAGTTTTTGAAATTACTTGACAGGTATTGGTTTGGTCTAGAAGTAGTATAAATAACTTGCAACGCACTAGAACTAGATCAATGTAATAATCTTGCTATTGTACAGAGTACGCCCTCTGCGTTTGATTTCGCTTTGTTGAATTATAAATTACGCATTTTTACACATTAATGAATTCAGGTATTGTTATCAAATTATTTAATTGTACGGACGACTGTTTAATACGAATTTACCTATTGTTACTTTGTATGTTAGTTGTAGAGTATAATGTGATTAAAAAGATATCTTTTACCTGATATTATACCCTTACTTGTTTGTGTTCAAACTTACCACATATCAATACTTGCATTTCTGATACCATTACCATACGATTATTACTATTACAACTACTATATACTACTACTACTACTACTACTACTACTACTACTACTACTACTAATATTACTACTACCACTTCTACTACTACTACTACTACTACCACTTCGTCCACTACTACGTCTTTACTGTTACTATAATACTACTACTGACACTATACGACCGATATTACCTTATTACTACAATTACTACACGTATTACCAACAATTTTTATCATGATCAAGTTTAAATCGTATGATAGATAATGCTGTCTTGGGATGATAATTACGGAGATAAGCCTACGAGAAACTCAAGCACAGATCGAAGCATGTTTTCTTTATTACACTGTTTCGTGACAAGATACCCCCTCCCTTACCCCTACTGCTACCACCCAATCCTCACACATACCACTCCTACCACTTACCCACCCTGCATAAACTCTACTACCACTACTACCAATATTACTAAAACACTTCAATTTTATCAATCTTGGACATTGTGATAATTACTAACAATTTTAAATCGTATGGGCGCTAATGCTGTTTTATAATGATAATTACAAAGATAAGCCTATGAGAAACGCAAGCTCAGATTGACTTATGTTTTCTTTATTACACTGTTTCGTGACAATTAGATACCACCTCTCTTATACTTCCACCACCCAACCCTCACACATACCACCCCTACCACCTCCCCACCCAAGATGTGGTCTTCCGATACCACCAGCCTTCACTATCACACTCCTGTCATTCTTTAAAAGGTGCGGAAGACATGCCTAACATCATCCTTCATAAGATGCTTTGATGTAAGACCATCTCAACCCGAGGTCAGAGAAATGAAAGGTATCTCGCATTATCACACCAGGGGAGTGTTTCACAAAGATCCTAAGTCGAACTTAACTCTAAGTTGGACTTAAATGATATGAAGAGCCATTTGTAGCCTCAAAATGAAATATATTCAAAAGCAAAAATTCAAGTATTCAAACTTTCCATGAATTTCAGATCTAGAACATGAAATCTCCTTGATAATAGAAAATATGAATGATTTAAATTACAATTATGTTGCCTTTTAAAATAACTATTACATAATATTTTCAAAGATGCTAACGGCTTTCCATAATTTTTAAGTCTAACTTAGAGATAAGTTCAACTTAGGATCTTTGTGAAACACCCCCAGTTTACTAAGCTATCTAACCGTTCCTACATTGTCGTTCGGTAATAGAAGAAAACCCACTACAGCTTCACATTGAAAGACATCTCACACCTCTTCTCGTGGTCTAAGCACCGACTGGAGAAGAAAGGAGAAATTGGATGAAAGACGTAAAAATATTTTCAAAGGTATCTTGTCACCTATCGATCCTGTAAGCCGGTTGATGTGTATTCTATGTCTATTGACGAAATTCTTTTGAGACATTACACCTTTTGTGGGGAATCTTTAGTTGGTCGGTGATAGGACTATTCATAAACGATAGCCACTCATCCCATTCTATGCATATGTCAATGGATAGAATGGGTAGAGATAGACAGTTAGGTACCTGTGGACGCTTTAATTATCAGATCATCCGCTGTTTTTCTTTTAAGTATTAACTGTGAAGACAATGTGGCTCAGGCTAGCTGGTAATATTGAAGTTTGGCCCCGTGATCAATAGTAATTTGTAGAAGGGGTACTGCATCCTTTATTCCACTAATCAAAACAAAGGATTTCATTTGCTCCAACTCGGTGAGGAGTCGCGCTTCATCGCGTGACGGAAATAAGAAAATGAGGAGATGAGAAAGGATACGTCAACGGGAGCGTAACGGCATCAGCAGAGCGTGACGATCCGTACGTCGCAACGGGAGTTGATTGCGAGTCCGTAGAACAGAAACTAAACGAACGTGGAACAGGATCCTCTCGATCGTCAGCAGCAACAGTTTCCGTATAATCTCGCTTGGCATATCAAAAAAGCGGCACGCACGCGCGCGAATGACCGTGTGCGACTTTTACAAAAGATCACAAAATAAAAATCGGCACTGCTTTCATCACCCGACACTCTACGGAGATTCATAACTTTCCACGCGGGTGTCCTCCCCGTGAGCTGCCTACTTCGATACCGATACCGACGTCTTGACGGGGATTAGCAGCCGCACTTAGCTCGAGAGTGCCTTTCTCTTCTCACTTTTATCTCTCGGACTGCTACATTTCTCGGGTCTTACTTACTAGGAAACGATTTCTGAGACACCGGGAGAGGAGACATCAGAAGAGCGACCGAAGGATGCCCACGAATTGTGTCTAATGTCACACCCACATGAGAAACTTTGCATAGACAGGCCAGGAAAAAATAAGCTTGGAATATCTTGACTGGACCGGCGCTGGAGGGTCCTCACTTTTAACTTTTTACAAACGTTGCCTGAAGTTTTGACATTCATCTTGTTACTTTAGAAAGAGATTTGAATGGTAATCTCCCTTTGACGATTGACGGATTTTACGCTGAAGAGTAGAAGAGGAGCATTTTCAGATTTTCGAGAATTCCACTCGGAAAAGAGTGCATCTGGTATCATAGACGTTTGCAAAGGAACTTAAAATGAATCTATTCGGATTAACCTTGACTTTAGCCATTTCGGCTGCACTGATATGCACAACAGAAGCTATGTGGTGGTGAGTCTTCTTCACTTATTGATGTGGAAACTTGGAAATAATTAAAGCAAAGATATCATAGAATCGTTGAATAAGATTAGTTTCAGTGATAATCGCAAGATAAAGAATATACGCAATTTAACCAGTATCCCGTATCGTATATCACCATGCAATATTCAATTCTACTAAATCAACTCAGTACAAAAGATAATGAATGTATCAAAAGTTGCATGTAATAGCTGCTTTCAGTGGTTTTCTTCTGAAAATAATTAAAACAAGCACCTTATGATAAGAGCCTTCGTGTGGAAGGGAATTGGTCAGTCATCACGTTCCACCATCCATTGAAGAAAGTGCACCGAGGAAGAAAACGTGCTTTTGTTTTTTAAACTGTAGTTTTAATCGATGGGTCAATTCTAAATATGCATTCTATGGACTGTTTTACACGTTGTAAACTTAGTGTTGGAATGGTTCTATTTCATTTCGAATTGATTCCATTCCCTCTGGTTTAAATTGGGCAAACGTTCAGTGTGGGATTTGTAATTAAGCAATTAGTCAAATGAATTGCAATTACATGTTTAGTGGAAACTGATTGGGGCCTTTTTCTCGAAAGGTTCATAACGTACACGCCAAAAGGAAATGCAATTAAGTAATGAATGAGTTATCAAACTTGTGCATTTATTTGCTTGTTTCCGATGAAATGATATCTTTTCAAAATCAGCATGTGTAAATGTATACTTATATGTATATACACGCCACAATTTATAGCAATTCAATTCATGTAGTAGGCCTATATAGGTAGGCCTGCATAACCCATGTACAACAATACTAACATTAATGAAACTATATGTCGTCACATGTTTGATACGTTTTGCACTTGAATTAATAAATATTTGACGTGAATTCATCAATTCATGGTAAATTGAAAATATTCATTTTATCAGAGAGACAACAAAAATCATTATCATCATTCTTTTATTTGGATGTCCCAAAAAGTTCAGTGGTAGATTTCCGCCCACCTCCTCATGCGCTTTTACAGAACAATTGCTCGATTCCAGTTTGCATTGTGCTTTTAATGACTATTGACGCGAGCAAACCGCTAGCCTGTTGACTCCAATTATGCGACACAACTGGCCGGGCCAGTTGCGGCACAAACACAAGCCCCTCTCCGCTGATGTGTGACATTCTGCAGCTGCTTGACACGAGTTTGGCAGTCTCGTCAGAGTCACTTAATTCCATTAAATTTCATATTTCCGGGGTATTGCACCCTCGGAACTTCACATTAGATATGGAATTTGTAAAGATGGGATGTTGTCTCGGGCGAAATTTAATACAGGACCGGTATAGTAGTATCACTTAACACAAAAGGCCTACTGAAATGTGTTTCCGTTTTTAAATCGTTATTGTTGTTGATGTTCTCTTTGATACGTTACAGGTCATTTCAGCAAACAATTTCTACCAATTTATAAAAAGTACATAACTGAATGGAATCCTTCCTATAACTTTAACTTTGATTCACCTTTGCATTTATGTTGTGGCCTCCACCCAGAAACCGGATTATTTACATTCATTTTATGACTTATCTTAACTCTTACGTTTTATCCCCCAGCAATTGAGGATATTACTAATTGTTTTGAAAATGCTCTTTATAAACTATTCTATTTCATTAAACATGTGGACACGATACGGGCATAAATGGAAAAGTGAGAACAGGTATGAAACATGCCACGTTGAAATAGAAGTATTTAAAGCAGGCCAAAATATTCTTTGTATACAAAATTACATTTTCAGTTTGCTCAACAAAATTACTTTTGATGCAGGTTAGGATTCGCTCATTAAAATTGTAGATGCACAATGCTTTATTAGATTGGACAAGTGATACGTCAACCGGAAAAAGTAAACACGTACAGCGCTGATTTTGATGTTAATGTATTATGGTGTTGACAAGGAACAGAAGGCAATAAATGTTCATCAAATGCGTGAAAAGGTAAGGGTAATGACTTATGAAAGATGAAAACAAATATTGCAGTCGTTTATTATAAACAGCTCTTACTTTATTGGTACCTCTTGCCCCTATGTGCCCATAAATAACAAACATGTTATCATTGTACATTTACCTCCTGGTGTTGTCCCGAACATTCCCAATACCCCAAAACACTTCCTTCCCTAATAAGTTTGTCCCACTAGTTGTTGAACAACTTCTTCACAAGGGACGTAGCCAGAAAATGATTTAAAATAGGGACAGAATCCAAGAGCTGTTCTATAGAGCGGGAGAGGGGGGGGGTATGCTTTCACCACCCCTCCCCCCTCCTGCTTCGCAATCGTACTGTATTGGAGTGGAATCCACTTTACTGGAGAACTATAAGGAATCGCTTCCACTGGATTTACTTCAACTCCAAATGAATAGTGGATTCCGCTCCAAAGTAGTGGTCTGAATCACTCTAATGAGTGGATTTCCACTCCAAAGCGAAGTTATCCCTAATATGACTCAAAATAGTGATTTTCCACGCCTGTAGGTCTAGAGTAAGGAAAAAACCGGGTGTTTTGGCATTCGACCTTTAACATGACTTGTCGATTTACGAGATAAAGAACATGACCGAACGACTTGTCACACAACATGACGGGTTACTGTGTTAATGACTTGGAAAAAATGTCACAACATGGCGTGTGACGTGAAGAATATGTGTGAAAGGGTAGAGGTTGATCGAAAACAAGAGTGGAGTGATACAGTCACATCTGTGTAGAAAGGCCATCGAAGGGGAAAGAAAAAGCGATCTATATAAAACAAGATGGTTGTTATTTGCAGGTTTCTTTGAACATGTAATTATTTCAAGGTAAACAAGAAGAGGGGGCGTGCACCCCTGCCCCCCCCCCCCCTCCACCAGACCTACTCCATTTGGGTAGGGGTAACCTGCAAGGTACTGTTAAGGTAAAATTGACTGTATATTGGTGAAGATGGTATTCATATTAATTCGTAAATCTTCTGCTTCATTTGTATCTCTCTCTCTCTTTTCGGGGGGGGGGGGTGTCCCTTTCATTTTTCCATTGACAATCTCCCCTTAGTTTTCTTACCTCCTTCCTTCCTGTCTATCATAATGATACATTAACTGCTTTGTCTCGTTCGTTCTGCAGAATAAGTAGTAAAATGTGCAATAAAAATGTCACTACCATAACATCACCAAAGTGTTTACTCATGGAAACTGTCGAGATGGTATCTCTTCATACTCTGCTAGGTGACGACTGAGAAAGAGGATTTTAACTAATTATCTTACTTTCCTTTCGCTCATCAATATTCCAGATTTCCTTTCTTCTAAAAACTACTTTATGTCATTGAATGATTTGACACATGATTTCTTGCTTCCACAGTTACTAGTTTTATTGATTTCAAATCCTACAAATATTTCAAGATTTCTTGATTTCTTGTAAATATCAAATCGGATACAGTAGCAGTAGGCCTACATCATAAAACATGACCCCATCTGAAAAGATAAACGAATAAGTTAGTAATCATGTATTTATGAAAACATCATCTTCCTCAAGTAATCTTCATTACGATTCTTTTTTTCAAACAAATAAAGTCAGTAATTTGAGGGGTTTACTCTAACTTTTGACCTGCGACGTGCCAAAATGTGAAGTCATAAAATTGCACAGTTGACATCCATTCGTGCGTAACATTTTACCCAGTCCTGGGAAAGCCAAAAGAAGTATCGACTGCAATTTAATGACTGCAATGAAATCACATTTATTACAAAGGCATATTCTTTCGCGCAATTGGCATTGGGCTTTCGTTCCTACATTTTTAACTAGTCCCGGAAATATAACTAAAAAAATAATTAAATGAAATTCATTTAAATATTTTGAGAAACGCCAAAATATGAAGTCAAACCATAATGTTTTATAATTTTGAACACGCATACACGTTTGAAGGAAAGGGAATGCATAAAGTCATGCCTCACTTGGATAGATTGTACTCAGATGGCGTAGCGTTAGTCCGCTCATGGCCCGTCACGAATGATTGGGGGCACAAGTCGAACTCGGAAAATACAATGCGCTTTTACAAGGCTACTGATTAGGAGGAGGGTGTGGGAAGGAGGTGGTCAGTACAGATATCTTCTTTTCTCATCCTTTTCTTTCTTCCTCGCTCTTCTCTCTTTCCGCTTTTTCTTTTCTTTTCTCTACTTTTCCACCACTCGATTGCAGGAGGGCACGTGCCCCCATCCCTCCTGTAGCTACGCCACCTATTGAACTACCTTTCCACATTTTTTCCCCCTCTAAACTTCGATTGGCCAAACAAAAGGGTGAAAACATCGTACGAGAGAGAGAGAAATAAAAGTATGCATTCTAAGCTTTGATCAATGTTTCACCCCATTTAAAGCAAATGTATATAGGTCTCCTTTTTCGGGAGGGGGGAGGGGTATAATTTTAACCCCCTCCCTCCAAGATTTTGTATGAAAGACGTGTGCCCACAATTTGATTCGATGCTCCATTTCTTCTTTAATTAACACTGGTCATTCAATTACGAAAAGTCAAAACCACAACAGTTACATTTCCTTCGGATCCTTTCAACAAGTCCTCGATACGTCATTTGTCATTTAATGAAGTGGCATGTTTGATAGGTGTTAGTCTTCTCTCGAGACAGTTTTTTTAAATAGATATTGTACATTAGCAGCACCTGTGATTCTATGAATATTCATGAGAATTCTAAATACATGATTGATCAATCGGTGGTCACGTGATAAGATATATTATCAACTAGGACGTCATTACCTCTGTGTAATACATCTTTAGAACTGGAGAGGGCTATAATCAATGAATCGGAATATTTTTTCTATATAACGTTATGCAGTTATTCCTAAAAAATATTTGGGTACTACCCCCAATTGACGGCCATTGTTTCCGAGAGAAATGAAGGGGTGAATAAGGGGCTCAGTTTTGACGTCAATATTGTAGCGAAGATATATTGATTGATTAGGCTTCAGTTTGCCCGGGTAACTACATGGAAGTAAAAGAGAATTTAAACCGTAGGCTTTACTTCTGGTCTCTATTTGGAAAGAGAAATGTAAACATAATTTTTGTCTTTTATACTGATGGCAATGCTATAAAAACTTTTATGTTCTTGTTGGTTTCCTCGTTGTCAGTTTGAATAATTGGAGGCCATTTTAATTGATGGAACCAGTACAAAGGTTTCCGTTTGTTTCCTTCCTTTTTCTTTTACTCGAAACATTTATGTTTCCTTTACATTCTTTCTTTTTATAGTTTGTGCAAAATAAAAGTTTGAAATGTATTGAATAAATTCTAAGATTAATGAAGGACCTTCATGAAATAACAGGAAAGAGGTCATTTCAGTCTTTACAAATATGAATAATAAGAAAGAAACAATACTTTTATTGGGTGATTGGCGGGTTAATGTTGCGAGTCAAGAATACCTGTCCCTGAATAATTCGTGACAAAGCACGTGTTCCTGTGGAAACAATTGATTTATATTACCCTCGTTTTTCACATGATTTAATAAGTAAACTTCAGTCAATTGTATTAAATAATCATCGCTGAAAAATTTGTTTTATTTCCCTTTTCCTGCTACGAAAATATGCCAGCTGTCAGACAGTTTATGTCTAACGATGATGTATTACCGAATGGGTATTTGTGTTGGGGTTAGAAAATCATCACAAAACGATTTATTGAGCGCCATAGAAAATGTTCATCAATCATTCAAGGTGAGAGATAAACGGAACAAATGTTGCATTTGACAATTCGTTTATGTTCAGTCATTCTTTATCGATCAAAATATTTATAGGACGTATGAAAATCAAATCAAATCAAAGTGAATTATAACATGCAACTTTCGCCTTTGAAACTTATTTGCAAAATATCTCCTACAGTCGAATATACTGATACAGCGTTAGGGAAAAGCGACAGAGACACCGTTGCAATTATATCTACAAAACGTTGAGTTATCTGGCGCCATATTACCAAAACCTTCACGTGCAACTTTCACTTGAAGAAATAAGTCTCGCTACCTTTCATGATGTCTCATATGAGCATGATGAGAGCTATTTAAAAAAAAGTGAGCAAAATTTTAAGGCATCAGAGAGACATATCCAAATCAGCTATGATACCTTTAAACATTCTATTTATTCGTGATATCTTGATATGTGTAATGTGCCCTGTCATGTAAAATTATCAAAACCTATGACTGCGACATTAAAATATCGCTGACATGAATATGAAATGTTAAAAACGTCGTATAGGTATATTTTTTCCTTCCTCATATTATCATTCACCAAATATTGAGGTAAATGATCTGTTATGGTCGTAAGAACTATGTAATCATCTCATGCAACGACATGATTTGTAACAGTTCTAGAACCAGTCTGTTTAAAGTTCACGAGATATAAACATGACATCCCGCTTTTACAATGAACATCTTTTTCGGTTCTCAATATATCAAAGTTAACATAATCATGATTGTGGCCAAGGTGTGGTGAGGAAAATAAAGAAAAAGAAATATTGCTTCTTATACTATACTCGATACACAAATCTGGTACCGCCACTATTAAAATATTGATTAATTAACGTGAAAGGTATCGATGTGATTCTACTACTAAAAGGTATGGGAATAGGACCATGTAATTATTTTGTACTTATATTGATGTATATCAATTCTTACTGCCTAATACACAAATAAAACAAATGTGCATGAAAAGGATAAGTAAGTCTTGAAGTGTTAGACTTTGTGAAGTATGTGCCTTCTGTCTCTCTTTTTGAGGAACATTATGTTAAGTATAAAGTTTATAGAGTATTATAGAACATTGCCGTCATTAGCCTCAAACTTGTTTAGCAAGAAGATATATTCATGAGCAAACTGTGCGGGTGAAAAGGCAGTCAGCACGTTTAGGCGGCTTAACTCTGTTTTCCTTTTAAGTCTGCCAGACAGTGCTTAGGCTCGTTCCAGTAGTATTTTACCTCAGTTCGTACCCATGATTAAGACCGTACTTAGTGGAAAGGTGTCGAACGGTGCCCAAGGCGCGGAAAAAAATTAGTTCCAAAATTTGAAAAGGGAAAAGCTCGTAACATTGTTGAAAAGGGTTAGGAAGAAAAAAGAGCGAAATCGCTTTGATTTGTACCAACTCTTTAAAATGGCTTCAACGACCCCGCGTAATACTCGATAACAACTTCAAAGTGTAGCTCCAAGCGATACAAACGATTCTTCTCCCGTAAACTCTCTTTTTGATTCATTCAATTGATGCCCAAACACGCGAACAAAAAAATATCGGCTATTCAAATTTGTACATCTGCGGTGAAACAAGAATTTTTGTATAGATCAGATGAACTGAACCTTAAAGACTGAAAGAGAAGGGGAGGTGAATGAAAAAGAGGGGGTTTGAGAGAGAGAAAAAGAATTAGGGTGTTTGTCCGAATCAATCTCAGTGTGGGGGCCAAATATTTTGTTCATCCTCTTTCCCCCTTTTTCGAGCTTTTTTTCCTCTTGGGCAAAGTGTGACACAAGTTTTGAGACGATTGAGAGTAAATATTGATTTAATTTAACGAAGAAATTGTGAAATGAACACCCAACGTAAGCAGATTGCATGGGCATTGTGACCGCAATGTGGTGACGAAAAATGAGGGAAACTAAGATTTTGTTCACCCTACTTGACAATATCTTGTAAACGGTTATCGGTCATGTGTATCGCGAAAATATCATCTTCGCCTGTCTATAAAATATGAATTGGAAACAAAACAAAAAGAGTCTGCAAGTTTATTTCAGATCATGGTAATCTTTCACGTCCATATAGTTTTAGACATTTTCTACCATTCTTTTCCTATATTATATTTCATTACCATTTTTCTTTGTTTTTCTATCTGTTCTTTCACACATACTTTGCTGTATTATAGCATTACTTTTCATCTCCTTCAGCTTCGCATGGTAATTCGCATTAAAGGGAAAGTCCACCCCCAAAATAAGTTTGTTTCGATAGAGGCAGAATAATAAGAAAATCAGGTGAGTGAAAGTTTGAGCAAATTCTGAATGAAAATAAGAAAGTTATGAATTATTGAAGTTGTGATCAATCAAATACAAATTGGCAACTCTGTGACTTATTATACGAGCTCTCCTTCATTTGCTTTGTGCATAATATTCCATAAAATCATGTTTTCTTCGTTATTGATGACGGAATATATATTTGTTCCTTGCAGGGGGAGTAAAGAAACATATTTGCAATTATTATATTTAGGGTGCATGTATGGTTGAAATTTTTCTTGAGGGAAAATGAAAATTTTAGATTTTTTTAGTACTGAGCAAATGGAAGTTGAGCTCGCATGATACGTCATAGAGTTGCCAATTTGTGTTTGATTGATCACAACTTCAAAAATCCTAACTTCCTTATTTTTAATCGGAATTTGCTCACACTTTCACTGACTTGTTTCTCTCATTTTTCTACTCCTATTAAAACTAACTTAATTTCAGGGTGGACTTCCCCTTTAATATACCTGTGGAACACGACGCGTCTTTTCAAAAGTGAGCCAATTAAACCTAAATTGTGCATTGTTTACTATACATGAACATTCTCTTTGTTTACGCTGTTATTCACACTGGGCGTCAAGTATGTCAAAGGTCGCGCAAGTCGCTGACACAGTCCTACGTCAGCTAATGACGCAGCTTGTGCATGATGTGCAACGTACGGAACCGACCTGTCCATCCAGGGAGGTGAGTGAGAGACTATGGAGATTGCGTCTCGAAAGAATTTCCCGAGGGAAAGATATTCAAGATTAACTTGGCTTAACAACAAGTAATGTAACCCTCTTCAGCCATCAAATCCATCAACAGCCGCCCTTATCAGACCACAGATGCCCTCTGGCGATCCAAATGTTACGAAGTGTTACGCAACGCGGCCTGCTTCCCTAAGCTCTCCAAACACTTGGTCGTAAAAAAAAGGCTTTGAAGCCATGCGAGTCACCGAGAAAATGACGTCATACTCATTGAAGATGTATATAGCTATAACAGACAAAAATACAAAATCGACAACTTATGGCACAAGGCAACCTGCTATTGGTTATCAAATGCTTTCGCTGTGCTCGGATAACTCTTCTGAAGACGTAGCCATCTGAACCAGCGAAATCGACCAAGGAAATCGTGAGTTAGAGTGAATGCAAGTTTCTCATCATCATCACGTTCTCTTCTAATTATTGACATTTTCCGAAAGTTTCCGAAATTTTTACATAGCTAGGAAGGTAGTCCATAAGTTTATCTCTTAAAATAACTAAATGAAACTGTGTTGTATAATTGCGCATTTGGTTTAATGAGGGTTAGAAGTTGTCAATTCATCACCACTTTTCACCCCGAGTACGGGCCGGCGCCGGCGACGCGAAAGCCGCCGTGCTCGCTGGGCTGTACATGCTGGATGTTGTTGGTGGAAACACACATAGCTGCATTTCTACCCTGGCCGTGTATTGAAAGTTGTGCTATTGATTCTCAACATTTTAAACACCACTGTACAAAACTCAACTGATTTCATTCAAAGGCAGTACTATAGTGATGATTGATGACACCTAAAGAGCATTAAAATACAATTTGTTCAACTTTCTGATGTTAGAAAGAATAATTTAAAAATTAAAATTGTGAGTCTACTGTCAAACTTGCCGATCAACCGCATCGGGATGATTATGTGCATTTGTACTGTATGTTGTGAGTGTATTGACTATTCATGTATTCAAATGCTGCCTAACATGGAGCGGCCTACGCATTCACGATGAAACCATTTAACCGTACATTCTGGTTCGCTGCAACGAATAAGATTTTCCGTTGATGGAATTTCACACGTGCATAACTTGTATTGGTCTCCAACTTCCCATACACCAGGCTCAAGAAAATCTTCCTCAAAATCAGTCAGAAAGTCTAAATCGTCGCCTACCAAATACTCTTCCCTACTGTACGCCGCCATTTTTGTCGATAGCAGCCGATGTGTATTTCCAACAATGCATTTCGCGAGCCCTATGTCACTCAGTTTCGGGAGTGAGATTTACGAGCTGTGCGGTCCGGGTGGGGGATTAACGGGATTATGATAGGGGGAAAAAAGACTCTCGGTGCAACGGACTGCTTCAAAGGGCCCTCTTAGATGCGGAATCCATTTATTACAAGCCCTGGTCCATCCTTACATTACTCCGTCGCTGTCGAGCTATAGAACTTTCTTGAAATGTTACGCCTTCACGTGTTCTGTTCTTTTTTTGCCTGAGAGTGTCTGCTATGTTTCGGTGGGAAAACACATCTCTGCTACCTTGTCTAGTTCCTTCCATGCTCTTGTTGTCATCAAACTCTATCCTTGGAAGTTCAAGCCCATAACCGTAACTCACATACCGGGGTAATTGCCAGGTTTACCGTCACTCTGCCACAGACAACAAGATTGGGCATTTCCTACATCCCCGATAAAACTCGACTTTATGACCAACTGTGTTTTCCATGTTTTCATCTCTTAACGACTTTCTAACATCCCTATCATTGGGAATGAACACGAGGGGTAGCCTTAATAAAAGTCGAGTCGCAGACTCCTTGGGGTCACTACCATGATTTACACGTCCGTTTACCCCTAGGTGGGTATCCGAGGGGTGCAAACGTGGACCCATTTTTTAGGAGACGGTTCACAACATCTCATCACCTTTCCCTGGATGGGGTAACGCTGAAGTGCCTCAATGCCAAAGGGTCGTAGCAATGTCCTTTGCAAAATGTTCGATCTATGTTTATCATTCTATCTCCTTGTAACATTGTTGTTCAATCAATATACTGAAATATGGCTCATGCTTCGGCCACTAACGCGACACCGTGACCCTGGTAAATGTGTCTAATGCATTCACAGGTTGACATTCATGTACATGTTAACACGGTTACACAAAAATTAGTTTTTGCATATTTTGTTCCATCGGCGGGTCAAATTTATTTATCATTACACATTAGTCGTACAGAACTTCATGAAGAGTTCGCAAAAATCATGAACGAAATGATTTGAATGAATCGATTATTTACCCTTTCCCCAGGTTCTCAATCTTAAAAATGAGTGAGGCCGATTTTATTGACTTTATGACTTACACCCGAAATACACCATGATCACCATTGCCTGGTTGATCTCTCTAAACTTTTCAGATGATTGTGTTCGTAGGAAATGCCTAGTTAGTTTGGTTCGTTTATCACGTTAGTTGACAGATGTAACGGTTTCTCTGACAGAGATATGTAAAATAAAAACATATTGATGATCTAAACGACAGATTTCTGCTGAATTCTCAGCATATTTCTGTCATCATAGACTATTAAAACTTTCGCATCTTTTTCCCCTTTCCCATCTCGTCTCATTTTTTGCTGTAATTTAGGTTGGAAAGAGTATCAAACGACATGTATTTTCGTACCAACGCTTCAGTGAAGCTTATACGATTGGAGAAAATGATGTGGATCAATTTATAGGTGCTAGCGCCTTTTGAGGTGTAGGTGTTGTAAACTTTGTTTCATATAGTCTAGATGACGATGACTCAAATTTTAATAAAGCCTTACCAATTTTACGCGCCAAAATGAATTAGAGAAATCTCATTATAGCCTCATTAAGAACGAGTCGTACGGCTTCGAGCTTTCCGGGTTCGCTTAGATAAAAAACGAGCGGGAAAATTATCAATGGAAATTAAATTTTTATTAATATTTGCCCAGGAAATGACGGGTGGAAAACGACATTTTTTGTATATGGTCGGGTAATTGCACGTCGTTTATATCATGGGAATTATCAATTACAGAACAAGCAGTCACGTTTGAAAACAAATTATTGACGGACTATTATTTAAAAATCTCTGTAATATTGTCCCTGAGTTCACGATCCAATTGGGTTTTACCGCAACCTTGCGGTATATTTCACGGTACTGAAAAGATACGCTTAGCATTGAGGGGCTAAATTCCTCATTTTTGCTAGAAAAATAATCATAAAGCTTTAATTCTATGGGACATAATGAACAAAAGATCGAATCATACGGATGGATAGTTCTTTATGACTAATCTCGGGAATTAAATCTACAATTATACCATGTCTCCGCTCCTTCCCCTCCGAGGAAAAGGCAAATGTCTTTTGTTCATGTGTACCACGAATCGCACTCGGTTGGACACGGGTGTGCAAAGGTATGAGCTAAATTTAGTGTTAGTATCAAAAATTGGTGATCGTAAAAATCAGAATATTTGTTTTGTCGTTCAGGTGTGATTTTTACGACCGTGCCCACCTGGATTTGTCACAATTCCTTCCCTAAAGCTGTAACGGCCATTGTCCAGAAACCAATTGTCCAAACACAATCATCATTATTTTAGAATACGAGGTAAAGCGTCGATATTCTTCGTTCAGAAGTCAACCGTTAGCCCACCGCACACTACACCTTCTGACTCCCATCCGTTCCAATATCATTCAATATGGAATTCAAATTTCTGAAGAGTCATATTATAATGTATAGAATCAATATTTCAATCGATTTCAAGCTTCCGTCGCAGAAAAAAGCTAAATTGGCTCAGAATCGTATAGACGACATACCAGTTTTGCGATTATCTACGATTTAGCCATCACAAGAAGTGGGTTATTGATGCAGACAAATGCTCATGTACCCTTTAAAGCTCATTTTATGTACGTTATTAACAAAGAAAAAAGTCAGTCAGTCAATCATTAGTGTCTGATAGTCAAGTCTAGAAATTAAACGAGTTTCCTTGCATAATTTGAATACTAGGACACTGCTAACGTTTAAATTTCACAGATGGGACATACGTGACATATTCATAATTCCTGCAAAGTTCTACATAATTTGATGTTGGCTGTAAAATTACAAAAGGAATACACTACCTTTAAATGAGTCTAGCATAGCTAATCCTTTAACAAGATCTTCACGTTATACCCTTTTAGAGAAAAGCCCTAGAACTGTACATGTACTTAAAGTTTACTCATGTAATTAATTAAATTAAACATGTAATATGACCAATCCTTTAACAAGAACTCTAAGTAACCCCCCGCAGCCGATAGCTGTTGACAAATTTCTCTATGCCCCCGATTTGGAGGATAGCTCGCGCCAAGTAGTTCACCTACTTAATCGTCTGTCAGCGAATGAGGAACAATTTCCCCCTTCAAGATTTGATATTTCCGAATCGTTAACCCTTGCAGGCAAAGAGTGAAAAGGGGATGAAGATGTGAGGGAGAAGGAGTAACTCTATCTCTTTAGGTGATTCAGCATATAAATTGATATATACATATCTCAAATGGAAAAGTAGTTGGGAAACCCTATTCTTCATTATTCTTCATGGTTCGTTTTCCTTAGATGATGAGACAAATCATCGTTATTTAAGGTATAATACTACATCTTGAAGGAGGCAAAGATGTTAAAAATGCACGCAAGCGAGTTTAATAATTGATTATTTAAAGGTACAGTTTAGGTATCCAAAGTTTATTGATTGAACCTTTATCCATTGGTGGGCAAAGGTGTTAATGATGAACCACCGAGAGTTCAATAACTGCACCTCTGAAGGTACTGGTATACAATATTTAAATGGTTTAAAGTTGATGACTTAAACCTGTATTACTTCGTGGGAATGAAAGACCTATACTGCCACAATCTCGTTCACGCAATAAAAGATTGCAAATGTACCTTGAAGTTGTCCGGGTTTATTCCCGTAGCAACGGCGACCTCCATATCATGACGAAGGGCGAGAAACCGTTCCCAACGGTCTTCAACTTCCTCCACATTGTGTCACCAGGTGAATTTGTGTCCATGCACGTTTACATCATCAACTTCTGGAAGTTCTATAAAGTGACTCATTTTATATGACGTGATGCCTGATGGATGCGAGGTATGTTGGAAACCTGTTGGCTTTAACGGAGTGATAAAAATTACTGTTATATGGCCGATAGTGACAGTGACATTGCGGATCGTTCACACAACATATGGTTTCATCTTATTATGGGATGATTGCTCGTATGATAAATAGGAAAAGGGGGACAGAAAGGAAGGATATACCTAGCTATACACATGTATATTTATTTATATTTGTATATGTTTGTTATTGTTGATGTTTAGTTGATGAAGACGATGATGATGTTGATGATGATGAGAAAGGGGAACGGGAGACAATGACCTCCTTGGCTTGAGGTTTGAACTCGTCCCTTCACCCTAGGACATCGGCCGATTCGGTGAGGGAATTGATGACTTCCGTCGAATGTTCGAAAGCATTCGAGAGCGATAAAAAGGGGAGGGGAAGACACAGACAACAATGCTCTGGTAAAGTGGTGATACATGGCGTAAGTTATAGCGTAACAAGGAAAGACATGACAAGATCATTAAGAACAGGACCTTAGAAGACCACATGAGGTATAAAGATGTGAACACCCACAACGCGCACGCACGCAATACACCCTCCTTCTCGTACCCCCACACACTCAGATTATAGCAATACGAAGAAAGGATGGATCTCTTTTTGAGAGGTTGTTGGACTATATAAAGATAAATCGAGAAATTAAATAAGAAGGACATTTGCGATCCCAAAGAGACGGATAAAAGAACACGTGTACAACAAGATTTATTTTTTCAATTAAAATCCTAACCCCTTATTAATCAATTAATTGGTTTCGGCATTTGATGTTAATAGTACTTGACTTAATAAGTGGATTATCCACACAGTAAGCAGGTGCATTCTCATTGTTAGGCCACCTGTATCCTAATTTTCCTATTTCAGGATTTATATTTTATCTTTTATTTTGGAATAACACTTTGTGGTTGAATATAGGGTCAACAACCAGAAAATTATAATGACATCTATTCGATACAAATTTGGGAGGAGGGTTAAAAAACAACTTTATTATTTTGACAAAACTCATCATGCTTATAGCGGATTATTGGTTGCTACATTTATAGCACTGATTTCGCATGCAATAACCTGAACACAATCAACTTGTAAAACTTCGACAAATGTCGGAAGAATGGGAAGAATTACTTGTCGTAAATCATCCCCTTTTCAACCCCCTTCCCGCAAACCAGGGAGGGGGCAATTAATCATATTTCTCCCCTCTTTTTTAACGGGGGCCTTGTACTAAAGGACATTTATTATAGAATATTTCCTGTAAAGTGCTTTAACTATGTTAACGACGAGAGTGGTAGTATTGTCATGACATCCTTCCAGTTTGATCATATACCTTCACGGCTTACCGCAATGATGACAATTTATTGCTCTCTCAACTGCGTGATAGATGACATTTATTGCACTTCTGACACCGTTTCTTCGAAGTTACGGCCGTATCGAAATTTCACATGAGAATTATTCTTTTTTTATTTAATACTTTTCAATTATGTTATACATCTCAGAAGGGGTCGATAAAAGTGTACAGGGAGGATTAGTCTCTTTGAGGGATGGAGAAAATGATTTCTCTTAATGTGATAAAGTTCAGGCTCAATTTTAGGAGAGTCCGTGACCTCCAAAAGGACAACTTTTTATATTCATGCCGTGATAGCAGTTATAATGTACAGGATGTTAAAATGACTGTCGTCGTCATGGTTACGGTTAAGGTTAAGAATGTGTCAGCACCCTGCTAAAAAGTGATACCAGATAAAAGATGAAAGATTCAGTTTGAAACCATGCATATCACAATTTCGGCGATAGCACTGATATACATGTGATTCATGTGCACGTTTCGTATACAATGTAGGTCACACATTCGGTTTACAAATAACAATTATCAACTTAAGTATTGTTCCCCGAGTAGGAAATCATTTTCATCCTTATTTTCAAAATGTTCATTCTTGGTTTTTAATAATTGTATGTGATTCTCCGTCTGTATAATTCTGTCTATTTTTTGCTATGCCTCCTTCACCCCTCTTCTCTCTCTCTCTCTCTCTCTCTCTCTCTCTCTCTCCATCTCTCTATCTCTTCCCATCACCCTCAATAAATATATTCTTCTGGGGGATGGACAGAGTCCATCATAACACCTCTGTTTGCCAAAATGGAATCCTCTGTTATATTACTTTTTCTGAGAAAGTCCAGATCTGGCACTTTGCCACCTCCGTCCTTGCTTAAAAAAAAATATGCAAATTTGTTTTTATTGTGATCCACTGACATATCCTGTTTTAATCAATCGGTAGAGCCTCCCTGTTCAGCATCCTGTTTGATTAATGACTTCCGATCTCTCTTCTTTTCCTAACTTTAATTTATATAGTTTCAAGTGCGACACTACAATTTTTCGTCTTGAACAATGATGTTAAACAATGAAATCTTTAATTGTTTCCTCTTTTATGTTGACACAATGAATACAGCAACCTGGAAAATATCATATCAGGAAGGTGAATTGTATTTTAAATAATCCTTAACCCTCAAGATTGCGCTTGAAAATCACAGGTATGAAAACTAGGGGGAATGTAATTGCGGAGCATCTATTCAATGAGGATATTAAGTAGTCATTACCGTATTTCCTTCGTTTTTGCTTTGAATTTGCGTATTTTTTATTACCATATTTTTTCCAAAGTTTCTAACATCGTCTTTCGAAATTGTCATGTTTATTCCGTTTTGCTCCATTTCTTAATTAATTTCCTGATAAATCAACAAGGTAATCAATCTTGAATTTATTGCCGATTTCCATGTTTTGAAAGATAAAGAGGTTACACAATGCCTTTACCAATTGCTTCATAGCTTATGTCAAAAACAAGTTGATCACAATTAGAAAAAGATCTCAGTCATTATATTTTATGATCCCAAAAGACGCAGAGTTACTGTCTGGTAATTCTTTAAAATGGTGTCAGCGCATTTTGCGGTGAGCGCAATAAAATTTTGAGGAGAAAAACCCCACTGATATGAATCATAATCGGCGACGAAAATATCGTCAACAAATTGATTTTATGACTTGAGTGTCACGCACAGGCACATTTTGGAATGATATCATACACGATGTGTAGCAAGGGCAACTAGATATAGGTATACAAATAAGTAAAATTACCAGTTTAATATGGACAATTGGGAAAATAAAAGAACAACTCTTGTTTAAAATGTAGGAGAGCATTATAACCCAAATTTCAGCTTGAAATTAGGTAGTAGTACATCTTCTATGATAAGAAAAAAAATATATACAGAGGTCATGTCATTTTTGCCAAGAATTACTGAAGTATTTGTGATGCGTACATGAACTACAAACATTCGATGACGTGGAAGATGGAGACATTAAGAAACTGTTTTTTTTAAGCAGAATTAGAGAAAAATGCCTACTAAAATTGTAATTTTACTGAAGTGTGAATATTAGAGGTTAAATACATATGCATTGCTTTTGACTGACGAGTGGACATAATCTGAAAGCGTTGAAGTCGAAAGAATCTGACCAGTGGACATATCTCCATACATACTCATGTAGTATCATGATCTCACTTTTTTTGCAAAGAAAATGTATGCATAAAAATGGTGCCTATTCTGTAGACATTCTCCTCGTGCACACGAACCGAGTTAAGCTCATAGATCAAGGATGACTGCACTGCTATTGTACTTTCAAACCCCCAACTTGAATCCACTTTGGTCAATGTTTTGAAAGGGATTTAAAGAGTTTGGTTGGGTTTTGAACTTGGATGTTCAAAGAGCCGACGATTCGAAAGCAACATCGGAGGGTATCAAATTTGCCCAAATGAGGAAAAGTGGTATCGAATCACGGATCGGAAAGGGTTCTTACAAGGGGTGGATTACCAATTCGCGGAGGAGAGGGGTATCAAGTTCGTTCTTGGCTGGAATACGTTACCAGGGGTACAAGATGGATGCATTCTTACCCCTCTTATAAAACTGGTATAGAGAAAGGGTATCAAGTTTTAGGTGTGGTATGCGTCAAAAGGGAACAAGATGGAATCTCTCTTAGTCTTACCCATCTTTCATGTCTTTGAGGGGTGTGTAGGACTAGGGCATAAGAGGTGAAAGGTAAATGCCTTCTTACTCCTCTTCTAAGATCGTTCAGCACAGTTAAAGAGCTAGGAGAGGGGTGTCAAGTTTGCGCAGAACTGGTATGCGCTACCAGGGGTGTACACTCTGATTTCTTACCTCTCTTTTTAGATACTTATAAGTTTGGTTGACTGGTGGAGACTATAGGAGTGGGTGTTAATGCCTTATTACCCCCTCGTCCATATATATTTTTGGGGTTAAACTCAATCTTTCTCTCATTTGCAGCCAAAATGTCAGAAATATTATGGATGTCAAAATGTATCACGCAAGAACAAGGGAGAGGTCGCAGTACGCTGTTTATGGCATCGCGCCTGGTAACATGTCCATCCATAATCCCTTGATATACCTTTCATCAGTTATTGGCCTTGTCAGCTCCAATTTATTAGGGTTTTGAATCAAGTTTACGTCATATGGTTATCTCATAAGCTCCAGTAATTAATCTTTAATATGAAACCGTGTTGATTGGGCGTTGGTTGTTCAATTATTGGCAAATTTTGCAGCTTTATAAAGCGTACTGAGCCAGGGAGACAACACAATGCTCATCTGTTTATTACCTCTTCAGACCTGACATAATAAAGCCATGAACATGACTCATGATCTTAAAGTAGTGAGTTAAACTATATTTCCTAGAGACCAGGTTTGTCACAGGAGGAGGTTGATCAACTGGATTCATAGGAACCGATTTCTTCTTGAAACCCAACGCGTGTTGATACAAAAATTGTAACACGCCGTTCATTAGGGTTGCCGCACATCCGCGAATTGACAAGGGCGCACACCTGTATACACCCCGCAAGCAACTGGATACCTTCGGCACTCGCAACGCACTGAAATCATATTCATACAGCCTGCTGACAAACGGCTTAATCCCATAATGGTCACTTACACTTCCTCATACGTATGGGACTGGGGGAGTGAGCAGACGACACCAGGTTCGATGTTTGGAAGTTTATTCCCGCCAAGGAAGGTAGATTTTGACGACGACGGGTGTCAAAATCTGTTACGGATTCCCTTTGCGCAACTGTCAAAATAGACTTGGGGTGTGGATGAAAGGAGGTTGTTCCATTGGTGGGGAACTTTTTAACGATTGACCACCTTGGTCACTCCGGGGGAAACTATATATTAAGACCTCTTGATTCAGCGAGAGAAAGAAAATACCAAAAGGTTGTCATTGAGAAAAAAATGAGGTGAAAGTTCGAGGTCCAGAAAAAGTTTGATACACCTTCTTTGTTGAAAATTCAATAACGCTTTACCCATTCTAGTTTTGAGGGCATATTGCAAAATAGTGTTGCAACATACTGGAATATACTCATGATCATTAAAATAAATGTTTCCTTCAATATTAGATCAGAACCCTTCGTGATGACTTATTTACTTTGATAATGATTTTTTTTTTTTAAACTACAGAATTTCTAAATCCATAGAGGTCAAAGAGAAATTTTGCTCTGTGGCATTTTTCGAAATCATGACAATTTCAGGAGCTAGATTGTCATGGCCGTAAAAAAGCATTACATGTCATCTCTGAAACATGACAGATAAACCAAACCGATGTATATCATGGTCACACAATCCAGTTTTAATTTTTACGACCGAAATTGTGTAAACATGTCAGAGAGAATAGCATGCTTGTACTTGATGGACTGGATTAATTGGATTCAATTTAAGGTTTAATATTTTCAATATCAAACATCGCCATGAATTCCAATTACATAGCTTGCCGATGATGCCACATGGTAGGTCATTTATGCTGATATTCAATGGCGTAGTGCGAGTTCGCCCATTAAGGAGGGGGGGGGGCACCGGTGTTACTCGGAAAATGAAATCAACTTTACAAGGCTACTAATTAGGGGTGGGGTTGGGGTACTGAAGGCGGTCCAGGTCTCCAGACGTATGTATTTCTTTGTTCTTCCCTTTTTCTCTTTCCCTTTTTCTATTTTCTCTCTTTTTGTTTTCCTTTCATATTTCAAGCACTCGATTGGGGAACACGGGGGCACGTTCCCCTATAGCTACACCACTGCTGATATTGGCATCCCAACCAACGTTTTAATAACATCGTGCGAAAGGCCACATGATGTTTAATGTCCATGTACTCGCTGCTTTCATGTAGGCGTATATTACAGCTGTCTGTATAGAGACATATTAATCGGCAACGTAGCTATATCAAACAAAGTCGGCTAATAGAAAAGAATAACCACTACGACCTCAAGAACATGCAACTACCTTGTCAAACACACTACATTGTTTTGAAAGGCGACCGACTTGATAGATCAAACCCAAGCCACACGGACGAGACCAACACCGAAACGACAATAGACCAAAGAAGAAATGACATTATATCCACATTGGTTACAGTTTGTCGATTCTCGGTGGGTCTGGAGTCGGTTCGGCGGTGCGACTAGTCTATCACGGTTCGGAAAACGTCATATGAAAAGTACATGTCACTCGTCCGTGAACTTCGATGTGATTGAGACTTCTCACACTCTTCAGACAATTCGATTCTATTTTCCCATATTCTTTAATCAGACGATTCCTTTGATCCGTTCTTTTTAATGTCAACCTTCGGCTATTGAGTTTGGCGCTTGGGTCTCCCCACGGCTTTTGATGAATAAGCGAACAAATATTGATCTGAATGTATCCATGTCTATAGCACTAAATCAAACCGTTAATAAGATCAAGCACCAAAGTCAAGTGTAAGCAATAGAGGCCACTCAAATTCTTGCAAACATTTACACACGACACCGTGTTCCAAAAAAAATCACCAGAAAAAAGTTTATGAAACATTTTATGCGCTTGAAAGCTAGAACACGTAGTTTGTGTATAATGATTGCTAAGAAAACAGATATTTCAAATAGTCTCTATGTCATTATGGATAATATAGAGTTAAAACGATTGATGACTGTCCTAATTAACTGTTGCAATACCTCCAAAAAAAATAGTTATTGAGGTTCAGTAAGAAGAACAAAGGAACGCACAAATTATGCGAAGTAAGAACATCCGAACTTTTGTGTTCATTCTAACATTTGGCCTGTGACGTTACAAAAATTACAAATGTTGATGGAAACAAACATGTGAAAGTAAGGTTAATCCAGACTGGCTAATAAACGCAATTAATAATTCATAAATCATAAGCTATCTATGTTCAATTATTCGAGAATGTCATTTCATTGGGTGCATGAAATAGTTGACGATAAAACACTCAACTGTTCTGTGTAAGGTTTTGCTGACGCACACTGTCCTGACTGTAGAGGTGTAAACAGAAATAGATTATTTCTAAAGTCAAGTTTGCACAACCACGTGGGAATTAAACGTATAATTCATCACGATGACTCAAACTTTAATACACAGGGGACTTGACTTCATCAGTGGTGCGTTTTGATTAGTCAGTTACTAACACGTGACTCCCGAGACTAGAGTGAAATGGCCCCTATCGTGCTCCTTATCACACACTCTCTCTCTGTCTATCTGTCTGTCTGTCTCTCTGTCTCTCTCTCTGTCTCTCTCTCTGCCTCTCTTTCTTTCTCTCTCTCTCTAGTGCCATTTGCAAACTTCTTTGAGCAACAATGCAACAAGTCCCTATAATTGTAAATGCACTTTGCAACGGAGACACCTATAATAGCAAAACTCACTTATCGGTCTAGCATTAATCTTCAAAAATAGTTAATAAATACCAATTTAAGAGTTCAAGGTGATAAACTTTTGCAAAAACGTGTGAAAATTATCAAAAAGAAGTACTGTAACAAAATAATGAATATGTTATACTGGATAACATCCTGCGAAACCTTGGTGAACACTGAACACCGCTATGATTTTTAGTCAGATTACTGAACTTTAGAGTAGATTCGCCGATTTTGTTAGCACGGTGTAGCACGCCTGAAGATTTTCATGGAAGAATCCGTATGATGTAAATGGGAATCCCCTCATTGGCTAATTGAATTGATCCTCAATTGCTCGAATCGCCTTTAATTTCCCAATTACTTAGAAACGAATGAAATCGACTGAATTAAACGCTCCCCCTCAAATGTCGCCAGTCTCGCGTTTGTTGTCTGCGGAGGAAATGCTACCGCCAATATAATTTGGCTGATTTGGCTGAAATAACCATGCTTAACTCCATATTTCTCTCTCTCTCTCTCTCTCTCCCCCTGTCCACTCTCATTATTGATTTAAAAATAAATCCATTAATTGTGATATCAAGATATGCTATTTAATTTCTATATTTGTCAAATCGTCTGCGATGAGTATATAGAAAGGGCGTGAACCTTGTTTTGAATGACCTTGGTTTACGTCGTTCTGGCTGTCTGCAGACGATGTTAATATTTAACGTGACTGGATTCATATTCCGTATTTCATAGCTTTATTGTTTGCTCATATATGTACTTTTTGGCAAGAAATCATATCAGTGATACATACATGGCTTTCATTAAATCCAACATTACTTTGATCTTAATCAACTTTGTCAAATATCAATAATATTGTCAAACTGATATAAGAATCAAATGACATTTTATTTCGAGTTCACATAGCTACTTTAGCGACATCCAATAAAACGAGGCGAGTTTAGAGGCATTGAAAACCGTACTTGTTATTCAATCTAGAATATATTCAATCAATCTGCGTTTTCACAAAGGCTTAGCTGGAACCAATATTTAAAATAAAGTAGTGCAAGGCTGTCCCTTTATACAGAAGTGAGTAACGACTGGTGAGGCATTTTTACAAGGTCCGTCTTTAATCCAATAATAATGACTTTAACCAGGGACCATGGATTAATTACGATACTAAATCGATCAGTTCTTATAGAATAATGATTCTTATTCACTTTTAGACAAAATCCCGTTAAAGAATAATTGCCATTATACGTAACTGCCAAATGTCAGGTTTCTGCCAAGAAATACATGCGAGTCCATTGCTGCTTGGATGTCAATCAGAGTTAGTAGAGAAGACTTAATAGAATCCTTGGCGAGAGCGCTTTAATCCCTCAAATTCGTTTTTGTAATGAATCGTAGCTAGTCAGACAGGGATGACATACAAATCTAAATTTCGATTAAAGTTCCGTGGAATAAGTTAAATGTAGGGAGGTACAAGTTGGTCTAGCGCTGGTAGGTTTGCTTGGTCATCTCTTTGTCTTCGCCTTCGCTCTTTGGACCGCGGTTCGAAACAGAGTCTTTGATTTGAGATTGGTGACATGCATAGATAAGTAGGAAAGAGAACATAAGATCCAATACCAAAGGAACCTGAGGAAAGTATGCCATAGGAAGGCATCATGCATGTTCCATCTTATCTTAGATATCAACATCTTGTTGGTCACAAATTAAACAGTTAAAGAGATATTTGAACCCGACACACATAATCTCCCTTACAGTCTGCCATGAACGAAATGCTCTTGGAGAAGGATACGAAAATGTCTACACTGTTAGAAAGCTATCAGATAAATCTTATATGATTATTGTTATATTGGATACTTAGCCAGTACTTTCAAGAGTGTATGGTATGCTTGAGAAAAGGTCGACGGAGTGGGTTAATCTTATTATATTGAATCGTAATCCAAACAGAATAGTCCAGTCAATCAGCGCAAAACCTCGGGTGGTCCTTACCAATCGGCTGAAGAAGCACGCGATTTTACACTGAATTACAGACCCAAATCTGACGGATAAATGTTATTAAAGATTATGTAGCAGGTCTCATAATGTAGTCCCATTAGGGTTGGTGTTATTGTCCAGTAATGTCGTAGTTTCATACATGAGTTGACCTATTCAAACTCTCGCTAAATATGTGAAATTTAGGCAATCAGGCAATTGTTATCTGACCTTTAATGGATAACTGTGTAGCAATGCCATAAATCCCGGCGAATGAAAACTAGCAACATTGTTTCTGTATATTAGTTTTACTAAAAAGAAGTATTCATACTAATAAATTAGAGCATCAAAGGTCCAGATTTCTTCTTTGTTGTTATAAATCTCCAGATTTATGCAAGACGGTTTCTTCTTAAGTTACCTTTTGTGCTCGATATGCGCTTGTACGTTTTCTTAAAATAACCAGATAAAGTTATCAATAGGCTCTTAAACGAGCATCTGCAGACGTTTCATGTATGTATTCTGTATACATTGAGGCATCATCTCAAACTTCATCGGCAATGCATTGACAGTCCAAAGATGACTGCTTGGTAGAGAGACTTGTCTCTGATTACTTTCAGTAATATTTCTCAAGTCTTACTTTTGAAATAAAGTGTCTAAAAATATATATCCAGGTAGGATTTTTAGCGACTTGGGACAAGTTCTTGATAATTTCATAGAATGTTAACTTATAAGGATCAAACGTCTTTTTAAAGACTTAATAAAAATTTGATAGTTTTTAAAACTGTCGCTTTGACTATTAATACTTCATGTCGGTAAGACCACCAAGACATTCATCATGTTTTACATGTGTATGGATATACATATCAGTATCAACAGCCACTTCAGAAAGCAATTCTCTTATACCAACCACAATGTTTACCAAGAAAACAAAACTGACAACGGTAATTACTGTTAACATGCTAACCTCTGACTGCCTTGAAAGAATGGATATTTATCCGACTTCTTCAATTTACCGCTGTTTTGATAAAATAACTGGAAAAGTGGACCTGATAGGAAGTCAAAATAAAGCGCCTGCGGAGACAAATTGATCACACGTTGAGTTGCAAATAGAAACAAGTTTTCTACAATTACATTATGGAAAGGGCACAAAGTCTACTGTATGTGGGTTCATAGATCCGAATAAACTGAAATACTGCTGAATCGATGATTTATCTTATTTACCATTGTGCTGCTGTTCAAGAAAAATAAATTGAAGTTTTAATTCTTGAGTCCTTTCCTAGCTTCCTGTACTGCAATTTATACAACAAAGCAAGCCGTCTGTCCTATTCCAAAATTTGGAAAACCTTTTGACGTGACTCGAAGTTACTTACAACTTTTCAGAACTTACCTCTAAAAAGGGCGCAAAGATCACAAAGTTCATGTAATTAAATGCACCTGTACATATTTTGTTACATTTTAATGAATAAACACTTGACCGATGAAGTCTATATTTAATAGTATCGGTCAAATATTTGTCCCATTTCATTTATCTAACAAATTGTTTTTCTATATTTTATTTTCATGTGACCGTCTGAACTCCATGTTGATGTTCTTTTCATTCTGATGTCATCTTGCCTCTTCTTCTGCATACCGTCTGTAATACAGGTACGTATTTAGATACAATTTTTTCCTCTGCGTAACAGTTTCCAAAATATAAACGAAACGTACGGATAAGTATAGACGTAAAGAGACTATGTTATTGCACAATGTGGTCATTAGAAGACATTGGAAATGCATCGTTTACTCTAGACAAATTTTTTTAGTACTAATATTGAGAAGAAAAAAACACCATAAGTGTCTGGATTATCGGTTTGCCTGGAGTGGTGTAGTTATCTTTTGTTGATACAGTTTTCTCCTATGAACAACATTAAAGTAATTGTTTGAGTACATGTGCGCGGGTATGTGTGTGCTTGTGTGTTTGTGTGGGTGTGTGTGATTATATATGTGTATGTGTTTTTGCTGTTGTTGTTTTTTGTTGCTTTTTGTACAATAAGCATAGAAACATTACGTTAGTGTAGGAAATTCCCGATTGAATGAATTAGTTGTGACGAAATCTTTCATCTTGGGCCTCAAGTGTAAGAATCTGTTTTGTACACTTTGAGCACTACTATCATGTTAAACTAAAACTGCGTTTCTATTTCTATTCCTTTTTTCATACGTTTGTTTAAACGTGTCTAATTTCCTACCTTTTTTTTCATTCTACCACATCTCCCAAAACAATTATCTGTTCTCATTGTACCTGGAACTATTAACCTGGTGGAACCATACGTAGATGTAAAGCGGTCTAGTTGAAGAGCTCAAGGACACTCACAGAAAAAAACGAGATATTCTTGAAATGCCATTCTTTCATTGCTGTCAGTGTAAACATTAATGTAATTCAAATTATAGAGTATACGCGAAAGAGATCTAATTGTTATATAGGAACTGTGTTAAGTACCATGGGAATTTGGCGTCCAATTCAAGAACTGAACACTGTGAATGGCACCTTAGTTTACATAGGTTGGTCCCCAAAACTGCCACCTTTAGAACTCTAGATCGATGTACGAGATCCGCTTCACAGTTTGATATCACACCCCACTTAATGAAGTCCTCCAAACTGTTGATTCCATCGATCCAAAGAAAAATAGAACTCTGGCAGATCTCAGAGACTCCTTTCTTCGTCACAATGGCACAATAGAAGGATTTTCTCGTACGGAGGGTGAATTCCTTAACGCAAATCAAGAAAACTTAGTGGGAGTCTCGGCAATATGTAAGCCCATCTACTGTGGTAGACTTGACTCGTAAAGTAAATACTGCTTTGAATGGATTGTGCACTTCTTATCCTTACTTGTACTTATTGCTCAGTTGTCAGCTTTCATAAGTGTCCATTTCTCTTTCCGCCATTCAATCTGAAATATCATAATCGAAATCTTCTTGCTTATTTAGGGGAAAGCTTTTTCTTTTCTTATATGATATGATAACACACATAGTTTTTTGTGAACTTTCCAGGTATTTTGTTCGTCGGATCTACAAGATAATGTCCCATACCAAACAAAACAAAAACATTAAAAGGGGAAAGTCATTTTACAGTTCTTCCATTGCGACAGGGACTACGTATTTCATCTGTTAAATGCATAAAAGTGTTAAAATGCATTTAAACTTATTATTCTCAGAAGAAAAAAAACTCACACGAATATGTAAACCGCTTTCAAGAAGTTGGTGTGTGGGATGCTGATAAATTAGCCCTATTAGCCCATGCTTGGTATTCCTTATATTGTCTGTTCTCGTGTATATTTCGACTGTTTGTATAGTGCGGTTATATTAGTTAAATGGCATTGGAACACCTTGGGTTGTAATAGGATTACAATATGTATTGTTTCGAGAATCATCCGATCACTACAACAGCTTAAAGGTTATCTTGCAAGGTTTTTTTTGGCAACCGATGTTATAATCATGACAATAGAGCTAATAATTAAACCACGTATTATTATACTACGCTGTCTGTGTCTCCCCACAAATCATGAAGCGTGTACAGATCGATATTGTAGGGTTAGTCCAATTCTTCATGGCTATCAGGCGTTTAAAATCCACACATTTATCGATACTCTGATCGATAGGAAGATAAAGGAATACGGTGGGCAGGTATGTGTCACAGGACTGTGGTGTAATGAGTGAGACATGGATTCTTCGTGCCAAATTATTTAATGTTTCCATCTAGTCTGTACTTTCGTAGAAGGTATGGTGAGGACAATGGCTGTTGCGAAGAAGAGTGCGGTAAAACAAAAGCCGTCTTTTGTTTTTGACAGGACATTGCCCCCAACAGACAAATGCTGTTTATTTTTTGGCCCCAATAGAGAAGGTGTATTACAGTAAATATGAATCCTTTTTCAATTGAAGAATAAGAAAAGAGTGATCATGGATGACATTTCGGGATGTACAAATCATGTGCATGTTGGTATTGGTCACTGACTTTTTATAATGTTTATTGTACAGCGTTTCCCTCGGATCTAGTACATCTTATAAAATGTATACCCAGTTTACGGTAAATATAAATTTTGTTAACTGCATGAAAAGAACAATCATGTCCTATATTTGTTTGGGGTGTACACATAATATTAGGACATCGGTGTTGCTCACGATTTATACTATCTTTAGCAGCAGTTTCTTCCGATCCAATACCTTCTTTTGAGAAAAAAATCAAACGTGTAGTTATTATTTAGGGGGATATGAGTCCTGCACCTCAGTCAAGAGTTAATTACGCGGCAATCCCTGTTCGAATGGAGAGTTGCGCTAGGAATGAATGTAGTGCCTTGAAATTCATCTTCCAAACTGAACGCAAGTCTTCATCAATGGATCTTTCTTAGGTACGACGAGGCCTGAAGCTCAAGCGATTAATCTAATCTCGTTTTAGTTTAGTTAAGTTTCCAATTTCTAAAGTATCATAATACGTTTAGTTTCCCATGTTAAATATACTAATATAAAAAAAACTACTGATTCCACGCACCATCCATCTGTTTAATTCTGATTTGATCAGAGAATATGTTCTTTTTGATATGGTTAAAATTTTCTTTAAAATCCAAAGGTACGTATCTTGATGCACCAAAAGTAAAACTCTGTGCGTATGTTTTAAAATAGCTATTGAAAAAGACAGCGTCGATAAAGGTCAGATGTTTCCATGTTGCACAGATAAAGGAGAGATACCTTTATCGTTTTCTATGTTTAAAGAAATGGAAGTGGCAACGTCTCAGAAAAACTGTCTGCATATCACCGGATTACTGTTCACCGTTAGCTAAATGTGCTGCCGAAATGTATGCCCGGATTAAGTAAAGAAAGTCCGTTAATAGTTTAAGAGTACAACGGGTCCCGCTGTTTTGCTTTTGTTATAACCTGTCTTTGCTAAGCCGATTTGTCGCATTCACAACATCGTTGTCGTGTCAGAGATTATCCGGGGTAACTTCCTAATACTACAACAGGCTTTAAAGAGGGGTGGGAGGGGTGCCGACAATGACATTGACGGGTACTGGTGATGTGAAATACAATTACCGTATTAGTACAAGATAAAGTTTTCAAGAAACATGAGTTTTATGTGGGAACAGTGATTTTCCCTTTTTTTAGCTGTTTGTGTGTGAGATTTTATTAAAATTTCAAAACATTTCCCCTTGAATTTAGCAAAAAACGTTTCATATGTTTACATCGTGTATTTATATATTCACTTATCAGATGTCAATAAATATTTATAAAACAATCAAGTTCAAAATTTGCATTATTAATTAATACAAATATAATATAGAACACTAAAACACACATACCTTCTGAAGTTATTTCTAAATCATATCGCTGAGAATAAATAAGCTTCATTGGCTGGAATATTTGCAATATTGACTCTCGCATATGTTATTTAGATACGTTTCATTTCCTTTTTTTTTACGTTAAACCACCATCTAATTAATTTTCGAAAGAAATGGTAAGTATGACAAACTAGTTTGAAAACCAGTTTGAAAATTTGTAGATAAAAGTGCGATGTCAACGCCATTACAATTTAAAAAGAAAATTAGGCATTTGCCACGGGTTACAACTTATTCTTATTTCTACATTAACGTTTTATGACGTTTTAACATTCCCACTTCGTCACCTTTCTGTTTAGCTTCAAAGCTTTGCTTCCCCACAAAAAGGGGGGAAATCTCTAAGCAAATATGGTTTTCTCCCGATAAAGCATCTGAGGGATAAAACAGCTATTGGGTTACTCTCTGTAAACGTAGCGGTTCTTTTCAAGGGAAGAATCCTGAGATTTATACCGTTTAAGGTAAACTTTGTTGGTGAATTAACCAAACAACAAGGTGATAATGTTTGTTTTGAGGGTTTGTTTGGGACTGGCTACTGAGTAAGTCAGATGGTGCGTTTTGATCGAAGAAGAACGAATGGGTTTGGTTACATGCAATGTCCAGTATGCAGAATTGTCATACCGATGATTACATTTCTGATATAAACGATGTGGAGATAAAATGTCGTGACATATTTTGTTTAAAACCTAAAGCAATAAAGATTTTTCAGGTCAAAATATAGATCTCTCTATCTGTGTGGATGATAACTAACCTCGTTCATAACATTGAGGTATGTGTGTGTATATGTTATGATTTGCATCAACAGAGATCAATGTTTCTTCTTGGATACATGATTATTTTCTCTTAAACCTTGAACCTAACAAATAAATTTGGTAGTATAACCCATAAAACGTTTATATTAGGAATTTATATTAACAGAGGACTATGTTGAATATATCTCACATATTTCTTTTAATTTTATTTTAATTCTAAGTAAATTAATATTCTTACATTTCCTTTTTTTTTCCCTTGTTAGCAAAGTACTCAAAAATACAATGTAGATATAAGAACGCAAGTGATGAATAGGTGAAGAAAGAGAAAGAAATGTGTAAAAAGGAAAACCAAAGGAAGAGTAAAGAGGTTGATATGTACCCATTACGTATCTCCTAACCGCATGTACTTATGGTGAGTTTTGGTAAGGTTTTTTCTTCTTCAAAATGCCACAAGCTACTGATACATGCAGACACAAGTAAAGAATCTTAAGAAGTCATTTCTCAAAATTTGTTTCGATTAAAAGCTTGCAGAAGTAAATACACCAGATAAGTCGAATGCTTTAATTTGTGGTAACTTGTTTGCATCCCATTCTGTAGTAACATTGTCATATCGCTTCTCGTAAATATTTCATGTTCCCATACTGAAATAAGTCCACATCTCGTTATGTCGTCTGTGCTCACGCAATACCACAAACAATACCAAACACCATGGAGTATCTGCATTACGCTGGTTTATCATCAAACAAAACGAAATATTTCACACCTTTTTCAATGAAAAGATTGATCAAATTCACCACAAAGATTATTCCGTTGCTTCAAAAGATTCAGTACTTTAATCCATCATTGGATTAAAATCTAGTTATGCATGATAATCCATGCACAACCGAGATATTCTTTAGTGAATGAGTCATTCTGCAAAAGTTCTTTCCTTACATATTTGAAAAGTTTACTGTCAAACATGCAATTTATTTTCCTCCAATCTACCATGAAAGATTGCGTAGAAGTAATTTTCGATTTCTGAAATGTCGCGTGTTCAAAAGCCTTTCTTTTTGCTTGTCGGGCAAGTGTACTTTGCAATCTTTTAGTTACACTTACAGTTGATAATAGTGTCATATATCAGAGCGTGATAGTAACAACGTTAGTGATATTAATAGTGATAGTGATTATAGTGATGGTGATAGGGATAGTGAAAGTGATGGTGATAGTGACAGTGATTGCGATATTGATAGTAATAGTGATTACAGTGATAGGGATAGTTTACATGTCCATGATCCATCTTGATACTTCATGAGGATATGTTTATAGCCTGAATAAAATTACATAGTAGCCATGCATCTTTAACAAATAAAAGGTCCACTATGCCGCATAAATTAATCCTTAAGGAACTCATCCTAAAAACAAATCGGCAAAACGAACTCGATTTCGGCCTTAGTTCACACAAACTCACAGTAACAAGTGTCTAGTGTCGATAAAATGGCGAAAGGAGGCTTCATTGAGATTGACAGACGATATATCTATAGGGGAAAATTCTATTCATAAATCACTACGTATCGCTTGAACTCTTTCTGACTATTGTTCTTTATGAAATATGTCACCCGAAACGGGCATTTCAAAGCTAATTTGTAGTTTTTTAATGCCCTAACTCTTTACTTTAAAACGAAAATTGTCTGATTTTAGCTCATTGTCCGGAGCATATTTTGACGAATAGTTGACACTGCCTTTAAGCTGTTCTTGTTGCTTGAAAGTCAGTAGGTGTGATGAATGGAACAGCGATCCGGAAACTTTGTAGTCAGACAGGTGCATTGCTCACGCCGATAAAGTTTATCAACTCAGGATATTTGTTACAATAGCATGTCGGCCCTTACCGCCACCCCTCTCTCACCCCAAAGGGGTTTTTAATGCACCCCTGCCACGCCGGGATGCACACCAATGGGCGCTTGAAGAGGAGAGACGGCCAATATCGGAAAGGAATGCAGAAAAGTTGATATGATCATAATGATGGAGCCAGCAATTTTCTCTATGAGTTAGCACACCCGGTGTGGAAGCTATGCGTGTGAAAAACCTGGAATCGTGCTCTAAATACCTTTCACGCTATGATAGTGAATCTAATTACGGCTTCCCAACATAAACAGAATGTTATGGGACAAATTAAAGTCAATGTTGGTAAAGATCGAGTGCACAGGTTTTTGCGAAATCTGAGCATTACAATGGAAAATCTACACATCGCTGCAGAAAATGCTAGGAAAGGATTATGAGACCTTAATTTCTAGAACAGCACGTTGTAGCAAAAACGTGATGATAATTACAAAAGCTGCATTTGAATCGCAAATATATCCATCTAAGGGGCGTTCAATGTGCCTACGAAGTACTAGTATTACCCTAGCTTTAGCCAAGCTGCTCTTAGGCACCGAACGCGTTGGGGGAATCCCCTCCTTTACTAGGTACTAATTCACTACACCTGGGTTGAGAGTGGCAAAGGTAGACTGATGTCTTGCCATTATAAGAAATTAGTGTCACGAATGGGGCTTGAGCCTCGAACCATTTTATCCATAGACCACCGACGTATCCACATTGGACATGGTGGCTCAGTGGTTAGAGCGCCCGCCTCATGAACGGGAGGTCGTGGGTTCAAACCCCGGCCGAGTCATACCAAAGACTTATAACAATGGGACCTTCTGCCTTCTAGCAAGGCGCTCAGCATATTAGATTGGAAAAGGGTAGTAATAACATATTATGTTATGCAGGGCCCGCTGGAAGAGCAGTTTCATAATTGAAGTGGCTACCCTGGGTAAATAAAACGTTATTATTATTATTATTATTATTATTATTTCTATGAATTGCACAGAAAAAATAACATTTTCATACCCCGAAAGACATGATAGACATATCCCATCAAAAATAATAATTACACAAATACAGGCTGCCTGGTGCCGTCTCCCTTTGCTTTTACGAACTCTAAAGTAGACTCTGGACGGTTTTTAAATTTTGGAGTTTCACCTGTCTGACTTAAATAGTCGTTTCAATTCATGCTGAAAACTCTGTTAACCTCTTCGTATGACGTCAAGGCTATGACTGCGCAAATTTGGAAAACAACATTTTCCTTCTCAAAACGGTGTCTTTATGCTACCTGATATTTACCCCAGGATGACATTGTCTATTTGGGAAACAAATGCATAATGCGACAAAGGATTTAACTCCGTACTTAAAGGTACTATGTCCCATTTGTGAAAAGGTTAATTTCCAACGGCATTTGAAAGATAATACTAATTCAAAACTTCCCTAAAAGAAAGGGGCTTGAAAATGTCTTTAAGTGGGAAAATAACGACTATTAGTTGTCGAATCGACTTAAGTGATACCAATACAGTAAGTAATAGTCTGATTTTCAGACCATTCTACCGAATGGTCGTACGTTTTGTGCTGCGTAAAGATTCAATTAGTTTAATTTTGGCCATTACAAGAAGTGGGTTATTGATGTAGACAAATGCTCATGTACCTTTTACAGCTCATTTTATGCAAGTTATTACGAAAGAAGAAAAAAGGCAGTCAGTCACTCAAAAGTGTCAGACAATGAAGTCTAGCAAGTAAACGGATTTCCTTGCATAATTTGAGTATTAGGACACTGCTAACGTTTAAATTTCCCAGATAGGACATACATGACATATTCATAATTCCTGCAAAGTTCTACAGAATTTGATGTTGGCTGCAAAAGGAAACATAGTATCATAGTATCATAGTACCACCTCCAGTCAAAACTCTTCTTCGGAGTATTTAGGAGGGAAAGAATCCAAGATCCAAGATTAAACCTTAGAAGGAGAGAAGCTGTGATGCCGGCTGTGATGGAGGATAAACGTTACCATTGCCCTTTTCCAAGCAAATGGTGTCTTCTTTTAGTTTTGAGTCCTTTGTACCATTTTCTCTTTTTGGGGGTGTTTTTGTCAATTCAGATACATGAAGTATAAGCTCCCCCTCCCCCGTCTCTATTTCTCTCTCACTCTCTCTCTCTCTCTCTCTCTATCTCTCTCTCTTTCTCTACCGTTGTCTCTTTTGAACCTTTGAAATGTGTAATCGCTTATAATGCTACATTGGTTAAGCATATAATTAAGGAAGAAATTGGGATCTTAACAAACACCTTCTTTTAAAAAATATATATGAAGTTCATGCTTCCTCATCTCCGTTTACACGAAATAATCTCAATATTCCATTCTTTCACCTAAAACATTCGATTTCTACTTTTAAAATCTATTTTTAATCTACTCTTCGATCTTTTCACTTATGATTAAGTCCCATGCCACCACCTTTGTATACTCCTAAATAAAGATCATGGCCCTTTAAGCTTCGGTTCTTTGCGATCCTGCTGCTTCTTTAAACCGACCAACCGGTGTTTTTCAATGATAACATATTGCTTTCTGGTGGTTCCTTTGGTGTCTAACCTAATCCTATTTGTATGTCTTCGTGGGCAAGAACCCGTGAAGAAAAGCTTCAAAAGAGAAGTCTGTGAACCGCGAATTACTGGCAAATAAAGACAACAAATAATATTGCTGGTTTACCTATGCCATGTACAGAGAGATTATTGAAGTACACGCTGGATTAAATTCTTAGAGGTAATAGTTCCTCCCTCTCAAAATGGACTTGAGAAAATGTCTAGGAATCGTGAACGTATAGTGCGTACATTCTGTCCTGCATGCAGAAGAATGTGACCATGGCCTTCCATGTAACCTGTAAACGTGAAAATTGTTGATTATGATTAGCTTTTGTTCGTCAAAAAAAAATATTGTGACAATAGTTAGTAATGACATTCTTGAACTTTAACCTTTTTCTTCAGTTGTGAAAAATAATGAAATCATGTCACGGGAAATTAACCGAAAAAGGTGCCATCAAGATGTCAATGCCAGGTTCATGGAATGGAATAATGAAGTAGAATCAAGTGTTTTCATGAAGTGAATGAAACCTCATAATATGTCTCCTCACTTCTCATCAAAATTCCATATACATGCATTCATATTGTAGGAGGGGTGCAATTAAGTATACCCATTGTACGTGCGTGTCAAGGATAGAGATTATTTCAAATTGCCTCCTAACAAATAAAAAAACTGATTTTTCCAAAGTAACAGCAGGGTGGCATAATTGACAATGCATCGAACCACATCAAGGCTTGGTTCATATTAGCATTACCACCTCTTGAGTTGAATTCAGAGGTAAGAAAATATGTGAAATAGTAAAGGAAAAATTTTGATTTATGTTAGGGTGGTATTGCCAACAAATTATTCTTGTGGCGTCATAATACAAGGTGTGGTATCCTTGAAGGAGCAAACAAAAAATGCTGTCTAAATCAAAAAAACTAATAGTGTGAAAAAAATGACAAATTTATTTAAAATGAAAATCTATCAAAAAGGCCTATTCAGCCAGAGAAATTTGTGTGTATTAATTTGTTTATTTATTTTTTGGTCTGAGAGATACCATGCATTTGTCAATATCTTGTAAAAGCATGTCTCTTTTTACTTCATGGAGGTAAAAAGTAATACATTGTGTCGCCTAACGGAATACATTGAATACATTTTGAAGTTGGCTTGCTCACACTGTATTAATTGTTCTGGATGGATTTGCACATACCCCATGCATATTTATTTTCCCAATGATTTGTGTTGTAATTGATCTTTCTTTCAAACGCAAATATGTAATAAGAGCAATTCTTTCCCTTATATATGTTTGGGGTAATAAGGTCTTTTCGAGGAACTATTAGGTATCAATACTTTCAGAAGCCCTTCTTGTCCTTTTTACCTATTAGAAATGAACAAAGTTCCGACGATCAACAAAACGTGTGTCCATTTACTTTATTCTATGATCCTCTTCGCGATTACATCTCAATTCTGTTATTTGAAAGAACGCTTCTTTGTAAGACCTTCAAATATTTAACCTCATACAAATAGCGTACTTATTCCTTCTTCCTGGTTCTCGAATTCACAAAACAAGCTACATCCATGCTCAAATTGGGGATTTAGGGGGAAGAATAATTTCGACCCACCTCAAAGTGGAATGAAGGTGTCCTATAAATGTTACTATCAGATTGTCAAAAAGTTCAGGTGGTACAGAGAAGTACAGTTACCTCGTTTCCAACGCCATCATCCTCATATAGCCCGAGGTTCTGTATCAAGAGTATTAATGATATAAACCCTTTAACGAGCCCAAAATAATTTTGCCCATTGAATCTCAATCAGAAAATTACAAATTGTCATTTTCGTTCAATCAAATATCGGTGCAATTTGTTGCAAACGATTTCGTCAATTGTGTTCCAAAAGTGTGTGCCTTTGGCGGTTTGAGTGGCGCGATATTCTGTTGGTGTTAAAGGCAGAGATCTGATTGGGAAGACTTGCAAAACTAGCAAAAATAAAGTACGTGTTTATAACACTTGATGGGAAACTACGAGCATTGCTAAAGTCAAATGCGAACAGGCAAGTTTGTAAACGAGATTAGTCTGTAAAGGTGAAACAAAGTGATAAGAAGATTTCCCGAAACGCACTACCATACTTAATGAATGCATAGAATAATATACTGTGCATTTATTATAATGTCCATTTTCATAATCCTCTTAATTTTGATTTTTCATAAACGTTATAGAAGAATTGAAGCAAGAAATAAGAAACGGCTTGTCAATTCATATGGATATAGTTTTCACATTGTAAGCATCTCTTTCTTTCCCGTCAAAACGTTCTACATACTTTCCAAGTTTCAGAAGTGTGACTGAAATTATTTGTTAGTTTCCAAATTATCTCTTCCTAATCGGCTAATATTAAAGGAAATAGCAAAACCTTAACCTTCCTTTAAAAATCGGTCGGTGAATAAGCACGGAAGAAATTTTGACCTAAAAAAAAAAGAAACTGTATGGTGACACATTTCAAGTCCTAAATTCAAGCAATTACATGAAGAGAGCCAGACAGTGGCCTATAAAATCAGATTATTTGATGTGTCACATACATGGACTGTATCAAATGTACTTTGTTAGAATTTGAAATAAGGGTTACTTTAAAGAGAACAATGGATTCTGGTAAAGGTGAAAATAGTTTTGAGCTTTTCCATTCTTTTCTGTAAGTATGAGACGATATCATAGAAGAAATGGCCCCTGAAAAAGATGGCTCATCAAATGCCCTCCTTTGGAGATATCATAAGAGGTAGTTAGAAATGTTTGGACTAACTTTCATGCATCATGTGTGCGTGTGTGTGTGTAGTCCCATATACAAGCTTTCGCGTCCAGTGAATGTGACTTTTAGCGTTGTAGGTCCATGCTTTGAGCAAGCCTGAGTTATAATTGTCTTTTCATTTTGATGATTCCAACACCTTGCGGGATACAGGTATACAGCAATCCTCATGTGCTATATAAGCAAGATTTCGCATTGCTTCCATACAGTTTCTTTTACCAAGGCAATCGCAGTCATTATCAGAACTCAACTTTAACTTTAAGCGGACGTGGTGGGAAGTCGTTAGAATATGATTTTGAAATGAACAGGTCGATAAAGTTGTTGAATTAGTTTGCTTCTGGCTATCGGAGTCGCCTGGCGGAACAGCTAACGAACCACGACCGTCATCCTAAAAAAAAGAGTCACATGTGCAGAGCGCAGGTGAAGAGAGGGATGGGGTGGGAATGGGGGGGGGGTGGGAATGGGGGGGTTGAAGAGAAAAGATGTGAGGGAGAAAGGGGGAGGGTGAGGAGAAAGAGGGGGAGACAGATGAGCGTGAGGGAAAGAGAGGAGAGGAGGCAGAGGGGTGGCGGGAGTCAGAGATAGAAAGACAAAAAAGAGATGAGAAGAGAGAGAGACTAACAAAAAGAAATACGAAGAGAGAGAGGGAAAAAATAAAGGGAGAGGGGAGAGGAGGCAGGATGGTAGTTAGAGTCAGAGAGAGAATTTGAGAGACGAGAGAGAGGGGGGAGGTGATGTAGCTATTTTAAAAATAACGACATAACTAAATAAAAATAAAAATAACAGAAGAGAGAGAGAGGGGGAGATGGGGGAATAGTCTAAGAAAGAGGGAGGGAGAAGAGCAGAGCAGAGAGCGCGAGAAAGATAAAGAGAAAGACAGAGAGAACGAGAAGGGGGGGGGGGGTAAGGTTTAAGTTCCGGTGCCCAGAAAAAAAGACCATTGTCATGACTATGAAACTAACAGCATGTCCCACGTTGAGTGAACCGAACACAGTTCTGACAATTGACATTCTTTATCTCTGAACAGTAATTTGTTTGTCTGTGGATTTCTTTATTTTGGTCGAAAATATTTTTCATTGCAATTTCCTCTCCGCAAATATGGCAAATAATCAAAATTCCAATAGTGCATTAAACCACCAGACAGTTAACCATTCTCTGAATGTAAAAGGTGCATTTAAAAGTTATACCCCTGGTGCTGTTTTTTCTCGCCTCCGCTTTGTATTGGCCATTAAAAAGGAGACCACGTAATTACCGTTTGTCCCACCAAATACCCCAAATTTCCTTTTTAAATCCTGATATTGCCAAATATTTATCATTCATTGACAAATAGTTTACAATGCTAACTAAACTCGTTTCTTTTCAAACTTGTACCATTTTGCGCCTTACTTATTTTAAAGGTAAAGTGTACAATTTGCTAAATGCACTTTTTAGAAGTTTGTCTCATACGTTTGAAAAGTGAATTCTTCTAGAGTTTGATAGGCCTCATAATTGTTTTAATTGATAGCGACATGTTGCTATCATTTTCAACGAGGAAAAAACAGGCGTGAGAAAATCGGCGTTTAGACCATTAAAAAAAACACCCTTTAAAATGATATTATCCCGGGAAATTGGGATCGATTCTTTGGAAACGCCCACGTTCAAGGGATCAACAAGGGAAAATATAACCTACAAAATATGCAAAAGTGCATAGTACTTTTCTGAGCTATTGCGAAAGAAAGCTTGCGTTGTTTATGATGGTTCTGGTGCCACAAAATTACCATACAATAGTTTTGGTTGTTTGTGTTTTGTGTTGACATCGTTACACAGATTATTGACATATAGTTACATTTCATATTTCATTTCTTACAAACAGTTATAGAGTTAACACAAAATGTAAAACGGTGCACTAGTATCCTTTGGTAAGGCATTAATCCTCATTACCAGGTCCCTCGGAGAGGACTTAAAGCCATCGGTTCCCTGGTTGCTTATCTACAAGCACATGCTTTCTTTAATAGCAGTCAGGTAAAGCAACCAAACCAATACCCCAAAATAAAAATGTCCGAATACTGCATGCTTTTAACGCAAAAGAATTTCAATGACATTAACTAGTACAACTTTCACTGCCTACTTTGTTCTAGTGTTCTCAATAGTGTTTTTGAAAACAGGAGGATGGACGGGTACTTCCATGTACCCTTTTCGTCTTCTTGGGGACAATTTCGGAAACGGGATAAATCATCGGCTGTTGATTCAGTGAACCTTAATGACATCGACCAATCTCTTTGGACAGGTCCCTCTGGGATCGTTGTCGATTTCATGGATGGTCACTCACCTGATCCGGCAATCATTGACCACGACATCAAGGCTGTGAGCAGACGGTTCATGGACGATCAACAAATCCCTCTACTTTTTCTTCCCTCCCTCATGCTAGACTTAGGGAGTAAAGAGATGTCAGTTTTTCTCATCCCCAATTTTTTTCTGTCTCTATCTTAATATTTTGCTTCCTTATTTCGTATCTACGTATTAATTCAGCCTTCTCTTTTCAACATGCTGAATCAAGTTGTCTCTGCAACGATGGCTGTTCATCTCCTTGCTCAAAAGTGGCGTAGCATCGAATGGCCCAAAATGGGGGAAGATGAAAAGAGAGAAAAGGAAGAGAGAGTGGAAAAGGAACTAGAAAATGAGATGACGGGACCCTTCTCCAACCTTCCTCATAATCGTTGGCTTTTCAAAGAGACAAAATGCCCCCCCCCCCCACCCCTCGATGCCAGTGTCCCTTCAATGGCTGCATGGACCCACGTACGCCACAGATACCCACCTTCATATTCTCTACCCCCTCCTTCCTATCTTTCTTTTCTTGCTTTCTCTCTCTCTCTCTCTCTCTCTCTCTCTCTTTCTGTCCTTTCTCTTTCTCATTCTCTTTATCCCCCTCCTTCATCCGTTAATTTCATTTTCTTTTTCGACTTCTTTGTTAAAAATCACGAAAATTCTGTAGGTTTATTGATACCTTTTCTACTGGATATAGCACAATGTTCATGTTATCCGGATTTCGGATGTTTTTAATATTGCCTTAATCAACATTTCAAAAACTTTCTCATAGAACAAACCGTTTGCCAACCAACAATGATTCAGGAACAAAATAGCGGGGCAAGCCGACAATATCAAGTTCACAGCCAACTAACCGCTTTGGACACCAGCGGAAGAAGCTTGTTGAAGAATTTTCCCTAACTCAATAAAAGCCGACTCCTACACCTGTCCCTGTCTTCATCTCATTAGTCATGGTTGCTAAGATACCAGTCCTAAAAACTCCATACATCCAAACAAAATGTTATGAACAGTATGTTTGACTTTTCACAATATATTCACAAACCGTTATTGATGAATAACAATTTTTCTAGCAAATAACAGCTTTATGTATCGATGAATCAATTCTCGTCTATACTTTGCGATGATTTAAAAAAAAGGGTAAATTGCCTCTCGATCCAATATTATTTTAATAAACAAATAGGGGACAATATAATAATTTATCTTGTTTTCAATCATATTTGTTTAAGTTTCCATTTTGTTGTCCTTTTCAGAATAATGCATATCTCCCTCCATCTCCTCATTCACAATTCCCCCTTATTCATTCACCCTATATATCCTCCTTGTCATTTTTCTGCGTATCTCAATAAAATGGCACTTCACCTGATGATAATCTGCATACCTTTGTCTCAACATTCGTTTTCCAACTCCAGACTATTAAGATCCGACATCAAATGGTCAGACAATCGGTCAAGTTTACGGTGTCGTTTATTGAAATTACCCTAATAAATCATGGTCACGAAACGTAATCATAGCAATATACCCGTTGTATTAGAGAATGTAAACGAAAGCCGGTGATTAAAATATTACGACAGCGCCAAAGACGTGCCCAAGACGTTTGGTGCCATTTCTCGACGCCACTAGATATACTTTATAAATGTTTTATGAAAATTGCTTACAGGAGGTTTCAGAAAAAGTCACGTTTGAAAGGGATTTGATGTAATAGTTCCGTATCGAAACGAAGATATTGAAATCCAACTCGGCAAAGTAAACCTTATTTATTTAACCCCTGCAAACCTCATTTCAACTTCTCTTCCAGAGTTATGTAGTCTTTACCCATCTCTCCTGAACAACAAGTGAAAAATAATATGTGTATAGCGATTTGTAATTGGCATTTTGATGGCCTCATCTCGTTATCTTTAGTAAATAATCACACAGCTCAAATTATTCGGAGATGATAAATATTGAAAATATTAGAGGAAAACAAATAAACTGATAAATTCTTTAGTTCTGGTTCTGGCAATCCTCGGTGGGGGGGGGGGGGGGAGGGGTGGGGTGTAACGAATTATTCGACAGCATAATATACACTTCATAGCACACACTGTTTTGTGCGTGTTTGTGTGTGAGGGTGTCCGTGGGCAATTTAAAATGATATATTGACCTGTGATGTCTTTCACAGCCAGGGCGAACATTTGATTTATGTCTAGAATTGATGAAATCATAGTTTTTGACACATAATTGCATACTAACGATGTCTAGCATGTCTAGGTCATGGTCATGATTGGAATTTTATGTGACGGATTTCGGCCTCAGTTTGACACTTAACGTCATCCTAAACGTTAATATGGCTACAAGTGCATCGTGGTGTTTATTTTCAACAAACCCAAATTTGGCAAGTAAAACAAAACATGCTACAACGATAAGGTGTCAGATTGGTAAATAATCATGAACTGGGGGACACAACTTCTTATGGCTCTATTGACCTGCGTAGTATTCTGTCTTGGTGAAAATGATCATCATCACTAAGAGCAATGCATTAAAAAAAATCCGTTTAAATCTTGTAATTTGAAAACGGGGCACGCTACAAGAGTCCTATCTCGCACCCCGGGGCAACGTGTCTGACACGGCCGGTTGTAGCAACTACTCCGAAGATCAAGATTACAGTAATCTTGATCTAAGGAGACACGAACGAACGAATTTGAAAACTCTTTTTGATGATCCAAAATTTATTGATATCCTTCACAAAGCCCAAAAATATGATTTTTAAATGTTTTTGTGTTTTATGAAATGAAGCTCCATGTCAGGCAATTTGAAAGATTTATATCTACATCCAGCCATTACCCTCATTACAGAATGACTTCGCAATTAGATCATCCGTCTTTGCATGGGTATCATACACATGTGGTCTACATTGTTCAGATCTGTATTTAAAGAATCAAAGAGATTCGCGTGGGGTACATTCACAATGGATTTAATGCGGAATTTTCGTATCATTACGCTAATAACCTTCTACACCAACCAATGACAATGCACACCGCGGCCTTGAGTATAGCATTGTCAGTGATTAAGTAAATAATTCCCTTTTCTATGCAAGAGTTTTAGAATGTTTTTTGGCGAGTTCAAACCACTCAACCTCTATCTGGGCTCTCCTCGAGGGGTTGAAAGCCGGGTCACGGAAGTCGAATTGATGATACCACTGGCGCCTCCGATTTTGGTCAACAAAATCATAAATGAGAATAATTACCCCCCACAAAACCAACGCCTCATAATTCCAAGAGCCGCCCTGGTGATCGCTTGGTATCCGATGTTAGCCAAAGATGCGGGTCAGTGTCGAAGGGGATGCAGCTAAATAGGGGGCAGCCCATTATTCTTTACCCTACACCCTCACACCCCTTTAGGACAAATGCGCTATAAATCATAAATGGAGAAGCGGTCGGGGAACTGAAGGGCTCCTGCTTCAAACCAAATCAATATTGCTTAAAATTCAGCTAAAATAAAGTTACACTTCCGGTTTCCAAGTCTACTATAGTCCTCTTGTGATTGTGATTACCTTACAGCTAATTAACCATGTGTATGCTTGTAAGTAAGCTACCGTGGACCGACGGCTTTAAGACCTTTCCGAGGGACCTGGCAATGAATATTAATGCCTTACCAAAGGGCACCAGTGCATCGACTTGGTTTCGAACCCGCACCTCCCGGTTACGAGACCACTGTTCTACCACTGAGCCACCGCGCCTTCTCGAGTCACATAAGCTCGCAGAACAGTTGTCAGAAGCTTTATACGAGACCAATATTTTAGTCTCATGGACTGTCGGTCTTGTGGGCCGTCGGTCTCGTGTGCTGCAGCCACTAATGATGATACTACCTTTTTTAACCCTTATTATCTAAATAAATCTACTGGTATGTTCCCTCATTGTGCGCCTAGGACGAAACCATAAATCTAACCTACTGATAGTTTAGAAATCAAGGCTTGCATCCTCATAATGCTGCCATAACTGCAATACTGTGGTATATCCTATACCTCGTATCACTCCAGCAGTTCATGGAAATTCCATATTTCTTTAATACTCAGTAAAAACAAAATATCCTAAACTAGATCTTGAGCTCTATTGCTTAGCAACCTCAAGCTTGCCCCGCAAAAAATCGGTGTCAAAATTCAAACATGAAATATGACGATTGTTAATTTACACCAGACGGATAGGTCATGAACATAGTCTCAAGTTTTGTATCAGAAAACCTCAGGAACTTAAAACAACGTCTCGAGATTATGGATATACATACTTCGATGTACATGTTAGTATTTTTGAGCGCATTCAACTAAAAAATAAAGCAAACTGGTTGTTAACATAACACTTCGAAATCGATTTGGGAATTTGTCTTCAGCATTATAGAGAAATTTTGGGCAATTCCACTCGAGATGCAAACCATTTTCTGTGAAGATGTAACCTCCTTGAGGTGTAAACCCCTTCCATATTGGTGATTTCTGAGGAAGACGGATTCGTATTTTTCGAGCTGTTTTGCTTATTTGAACCCTGATGATGAACTGAGTCATTAGTTTCAAGTACTATGAATTATAGTGAGGAAGATCATGAGGAAAGTTAATGAAGAAGAATTTCGATCGGCTATTTAAAATATTTTTCACTAAAATATTACTTAGCACTCCAGAAGAACATTTAAAAATTTGACAAAGAGAATCTCACAAACAAATTACTGCAACTGACCCAGAAAGTCATCGATTACAAAAAGCTTTTCTTAATATATAGGCTATGTATTGTTGATTACTGCGGCCGTGTCTTTATTGGCTCTTTGTGCAAAATTACAAAATTGGTGCCTGATTTATAGCTATTATATCAGCGGCGTCAAAGGGTTGACTGAAATTGTAGATTATTTGGGGTAGATAACGGTTTTCAGTGAGTCTTCTAGTAATGGAATCATGCCATTAGTCCATAGTTTTTATAACAATTCACGTTGATTGCGCGATTGTTTGTTGCTATGTCAGGTAGGAATCGGGTCGGGTTTCTGCCATAAAAAGCTTCAAAATACAATGTCACGATACCTCTTTAAAGAGCGCTTAGTGCTTAAAATAAATGAAACAGGTCTATTTTATAGATAAAGCATGACTATATTAACAGAAGAACATGAATTGTAGTTATTTGACCAATTGAATTTCAGTTTAGCATGTTTGCTTACTATCAACTTAACTTTCAGAGATTACACGAACTAATTAGGATTACTTGACCACGAATTGGAAGAACAGAAAAGGACCAACAGGAAAAGAAAAGAGGGAGGGAAACCAAGATCTATACCCTCATTATAAAAACTAGAAAATCGAACTAAATTCATTTGTTTTCTCTTCAGCGGTTGTACATGGATCTATATCAATTTACCAGGAGACGGGACAAAGACAAGTTTTAGTCTTTCTTTCAACCTGTTCCATGGTGTCACGGTGGTGGATTTTCAAAAGGATGACCCTTCAAAGAATGATGAGTGAGCGGCTTCACGCTCTATAAAAGAGTATTATTTGGAGGATAGAAGCATTTCCGGTCATTTTGTGTGTCTTTCATGACGCGGGGATGAGTTGGGTTGTCCAAGGTTTTGGGGGAAGAGTGGTGAAACCTGACTAAGCAGATAACTTGGAACTTTAGATTACTACCCTAAGTAGATTACTATTACTAAGTCCAATTCACTAATTAACCTGCATAATGAGGATAGTCATTATGTCTTGTTTGATCGATGTAACCTCATCAGTAGGCCGATTTAATTATGTTCTCCATGAGGACCATGCATTCAATACTCCTACCATGATTATCCCGGCTTTGCCAGGGTACCTGGCGTATCTACTGGGTTCCCCAATACTTCACCTGGGTAGAGACCGACAGATGTCAGACAAAATGTCTAGCCAGAGGACACTAGTTCAATGTATTTCTTCCTACTTGGTCCCCAACACTTTACCTGGGTAGAGACCGACAGATATCAGATTAATGTCTAGCCAAAATACACTATAATGCCATGTGTGAGCTTCATAGTCAAGAGACTTATCTTCTAGCCCACGAAACCTCCGCGGACTTTCAGTTGTGTTTTGGGGTATAATTACGATATAAATTCAACACCTCCCCCTGATTTGGGGGGTTTCTAATGCTTTAATTGGTTAATTGCGGTAATATACGATATTTCTAGACCTATTACCGCGAGTGCTATAATAAAAGTCAGACGTCGAAGCATAATGGGCTTCGACCCTCATTGAATAGAGTTTCCCTTGCAATCATTATCTCTCTCTTTTCCTCCCTCTCATGAGTGTGAGGGCGTTGAACCTATATTATTTCGTTGTAGCACATGCATGTCGTTTTATTGATCACATATTTTTTCTCGAATAAACTAACCGCTAATTCGCGATCGATGCCCAACAATGCTGGCACTAGGAGTGTCTTTTCCCGTGTGATCGACTTTTGATGATGATACTTTTGTTGCGGTTGCCTCCTCATCCGCACAACCCCTCGTTAAAGTCAAATTGTGACCCACACCCTGTGTGTGACAGAGCAATAAACCAATCAGTTGATAATGTAGCCCTTTCGATTTTTAAACAAACATGCGTGGTTGCTTTGTTTTCTTTTTGTTTCGGCCAGGCCTTGGACTGGATACACCTGTATATTAAATAGTCCTGGAATTGATTATTTACGGGAATATATTAAGATTTCACGTACAATAACTATAGCTCTTAGCAATGGTTGAACTCAATTTTATTGTTCAAGGTTTGAAGAGAAAGATAAAATCGTTTATAAAAAACGTGAACGTGACAACGTTAAGCATGCTTATTTTTAAGGATTTCAATATTTGAACACAAGATTATGTAAATGAACAATATTTCCTTAAATAAGATGGGTGCACTGTACAACTTAGTCCAACGCGATCAGGGCGTCAGAATAACAGCATTCCTTACTATTTAAAGTCTGTTATTGGCAGGCCTCTTCTCACAATTTGTGTGCTACTTGATACAATGTTTGCTCCATAACTGAACCAAGTTTGAGCAAACCGAACAAAAGAATGAGAGGCATCAGTATAATAATCAGTGATCCTTGATGAACATCATCTAAATTCATTGCCTGCTTTCTTTTATCCGATGTTACCAGGTTCCTTGGAGCCGCCTACGGAACAGCACAGGAACCGGTCGAGATCCCCTGCAAAGGCATCACCAACATATCCGGCAAACAGGTCCGCTTCTGTCTGAAGAACCAGGATAAGATGCCGACGGTCGCAGAGGGCGCCTATCACGGTATCGAGGAGTGCCAGTTCCAGTTCCGAGGGAGAAGATGGAACTGCACCACGATCGACGGTGACCAGTCCGTGTTTGGCCGCGTGCTGGACAGGGGTAAGTGGACTGACACGTTTTCAAATTGGTTCAATTAGTGCGATTTGATTCAAATGTTCATGTAATGTAACCAGGGGTGTTTCACAAAGACTAAGATTGACTTTAAGTTGGACCTAACTATGACAGGCCGTTCATGTCACTGTTTGCTCTCACCATTTACTGGCAATTGTCTCTCAAAGGACGTACACGTCATGGTCACACATCTACAGAATTTAGTTTTTTTTTTTTTATTGTTCATTATTGAAGGAAAAAATAATATGTAAAGATCAGAATTGACAGACCAATGGTGAGAACAACCAGTGGCATGAATAGCCTGTCATATTTAAATCCAACTTAAAGTCGATCTTAGTCTTTGTGAAACACTCCACAGACTTGCGGTGAATGGACCAAATGTTCACCATAGCATTTTGATAAATCATATTTGGTAACAAAAATCATGATTTCAATAATGAAATACGACTTCTTTGGCCTACCTGTTTTCTATTAAGTTTTTAATATGATCGTTCTTAGACCATCACCATTGACATTGAGGGCGGAAATAGTACAAAGGCAGATTCTTCTTTTTTTCTGATTCTACGAAATCAGACAAACAGTCTTAGAAATTAATATTCAATATCTATTTTGCTTTTATCTTATCTTGCAGCGTCGAGGGAGACGGCCTTCGTCAATGCCATCCTTGCCGCGGGCGTGACCCACGCTGTCACGCGGGCATGCTCACGCGGTGACTACCTGGAATGCGGCTGTGACCGTACCCACCGTGGTCCACCGGGCGGTCGGATCGGCATCGTACCGAACTCAACCTGGCGATGGGGCGGCTGCAGCGAGGAGGTTTGGTACTCCATGGAGCTGACGAAGGACTTCCTGAAGCCGACCGCTGCCAAGAGAGCGAGGACAAAGATGGACCGTCATAATACGGATGCAGGAAGAAATGTAAGGAGCTAGCTATGATCGCCGCTCAGAGCCGGAAGGGTGTTATCTCATAATTATCAGTTTTAACGCAGAGTTAACGCCCTAATGGCTCTAAAACTACGTTCAATGACAGTGGATAAAAGAACACACACACATCTCCTTTGGTTCCCCTTTCCTCATTCGTTTTTTCTTTTTCTTTCTTCTTTTTAAACAAAATTTAGTCAAAATCACGGATATCTTCTATTCTATTATATTTCATTCGTCTTTTCTTTCATTCTTTTGATCAATCAATCGTCCTGCCTAGATATTCTTGGCATAATCAAAATGATATCAGGCTGATTAGGACCTTCAACTAGCTGCAGCTTTATCTTTATCGAATCTTTAATGATCTTTGTGATAATTATTAGTCAAGCTACTCAAGTCGTGTAGCAGGAATTGAATTAATATGTTTGGGTATATACAAGACCCTTCGTTTACATAGGGCAGGAGAAAAGGGGGGGTGGGCATAGTGAAGTTACGAATTCGATTAGTATTGGCGTCCATGACATGGGACTTGCTCGGCCTCTACCTTCTCATTTAAATTTCATTAAAGGTTTTTGATTATTATTATTATTATTTCTGCAGGCTGTCCTCCATAACATGGAACTACGTTGCAAATGCCACGGTGTCTCCGGAAGCTGTGAACTCAAGACCTGCTGGTGGGAGATGGCCCCATTTAGGAAACTCGGGGACGCCCTCAAGACCAAGTACGACATGGCTGCAGAGATGGCCGTCGAACGACAACGGAAAGGTCGAACCTTCGTCGAAGAGCTGGCCCCTCGCTACGACGACTTCAAGGAACCGACGACCAACGATCTCATCTATTACGATCAGTCACCCGATTACTGTACTTTCGACCAGGAGGTAGGATCGTTTGGGACGCAAGGCAGAGAGTGTAACCGGACCTCGCACGGCATTGACGGATGCGAGCTGCTCTGCTGCGGCCGCGGTCACAACACGATGACAGTGGTGAGGAGAGAAAGGTGCGACTGTGTCTTCGTCTGGTGTTGCAAAGTTGTCTGCAAAGAGTGTGTTCGGGTTATCGACGTCCACACTTGTAAATAACGAGATAACATGAACAAATAAGGACATATAGACTGACCATTATAGGGTTAAAGACACTGACGATCCAGGATTGAGAGTTTTAACTTTTGATAATTTTGCAGCGGATTCTATCGACCAACCACCGAACCGTCATTCGAGCGAACAAACGCTTACGGTATTCGAACTATCCCGCCAATTGTAATTGCATTTCAAGGTATATTACTTTTTTTGTAATATGTAAAGTTTCTATTGCTGGAGACAAGCTGTATATGAGAAATGTGTTCCACATTCAAGTAGAATATATTGAAGATGGATCTCAAACATTGCCATAATCGCTGGGTTTTATATTTGTGATATTTGGCACAATTAAACTTAATATTTAACATCATTTACAAATATGCAAACAAATTATGGGAAGCAGTGAACGTATCATTTAATCTTTCTTTTCTTCAAAATATTGGATCGAGTAATACGTTAATACTTTCGTTAAGGTATACTGAATCCCCTTGACGAATTTGTTTGAACCAAACCACAGAATGAGAACATGCTGCCGATAGGTGGCGCTACTTCAAGCTGCTGAAGGGTGGCATGAATTTTTACTTTGAGATGAGAATTCAGACTTTTTCATAGAAAAAATATATATTGATTTCTACTTGAATTTGTAATTGCATCAATCTACGCAATTTTAGGCTAGCAGTATTATGTTAGTGTATTAGTGAGGGGGAGGATAAAATGACATAGATAATTCTGTTTAAGGTGTAGCATTTATTGTTACATTTAATTCTACTAATATGCACATCAGTATTACCCGTTAAATCAGATAATTGTATTTTATCGAGCCTTTAAAAAAAATGTTAAATCAACGTTTTCACTTTACAAGTTAGGTTTATATGTTAAGCAAATAACTACCGTTGGTGAAGGTGATGGGACAAACTATCACTTCCGAGGCGATCTGGATGTAGCTATCTTTCCGAAGCGAAGCTGAGGAAAGATAGCGTGTACATTCTGATCGACGAGGAAGTGATAGTTTGCCATCCTGAAACCAAAAGGTGATTATTTGCTTTATATTCCACATCTAAAACAATTTAACTACAAAAGGAAAAGCACGTGTATGCATCTACATAAAAGACACCATGCCCAAATTCACACCAAAAAAGTTAAACAGTTTAACCCAACAACCCCTTTAGGGTTAGGGTACGGTGCGCACATGTGTTTGTTTTAATTGCGCTCATTCGTAATGCGCACTTAATTACGCCTGTTTTAGTGCGCTTTTGGATAATCTTCAGTGAAAGTGTATTGCCCTTTGTAGATAGTACCTCCATCTTCAGTGAAAGTGCGTTGCACTGTGTAGATAGTAGTACTATCTACACAGTGTAACGAACTTTTTGCTTCTCCCATCAATAATGGGCGAACTATCTTTCATCACGTGATTTACTTTTGACCAATCGTAGAGCAAGATTCTTAGTATGTGGAATATAAATTTATATATAATACACTAAGTTTCCATTTTAATGGAAATAGGCATAAGGGATATTAAATGTCTTGGTTTGGAAATATAAACGATAAACGAAATTGGAAAGCATGGTCTTAAGAAACGATTACCTTATTTTATGATGACAAATGCCTTCATTCATGGGAATGATTTTCTATCGATATATGCAAATTTCAGTGCATATAAATTTTGCCTTGTGTTGTTATCTTAATGATGTCGCTTCGATATCTGTAGCAGGACAGAGAAATATTTAATTTTTCTACTATATACATGGCTGTGCATAAATGAGCAACTTTTAGTGTATATAATTATGTGGTAAATTTCGGTGCTCTTTAACGTAATAAAATATCATTATTATTTTTATATATTCATGGAATTTTCCAGGCATTAGATTTGATGGTCTTTGGGAAATTCCACAATCGCAGTAATAACATTGAAAATACCGATGTTTATGACAGCGGGATTGTATTCGTTCAAAACGTGTTAATTATGTGTGCGGGGGGAGAAGGGAGGTGAGGGAGGGGGGGGGGGGACAATCCTACCTAATAGTAATATTTGGAATGCTTCTTCCATCTTTTCACACTAGAAGATACATACTTACAAACATACTCCAACACAACGACCCCCTCAACCCAAACACGTAGCTTAGCTTACATGCATTTGAAATCGTTTTTAAAACCCTTGACATTATGTCAAATAATGCTTCTGTATGAAGTTTATCTGCCTCTTGTTGACTATTGGAACTGATATCTTTCTCCTTATGAATATCATTGACGTCATTAGCAAGATTGTGTTGATAGTTTGCACTCAATTATCTTTGTGAACACTATCATTTTGTATTAAAATTGAGAATGGTCCTATACGTTGGACTCTAATGTATAATGTTTTATTATAATTTCATTTTGAACTTTATAAATTAATCAGCAATACAAACCCCTACCCCCCCCCCCCCCCCACGCACACACCGCATTTATTATTTACAGACTATTTTAGAAATAAATGTTAGCTATTAAATAGAGGTTCTCTGAATTTTCGGCCATATTTAAATCGGGCTATAATAGACTAGGCCCCATTTTTTTTAACGTAGCTCACTAGCTTAGCTAATGCTACAGTGTTGGATATGTATATTTTCCTAAACATTAGGGTAAAATAAAATGCTGTATACTTTTTATATTGTATGATAGTTGTTTTTGTTGAACTATATTTATATCGAAAGTTTTATGTACAGGATAAACTGTTGAAATATGATTGTCAGTAATGGATTCCTCTTATATTGCATTTACAATCAGGTATTTGGACTCGTGTAAATAAATTGGTGTCAGTAGAAAGATTGTACCGTGTTCTGTGGAAATGAATCATTTGGAAAGAGTTGTATGTAATTGTGATTAAAAGTGACTCCTTATGAGTAATTTCATTTTTCAATATTAAGGGCTTGTTTTTGTTATTCTACAATAATAGAAATATACTAAATGAATAGGTCTTATCAAATGTCTCATTCATTAATTTAGTAGGCTATGATATTTTATGCTTACAATGTACTTGGAGGAAATTTAAAATTAGAAAGGGGAGAAAAGTAGTATTGAAAGAGAAAAGAGAGTGGTGGGAGAAAGAAAGAGGGGGAGACATACTGAAAGATATACGAAGGACAGGGGTAGGGAGAGAGGGAGAGATGGAAAAAGATGGAGAAAGAGAGAGATGGGAGAGAGAGTGAGAGAATGGGAGAGAAAGTGTGTGGAGATAGGTGACGGCGTTTGTGCGTGTGGGTGGGTGAACTCGTGGAGAGGGAGAGAGAGGAATTTGTTTTGAAGTGAGAGATACAGAGAGAAAAAGAGGGAGAGGAAAGTTGTTAGAAGGGGGAGAAAATATTTTTCTACGAAAAACAGATTTTGTTTCAAAGGTGTAATGCTGGAGTAAGATAAACTGCACGATGTTCTTATATTTACCTCGTTATTCTCTCTCTCTCTCTCTCACACTTTCTTTCTCTCACTCTCTCTCTCTCTCTCACTCTCTCTCTCTCTCTCTCTCTCACTCTCTCTCTCTCTCTCTCTCTCTCTCTGCCACTTCTCTCTATCTCTCTTTTTATTTCTTAAAACACACTAATGAGTTTGGCTATGAACCTGTTACAAACGAAACACTCAGTTCTGTTGCCTCTTCACTGAGAAAATAGCAACCAACAAAAAAAGTAAGAAGAAATTCAAGCTTAGAAAAAATTGAGCACTAAAGCTCATTTGTATGGGCAAATTTTGGCGAACATTTCATTTAAAAAAATAAAATTGAACAGTTTTTGGTTATGTTGAGCCTTATCATTTCCAACTTATAGTTGACTTGTACCTGGAAAACATGATATCGGCCTATAGATTATGATGATGTGTATTGAGACATAAACCCCGCTAGCACTTGGTCACGTGATGCAATTATTAATTGATAGTGTCTTGACGTCGAAAGTCCAGCTTTTTTTCCCGCTCTTTTTGATAATAATGTAAGCTTGAATATCGTTGTAATATTTTATGTTGACATCTTGAATGTGTATCCAGACAAAAGATCTGTCGACGATTTTTTTTTTCTTCAATGAATTAGCTGATGTCTGTTTCAATAGCACTTGAAGACGTGATATAATTAGTAGCTTATTTAGTCTTGGCGTCTAAAGTCCGGCCGTTGCGTTTATGAACAGAGCGAACACTACTTGTGACTCCACTCAAATTCAATTTTTTTTTTTAGCAAAGCTGTTTTGCCTGCTAAAACTTTATGAAATTGCAACGAGTCCATCCCTCCCTCCCCCTCTCTCTCTCTCTCTCTCTTTCTCTCTGAGTCTGATTCTTTTCTATGCGTTTTCCCCGTTATATATTTATGTCTCTCTCTCTCTCTCTATCTTTCTTTTTACTTTGTATATATCCTTCCCTCTCAATATACCGCCTTTGTCTCTCTTCATAATGTTTTTTGGGGCTGTGTTTCCTCCATTCTCTTTCTGTATTCTATCTTTCTCGTTATATGTCTCTTTACCCCCCCCCCCCCCCCCTGTTTTCCCTCCTCATACCCCCTCTCCCCTACCCCCCTCTCTCTTTCTCTCTCTCTCTCTCTCTCTTTCATACTCTCTCTCTCTCTCATATTCTCTCTCTCTCTCTCTCTCGTATCATAATAGTCTCAGATCCCCCCCCCCCCCCCCCCCCCCATCGTTACTAGTGAATCTATAGGCAAAGGGATGCGCTGTACCACGGTCATAATATTGGTTAATCATTGAACCTGTACGTCTGGGGTGCTAGGATTCGTATCCCAATCAAGAAAAAAAATGATGAGTGGAAACGGTCGATTAAAATGACGTAGTAGGTCCATGGTGCAACCCTCTGCTGTATACACGCGGATGCTGCAGTATGGTCTCGAATAGAAACAGAGTCGTGTATTTGTATTCGTGTATCTTGCTTTATAAACCATAATAATCGTTACTATCCGTTGCATCAGAAATCGTGATAGGAAAGGGAGTTCAATTAAACAATTTGTTTTCATTGAGAAAGGATTAACCTTCGTACTGTGATTGCATAACATTCGATATGGTACACACTAGATACTTTGTATCTGGATTGGAAAAGGTATACCACGTCTCTTTTACTGTGGGCATATCCAAGTTCGATGAACTCGCTTAGCTTTGGCGTGGGTGATCAGATTAATGTACTAGTAACTCGTTAATGGCAGATAAGGAGCTGCGCCCAGTCAGGTTTTGCATGTGCCAACACATCCCTGGATAAGAGGTTATAGCTTTGCAAGCAGTTTCAGCTAGTCCAAGTTTATTCTCCGTTCCATTGGGCACAGAATTAACAAGGATATTTCGCTGAAGTGTGTGCGGTTATCTTCGAAACTAGAAGTAGCACTGCAGAAGGACTAAGCAGAACGCCAAATAGAAGACGAAAAAGAAGAAGGAGTAAACGAAGAAGAAGACGAAGAACGGAGGAGGAGGAGAAGAAGTAGAAGAATAAGAAGAAAAAGAAGAAGAGAAGAAGATTGTTTTAATCTCTTCTTCATTCGTACGAAAATCAGTTCAACGAAACCTTTCGGCCATATTAGGATTGTACTGTATTGATCAAGATCTCTAAGTGAATATCATCCGACATCATGAGCTGCCTCCGACCACGAGCTTCGTCTTTTGACGAGGAAGACAACATCTCCATTGCTTTTGAAGTGCTACAACAAAAAGAAGGTGAGTACCCCCTGCATTACAAAACCAAGTGTTGTTTGCAACCATTTTAAATGTTTCCTGGCTGTTCTGTTAAATCTTTTTTCTTTCTTCTTGTTTCCGGTTTGTTTGCAGTTGTTTTGAATAATAACGGGAAGTTGTCATTTATGTATTTCAATAGTGGATCCTGGTTAAAAGGAATTATGTTTTGACCACCCATAAACAGCGGCGTATCCAGAAAATGACATACATGCAGGGGATTGGTGGGGCAGAATCCTCGTAAGATACGGGAGGGGGATGTTTCATGTGCCTTATCCGTATAGTAGGTCCATGCAGTGGCGTAGACAGGTTCGTACACCTGGGGGGGGGGGGGGATGACTCAGGGGCGGATCTAGCTTTTTGCTAAGGGGGGGGGGGTTGACCAAAGTAATGACGATGCGGAGCATCGTCCACGAGCCGCAAAGCGGCGACCCGATTTTTTGGGGGTGTTTATTTGAACCCCGTAAGTGATGTTTTCCTGGCATCTATTAACACAATGGAGACCATAAAAAGCAGTGCATGATAACGTCTTTTTAAATCAAGTAACAGTTAAATACACAGTTATTATCCAGAGTTATCATGTGTTTGGTTAAGTTACCAGATGAGTTGAATATCTTCTCACAATATTTGCACTTGAAAGGGTTTCTTTCCAGCGTGCGTTCTTTTTTCTTTCTTTTTTTCTTTTTTTTCCTTCTTTTTTTCCCTTTTTTGTTTGTTTGTTTTTTGGGCCGCCCAAGGGGGGGGGGTTTAAACCCCCTAACCCCCCCCCCCCCCCGTAGATCCGCGCCTGTTTAATCTTGTGGTTATCTTGTGGTTTCCAAACCACAAGATAACCACAAAATACTTGTAAGATTTTCTTTTTTTTACCGTCTGAATTGGCTTTCACCGTGTGAATGCGGCTAATAACAATAAACACAATTACAATAATGATGAGGATTATTATTATCATCATCATAATTATTATTATTATTAATATTATAATTGTTATCATTATTATTATTACTATTATAATCATCATTATGACTTATTAAGTAAGCAAATATCATTCCCCAAAACCTGGGGGGGGGGGGGTGATTGTACATGCCATCCCCCCACCTTGTGAGGTGGGGGGATGCATCCCCCTCATCCCCCCCCCCCGTTGTCTACGCCCCTGGGTCCATGCCTTATCCCACCCCCTTTCCGTTGATTCCCTTCTATTTTGTTACTCATTAATAGTGCATGCAGCTCCACCGGGAAGGGGGGGGGGTGAACCGGGGCATGAGGCACATATGGACATAATTATGCTCCCCCTCCCCCTTTTCGGTAATAATTTCAGACTTCAAACGGCACATGAAGATGTGATGAATCATTTTTTTAAACAGCGCCCCCTCCCCACCCCCTACCTAGGGAATCCTGGATCCGTCACTGTTTTGTTGTGTTTTGTAGCACGTTTGGGAGAAGGCGTGGCTTATACATGGCAACGATCCTCTACAATATTTGTCTCTGGCTAAATTGTTTTCGCTTTTATTGAGTGCTACAAGATATTGAACTTCATTATCACCAGCCGAAAATGAAAAATAAGTAATCTCTACTGTACCGATGCGAAATTGTCTTGGGGACCATTTTAGGTATTTTGGTATAATAAGAAATTTACCGGCAGAATACATCTTTGATTTTATATATGCCTTGTTTTTATTTCTCACCACATTTCATTGTGGTTCCAGCTATATGGTGATGATACGACTTTTTGTCACCATCCTTGTAATGGACTTAAATTGGTCGCCCTCTTCATTCAAACAGAGAGATTATGTAACCTGTGTATATATTAACGAACCTTTATTAGTATAAGCAAACATAATATAAAGCACAATGGATGTTTCAGTCTGATGTGGTATTACGGTAGAAACATTTAATTTATGACCCTCCCCCCCCCCGGAAATGTTTAGCGTATACGAAAACAATACAACAAAATTAATGTTAATCACCATTAAGAAGGGCTGAGGAATGAATTTGTGAGCATATTTTTTGTTATAGCAATGTTCACTATAATACTTCTTCTATACGAAAGTCATATACATGTGTAAATGCAACATGCCAACAATTATGTTGTTTGTTAAGTACATTGTACTTACTTACAATTGTAAAATTATAGAGAAAGTTCAAATTATAGTCTATCTACCATAAGAAAAATGATTGTAAGACCTCCCCGTCGAGCCGGATTCGAACCAGCGACCTAAAGATGTCAGTGATTTCTTGTCTACAGTCTTCCGCTCTACCAACGGAGCTATCGACGGGTGTTTCGAAATGTATTCCAGTCTTGATTCGACACCATAAAGGTTGCATCAAGCATTTATTGAAGTGTTGAATCAACCATTTAAAAAAACGTGATCGCTCTGTGGCCCTTAATGGTGATTAAACGTTTTAGTTTATATACATGCGTTCATCTATATAATTCTGAGGAAAATTTCCCGGGGGGGGGGGGGGTAATCGCACAGTGGAGGATCCAGGGAGGGGGCCCGGGCCCCCGGGCCCCCTCCCCTGGGAAAAACAGGTTAATTTTACCTTTAGTTGCTGATGGGCCTCAAGGGGGGGGGTGCGAATTTTCAAAATTTCGAGGCCGGGGCAAACAAAAGAATAGTGTTGCTCACTACCCCCCCCCCCCCCCCCCCCCTTATTCACCGGCTGGCTGTTTCGCCGCTACATATTTTATCACGAATCGGGCCCCCACTTTGGCCCCCATACCCTGCCGTCGCGGCTGGATCCGCCCCTGTACTCGCATATTAGGACATACGGGGGTGCGCCGCTCTAATGGGTCACTTTTTCACAAAAAAATCCCTTAACATGGGTTCCACTTAAAACAAAATCCCTTAAAAATGGCTCCGATTTTTCAAAATTTCATAAATTTGCAAATTGTTCAAACCAAATTTGAGTATCCCCCCGGGACCCCGGGCAAATTTTCAATAGAAATAAGGCAAATTGTAGATATTTGCTGTGGCTATGTAAAACTCGCCTTAGAATTTTTGTGAGGATCAGGAAAATAAAGCTTCGTAAAATAGAGATGCTATTAAACATCAAAATACACTTTGCAAAAATGGATGGCCTATAAAAGAGGAAAGGACGAGGGGGGGGGGGGGGGGGGAGGGTGTACGCTGACTGCCCCCCCCCCCCAACGATCGATATAGTACAGAATAGTATATTTGAATTTAATGCGAATAACAACTATTGATCAATAACCCGTGTGGGGGAACTGCACTGTAATGCAAGCCAATACAAAATACCAGGAAAATCTAGAACAAAAGCTTTACTTATAAACCTCGCTTTGTTTGCAAGAGCGCCCCCTCGCATAAATCTTTGTACACTTTTTAAAACTTCTTCGCGAGTTTTTGAGTGAATATTTCACTCAGCTACATAAATTGTATAGCAGCGAACGTAGAATCTAGTTTACGATTTTAATCTTCATTATCTCCTAATATGCCGCATCATATATTTCGTATGATTGGTATAGGCCTATTTCAATCATTATCGCCGTTCGATTGCCAATAAAAAAAATTAAAAAAAGACTGACTTACAAAGATAAACAAAGAATGTTTATTTATTGTAAGCTTGTAAGAAGAAAGGGGAAAATAAAAGATTGAGGGGAAGAAGAAAGAAGAGGGTGAATGGAAATATTATATAGGATATAACAAAAATGAAGAATGAGGAAGAAAGGATAAATATCTATAAACCGGTAGCTTGTGGCTAGTGCTAAAATCCAGTATAATGTAACTGGGGTTCTCGAGGGAGCGCCGGTGTGACCGCGCCGTTTGTCCTACCAGTTTCGTTCGTCCGTTGGACATAATATGCGGGTTTTCTGCTCGAATTGCTATCCGCGCAGTCTGTCCCCCCATTGTTTTACGTGTATATTTGATAAAAGGAAGAAACTCGGCAAATCAATGTATTTAGACTCATTGTAAATCATGTGGTTGGCATTTTTTCTAGAAATTACATAATAATAACTCTCTACAATTTTTTAAAGCAAATGGGCCAGTCCTTTTGAAAGTAGAAGTGAATATTTTCTTTAAAACCTTTATTCTATGAAGGCATACTCGTGATATACTCCCCTCTTTCTTAAAGGTAAAGACCAGTATTGGCAACGCCCCAATTTCAAAAAATGAAATGGAAGCTCTCATTACCAATCATGTGAAAGAATATGTTTTGACTAATACATGATGATAAAAAATTTGCCGGGAAACCGCCTACTAATTCATATATTTGGTAAATGTATTTCTCTCATGGTCTGGTGAGAGAGATAGGGTAGTCCCATATACATCTTTCTGTGTATAGTGCTTGTAACTTTACGAAGAATGAGCCAAATTTCTTATCATTTTGATGATTCCAGAACCTTGCAGATGCTAGATGCTAGATGATCGACCTTTTCTGATCGATTCCACAACATTTCTTTCACAATGCAATCGCATGACCATTACTGGTCTTTACCTTTAAGAAACAGTACTTCACTAGATTTCTTCAAAAAAACATCTGTACAACTCCTCTTAAATTGTCGAAAGTCTAGGAAAGCAGCGCCTTGTAACCTTTGGAAAGGCGCTATACAAATCCAATTTTTTTCTTCTTTTTTTTTTTATTATATCGGCCCCACAATTACTGTTGTAATCGATTGTACGTGCACTGGCTTCGTACTTACGGTCAGATGAGCATATTTTAATACCATATTCATGACACTGGCAGGTCACTAATTGGCGTATGGTCCAAGGGGCGGAGCCCCCGGAAGCGCAGGGGTTTTAGGCATTACAATTAATGTCAGATTAGCATCCAGGGGCCAGCCTTAGGGCCCAAGATGGGGTCCAGGGGGCAGAGCCCCCGGAATTAGCTCAGGGGTATGGGCATTTAATTACGGTTACATGAGCATACTTTCTTTTCTATTTCTTTCTATTTAATTCTCTTTAATATACTTTTTCAAAAGTGTGGGGTGGGAGGGGGGGGGGGGCTTGAGCCCCAAAGCTCGCCGTTCCGCGGGACCTGACATGTCGGCCTCTAAATAGTAAATAAGCACATTTCTTGCCTGACTGTAAATTGTGATATATGTCATTCTCCAACAAACGCATAAAAAGTATAATTTACGAAAAAGCGAGGAAAAATCCCGGAAAATTAGGCCATTTCAGCAACATCTGTATATCACTGGTATCAAATTAGAAGAAAAAAAAATCACTCTAAAGTTTATATTGGTGGGGGGGGGGTGGGGGGGTGGGTAGGAACTGGCTGAATACTTACACCTATGGTGTCGAGGGGCTCTTTCTTCATTTTTTTGTTCGGTAATAAATAAGGTTAGTTTGTGCGGGTGTCACTCAGGCGCGGATATACGGGGGGCGATGAACCCGCCCCCTTTTCTTTTCCCATTTTTCTTTTCTTCTTCCTTTCCTCTTCTCTCTTCTTTCCCTTTCCCTTCTTTTCCTTCCTTCTCTCTCTCTCTCTCTCTCTCTTTTTGTTTGCCAGGGGAGGGCAGGCGAAGGCCTTTCGCCCCCGATCCACACCGCGTTGGTGAGAAAAATCACAATTGATCTCCCGTACCTTTCTTTTCTTTCCCTTTCCCTTCTCTTCCTTTCTCTCTCTTTTAAGTTTGCTGTAGAAGGGGGGGGGACAAGGGCCATTTGCCCCCCGATCCCCAACTTGTTGGCGGGAAAACTGCAACTGATATCCCCCCTTCTTTACTTTCTTTCCCTTTATCTCCTCTTTTCCCCCCCTTTTTTTTAGCAGATGTTTCTGCATTTATTGATAAATCAAATATAAAACAATTAAATAACAATAATAGTATATAATATAATTGATTTACATCAAGAGTGACAACTTAATACACACAAAATAAAATATTTAAAAAATGCATAATAATAATAATAATAATAATAAATTATGAATAATAATGAAAATAACCAAGATAAATGCAGAGGCCAACTATCATAAGCAAGGAAGCTTGAGTCGATAGCAGCCGGGAAGGGGGGGGGGGTACATGGCGCCGTTTTAGGAGAATGTAGGGGAATAGAGAGTCACATATAAAGATTTTGTTCAGAAAGTATCTGAATAAAAAGTGGAAAGAAATTAATAAAAGGAAAAGAAGACCGATGTGCAAGTGTGTGCAAGTGGGTGTGTGCAGGTGAAGTAAGTGTTCGATTCGTATTGTTAATGAACTGGTCATCTAAAATTAATTTAAATAAACAATCAAAACCTCTGAGACCCTTATGGTGTTTTTGAATATGTAGATATTAAATATTTTTTCATCGATGCTTTGAATGAATAAAGAGTTGCAGAGTGTTTGATATTGTCAGGTAAAGCATTCCAAATGTCTGGACCATGATGTCTTATCGATTTATAGGCCATAATAATTTTGGGGTTTGTTAAGTGGAAATCGGATGAGTGTCGTGTGGGATAAGAATGTATATCACTATTTCCCTTCTCTCCCTTCTCTCTTTCTTTTTGCTTGTGGGGGGGGGGGGGGGGGGGCAACAGCCTGGGAGGCAAAGCCCTTTCGGCGGCCCCCTCGATCTCCTTCTTTCCCCTTTTCTTTTCTTCTTCCTTTCCCTTTGTCTCTTCTTTCCCTTTCCCTTATTTTTCCTTCCTTCTTTCTCTCTCTCTCTCTCTCTCTCTCTCTCTCTCTCTCTCTCTCTATCTCTCTTTTGCTGAGGGGAGGGGGAGGGGGTGACGAAGGCCTTTCGCCCCCGATCTCCATCTTTTCCCCCTTTTCTTTTCTTCTTCCTCTTCTTCCTTTCCCTTACTCTCCGCTTTACCTTCTCTCTCTCTCTGACTCTCTCTCTTCATTTTTTGTTGGCGGTTTGGGGTCAAGACCCTCTCACCCCGCCCCCCCATCCCCCATGGACCCGCGCCGGGAAGACCTGTAGTGTGGTCCCTAGCTAGCTGGCAAAGCTGAATATGGGTTATCCAGTCGTTTCATTCATTAAGTATAATTATACTTGTATTAGTGGGGGCTGTTAGGGATATTTTGGTGCAGATTCTTCTAAAAGCACCAAATTTGCCCCAGAGGTAGATTATACCATACCATGCAATAAAACAAATTTTTGGGCCAGAGGGGCACGTACCTCTGTGCCTCCCTGGATCAAACAATGGAAAAATAATTGTGATAATGAAGATGCGGGCGTTGGGTTAGCGGGGGCTATGAGACGGGAAGGGGTGGGTGGGTCTAAAGGAAACATAGGAATAGAAGCCCTTCCACTTCAGAGCAGCCACACAGAAGAGGAGAAGGACTAGATATAGGTGTAGACGGGAGGAAGGTGTGGACAGGTGGCGCTGATGGGAATGGAGAGAGGGATAATTAAAGGAGTATAATAGATGAGGAGGAGGAAGAAGAAGGAGGAGGAAGAGAAATAGCACGAGCAGAAGCAGGTGGATCCAGGATTCTTTGCATGGGAGGGGCACAAGTCCGAAAATCTCTGAGAAGAAAAAATAAAGGGGAAATGGGTTACCAATGGAGGATGAAGACAGTGATAGGGGCTGATGAGGTGGAAGTGAAGGAAGGAAACGGGTGAAAAGGGAGAGGAAGGGGTGAGGAGAGGTATAGAGTTATGAAAACGAGACAGAGGAAAAGGGGTCATTGATGATGATCGATGGCAGATGAAGAAGTTTTTATTTCAATGATTAATGAAGGAGGGGAGGAAGAAGAGGAGGCAGGGGAGGGGTGGAGAATTAGAGAGAGAGAGAGAGAGAGAGAGAGGGAGAAGATGTGGAAGGGAGAGTGAGAGAGAGAGGGGGGGGGGAAGGGGTGGAGGACAGAGAGAGAAAATTGTTAAATCAAAACGTATTCACAACGGAGGTGTCCCTCCATTGTCTACCAACGACGGGAATACAACTGACGACAGCCAAGAAAAAGCTGAAATTTTGAATAGCTACTTCAAATCAATCTATACACGAGAGGACCTTGAAAATATCCCTGATATGTTTGGAGATCCCCATCCGGAAATGCCTTCCATCACAATCACACCAGAAGGTGTGAAAAAGCTTCTGTCCGACTTAAAACCCAATAAAGCATCTGGACCTGATCAATTGCCAGCTAGATTCCTCAAAGAGTGTGCCAAGGAGCTGGCTCCCATTTTATCAGCAAACTTTAACCAAAGCCTTAACTCAGGTGATCTACCGACCGACTGGCTTATGTCCCACATCACACCTATCTTCAAAAAGGGCAACAAAAACTCACCCGGTAACTATAGACCGATCGCACTAACCTCAATCTGCTGTAAGATCTTTGAACACATCCTTACTAGTAATATCATGTCACATCTAGATCAACTTGATATTCTTGTGGACTCTCAACACGGCTTTCGTAAAAGAAGGGGGTGTGATACTCAACTAGTAACTATACAATCAGCGACATCGCAAAATACTTTGATATAAATAAGCAAGTCGATGCTGTTCTATTGGACTTTTCAAAAGCGTTTGATCGTGTTCCGCATACACGACTTCTCAAGAAGCTCCACCACTACGGTATAAGAGGAAAAGAGCTTGGCTGGATTAAAACCTTTCTAACACAAAGAAAACAACGAGTTATACTTGATGGGAAACTGTCTTCAGCCGCAGAGGTTACATCAAGTGTCCCCCAGGGAACTGTCATCGGCCCTCTGTGCTTCTTAATCTACATTAACAACATGCCTGACTGTATATCCAAAGGCACCAAGATACGTCTATTCGCTGACGATGCATTGATTTACCGGGAAATAAATTCGGAAATGGACCCCCAAATCCTTCAAAAGGATCTTGACGCCCTCTCCAAATGGGGCTCCGACTGGCAGATGGCTTTTAATACGGACAAATGTTTTACCATGCATTTCACATCAAAGAAATCTCCAAACATTACCCCCTATAAACTATGTAACAACTCTCTACAGGTGACTTCCAGCCACCCCTACCTGGGCATCACCTTCAGCAGCGATCTAAAATGGAACTCTCACATTAACAACATCACAAAGAGCTCTAAGAAGGTTCTGGGAGTCATCCGACGCAACTTTAAAGCATGTACTGTTGACGTCAAATCTCGACTTTATCTAACACTTGTACAACCCAAACTAGAGTACGGCACGACTGCATGGTACCCTAGCACACAAAAGGAAAAACATCAGCTTGATATGGTCCAAAGAGCTGCTGCAAGAATGTGCCTCACCGACTACTCAAGAGAATCCAGCGTGACAGCCATGATAACCTCTCTCCAGTGGACTGACCTCGAGACCAGACGAAAGATTGCCAGACTCAATATGATGTACAAAATCAACGCAAACCTCGTAGACGTTGACTGGAACCCCTACTTAATCAGACCATCTCGCCAACTTAGACGCACACACCCATCATCCTTCCAGAGACCTAGAACCAACACAACAATTTACTCAAATAGATTTTTCCCATGGACTGTTAAATATTGGAACGACCTGCCTCATGACATCCTAAACGCCCCAAACATAGACATTTTTAAGAAAAGGCTCTGTGATTTTTTCACAAACACCAATCGGAAATAACTCCACCAGGTCAACCCCCAGGTCAGCCCTCTGACGTGATGCGGGATCCCGCTTGATCGGAGTAAAATCCAGAACCAGAGAACAAAAATAGGGCCTAATGGGCCTACCTCTCACTATGAATATGACGGACAAAGAAAGCGGACAAAATATACAGTGCCTCGGGTATAGACAAAGGAACATTCCTTCACTGCTATTATGTAAACATGACTTGTGTAGAACAGGTGAATATGCATGTGACACATTTTTACATAATAGCAGTGAAGGGATGTTCCTTTGTCTACCTGAGGAACTGTATATTTTGTCCGCTTTCTTTGTCAGTTATGTTCATAGTGTCTATCCCCTCTATATCCATTCATAAGAAACTACCTCGTCCCAGTTGTCACCCCCCCCCCCCCTCTCTCTCTCTCTCTCTCTCTCTCTCTCTTTCTCTCAGACTAACATTCTTTCAGATTTTTGTTTTTAACTTTCCTTCTCCTTATATATTATTATTAAGGGTTTGTTTGAGGAAATATAGAACTAGTGAGATAAATTGAATTATTTGATTTTGTTAGGCCCAACGCTTCTGTAAAAAGTATTGCAACATCATGATCGGTAGACCACTACAAGTGGTGCATATTTAGGTCTAAAATTCAAGACTATAATCTTGTTCGATCGGACATGCATCCACGCCCACGTTATAGCGTACATATACAGTGCATGTGCCTTACGTACTTCGTGTGCATGTATGTACTATGTGCGCGCCGTGTGTGTAAATGCAATGCATTAGACTTTGCATTATTCACGTCACTGAGAGCGAGAGCTGGAGAGAAGATAGAGCGGCCGATATAAATTTGGCTCCTGAGTCCCTGTTGCCCTCCACTTTACTACACTTTTTGATCAGTGTAAAGAACATATTTTCACCCAGAGTGTGGTTTAGTGTGTTTTCAAGATGGGAGAGAATCCAGGACAAGGTATGATTTGTATATTACTGGCATGAAAAACGATGATGTTGAGTAGACTAGAGTGAAAGTTTTTATTTTTGGCGGGTCGGTAAGGCTAGGTAGCGGATGTATACGGTAGCTGCTACAACAAAGTAGGGGGCGCGGTCGGCGATTCGCTTGTTGTTATCCCGTTATCTGAGTTCATGGTACTCGGCGCGGCGTTGCATCTCGATCTCATGCCTGTAATCGACTACAGCTTGAATAATTCTTATCCTTGAATTAATTTTTTTTTTTATAATAGATAGTCTAGATCTACTATTGAAGTGGAAATCCATCCAGATATTAAGTTGGTTGTTAATACATGTAAAAGCAGTAAAATAAGAGAAACAATTTTTGAAAGTTTGAGCAATATCGGATTAAAAAAAAGTTGGCATCTGTAAAGATAATTGAATGAATTTTAATTTTCTTAGTTATTGATGATGGAATAGTTTTATTTTGTACGAGGTTTGTATAAAAATATATTTGCAACAATTATATTTAGGATGAATGTACATGTAGGTCAGATGATTTTTTTTTATTTTTATGGAAAACTACATTTTTGAAATTTTTTAGTCCAGGGCAAATGGGAGAGGAGCTCGCAGGAGACATCGCGCAGTTGCCGATTTGTGTTTCATTTATAATTTGTTTACTTTTAATTGTTTTTGTTCAAACTGTCACTGAATGGTTTCTCTTATTTTTCTGCTTCTGTTAAAACCAAATGTGATCCGTTGCTCTTTCCTGACCACTCGGTCATGAACCAGCAAACTCAACACAAAGAACTTAAGAAGGAATTAGGAACTGAAGGCTTACAGTAAGTCTAGTCAGGAGAATCCATACTTAGGTTTAAGTCCTGACAGTTGTAAACCTGAAGTGTACTGGATGATTGATTTACATGTACATGTAGTTGTGTAGAATAATACATTTTTCACATTGTTGATGACAGCTGTTTTCCCTGGCAAGAGCTGCCAGGAAGTGTAGAAAACAAGGCAAGTTAGGCTCCCGGGGGGGGGGGGGGGGGGGGGGGGGGGGGGTACTCACGTATATTGGGTATACGGGGATGTGCCGCTCGGAAGGGTGACTTTTTCAGGAAAGATCCTTAGACATGGGTCCCCTTTTCATTAAAAAAATCCTTAGACATGGGTCCCTTTTTTCATTTATTCCTTTCCCCTCTTTTCTCCCTCATTTTCTCCTGGATTTTGGGATTTGCTCCTACATTGAAAATGCCTAAATCTCTCCCATCTCTAAATAAATGGACCCTTCGGTGATTGCATTTCCAGTGTACGAGGTGTACGCACTGACCTCTAAGTCAGTGGGTGTACGTACGTAGCTCGTAAACTGAACTAGATCCCGGGGTACCACATATATCAGGACCCCATGGGCTCTATACCGGGTACTCATATGGCATAATGCGCGCTAGGTATGGTATCCGCCCGTATAGGGGTCGTACCCCCGGAAACTTGTAGCGCTTCGCACGCTGAAAGATCGGCAGCTATACCCTGCGTACCCTCTGCCCAGCAGCCGGGCAGCAGCGGGGCTCAAGCAGGGAGCTATAATACCAATGCTTGAGAGCTCGTGTATGGGTACGTTAACAGGAAAAGTCCTTCAATTAAAACAGATGCTAGAGGTGCTAGCACAGTATTATTATGTTGCATGGTGTTTTCATCTTTATGTGTGTAAACTACTTGTAAACTACATGTAGTATGGTACAGTTTACTAATAAAGAACTTTATCGAGAAACTGCAAAATTATTGACCATTGTATTATTACACACATAGGTGCATTACTATCCTGGCTGTGTATTAAAAGCTGTGCTATTAGTATTGATTCTCAACATTTCAAACACCACTGTGTAAAACTCAACCAATTTCACTAAAAATCGATACTTTAGTGACAATCAATAAGATCTAAATAGCAGTAATATACAATTTTTAACTTTCCGATGTTAAAAAGAATAATTTAAAAAATCAAATTGTGAGTCCACTGTTGAATTTGCCGATCAGCCGCATCGGCATGATTGTGTGCATCGCTGTGTTATGAGTGTATTGACTATTCATGTATTTAAATGCTGCCTATTAATGCGTAGTGCAGTGCTAGGGGTCAATATGCATTAGCGTTGACTCTCCATATATGCTTTGCTGGAGTGTATTATTACAGCTTAAAAAATGTAATATTTGAAGTTTGAAATCCTTAGACATGGGTCCATTTTTGACAAAAAATCCTTAGACATGGGTACCTATTTCAGCAAAAGGACCCTTGGATGTGGGTATGGGTTCGGAGGTCTCAGCCGCACACCCCCGTCCGACTATAATCTGAGTACCCCCCCCCCCCCCCCCCCCGGGGTTAGGCTGTTAACCATGTGTGGACGATCACATGTATGATAACAGAATCAGTAGTGACGTTATAAACTTTAAAGTTCAGTTCTGGTCATGTGATTATACTGTGAAGAAACTGCCTGGAAGTGACCAGAAAAGTGTTTCACAAAACTTGTCATCAGTGACAAATGACAGTTTTTTGTTAAAGGCTAGTGAAATTCTTGCTCCCGATTGGTTATCAGCAGATCTGTCACTGATTTTTGTCATTTGTCATTGAAAAAAGACTTTGTGAAACACCCCCCAGAAAGGGTCAATTAGACCCTAGGTAACAATACATGTACACACAAATAATATGTACTAGTATGAGGTTTCATAATCATCAAAAATGATGAAAGATCGACTCAGTCTTGCTGCAAGTTCATGAACTGTACACAGAAATGTGTATATTGGACTACACAAATAAATGGCATAAAAGTTTCGGCAAACAGTTCAGCTTTTGTTGTCATGTTTCAAATATGTGGGCATTTGAAGAGCAATACATGTACTTGGTAGACAACATTTTTATGCCTCCGCCACCGAAGGTGGTGCCGGAGGCATCATGTTTTCGGGTTGTCCGTCCGTACGTCCGTCCGTCCGTACGTCCGTCCGTCCGTCCGTACGTCCGTCCGTACGTCCGTCCCGTTTGACCGTTATCACAATATCTCAAGAACAATTTAAGATTTAAACTTAAGACTCGGGAATAGTATTTATCACCATAGGAAGACGATCTGATTAGATTTTGGAGTACGTAGGTCAAAGGTCACAGGTCACAGAGGTCAACTTATGAAATTCCTTGTATTGAGTTTGTTAGCGCGATATCTCAAGAACCATTTGAGATTTAAACTTCAAACTTAAGGATAGTATGTATCACCATAGGAAGACGATCTGATTAGATTTTGGAGCGCGTATGTCAAAGGTCAAGGGTCACAGAGGTCAACTTATGAAATTCCATACATTGAGATTGTTATCATGATATCTCAAGAACCACTGGAGATTTAAACTTCAAACTTAGTGATAGTGTGTATCACTAAAGGAAAACAATCTGATTAGATTTTGGAGCACGTATGTCAAAGGTCAAGGGTCACAGAGGTCAACTTATGAAATTCCATACATTGAGATTGTTATCATGATATCTCAAGAACCACTGGAGATTTAAACTTCAAACTTAGTGATAGTGTGTATCACTATAGGAAAACAATCTGATTAGATTTTGGAGCACGTAGGTCAAAGGTCAAGGGTCACAGAGGTCAACTTATGAAATTCCATACATTGAGATTGTTATCATGATATCTCAAGAACCCCCGGAAGATGTAAAAATTTCAAACTTAATGATAGTGTGTATCACCTTAGGAAGACAATCTGATTAGATTTTAGAGCACGTAGGTCAAAGGTCAAAGGCCACAGCGCACATTATGAATGCAAAAACAGCTTGTGATCGCGTTATCTCAAGAACCGATTGATGGATTCATGCCAAAATTAGGTCATGTTTGTTACTTGCAGAGCCAATGAACTGAGTAGATTCTTGGTTCATAAGGTCAAAGGTCAAAGGTCATGGGCCCATTATGTATGCAAAAATAGCTTGTGAACGCATTCTCATTAGAACTGACAGATGGATTACTATTTAACTCAGAACATCTTGCAGAGCCAATGAACTGAGTAGATTTTATGGTCATGACGTCAAAGATCAAAGGGTCATATATGTATATGAGAAATTGCTTGTAATCACAATATTCTGAGAACCTGTCAATGGATTACCATTGAACGTGAATTCAAATTTTTTTTTCTGTTTTGGTTTGTAAAATTGCTCTATAACGGAGGCATCATTTTCGACTGCGCGCAGTCGAATTCCATCTAGTTTCTAAGATATTTTTCAGCACTAGCAATTACAAGTATGAAAAGGTTCATAAATGATTTTGCAGTTTCACATGTTTTTTATCCTTCTGCAGTTGAACAGATTCACCAGAAGCTGAAGCGTGGCACCAAGTTCACCAAGATATCTCCGAACAGCACCAAGAAGCACGGCAGGACCTTCTCTCTGACTGATGATGGTACTGCTCTCATGTATACCCCATCAAAGAAGTCCTCCAGCAAAGCAACAGGTCAGTATAATATCTTAAAGCCCATCTGTACTAGATTGGCCAGGAGAGATTAGACCACCCAGGAAGGTCATTGACAGGTGGCTATCTCATCAACTCAGCTCTCAATTAAACACATAAGAAAAAGAGGATCATGGGGGACCACTGGTTACCGATTAGGCATTGTTTTCTATATAGAGGGAGCAAGTACATGTAGCTACAAGTAGTACAGAGTGGCTTTAACCCATCGCCTCAGGGAACCAGATGGTCCCTGTATATAGTCTATGGGAATGAGAGAATCCAGTAGTCAGTGGGTTAAAGATGATCAGACGAGGCTCTGGCCTCTTGTACTTCAACAACTTTTGCTCAAGTTTCATTTCATCTATCTATGGGGTTAGGGTTGCAATTGGGTTTTGGATTTAGGGTTAGGTACAGTATTATATACTGTCTCTGGAGGTGAAGCAGGGCATTTGACTTTCTAAATGCAAACACACTTTTCAACTTGCAAACTCTTGGGCAGGATTTGTCACTCATGGCATGAAAGGGGTTAACCCATTCTGGACAATTTCCCACCACATTCTGTGGTTTTGCTATTAAACTTTTTATTCAGAGTCCAACAATAGTACATGTACACTGTATACCGCATAAGAGAAAAAAATTCCCTCATCAATTTTTTTTCTTTTTTTGGTGTTGATGTTGTAAATTGCAATACCATATGAAATTATGATGTACCATATGGCAACGAAAAAAATACACGGTGGCGACGGGCGATTCGCCCCCTAAACCTCTGAAATCGCCACAGTAAAAATCAAGACGAGGGCAAAAAAAAATCAATATATATTGAAAAATCGCCCCCGCCATGAATTGATATCCCCTAGGAATTAATAAATCAATTTATTGATGTGTCTGAGTGTCCAACTACCAACTCCAAAACTAGAAACTTCCATCGACATTTTAAAAGTTTTGTGATTGCAGCGGATCGGCGGTCGTACCTACAGTAATTCTACAGCGGTATCCGCCTAAGCTCCTGGCCGGCCAGGCCCCCGCCCCCGATGGAAATACGGAGCACATAGTAGTTTCGTGCACACGCAGTTCGCACACATTCACAATACACAGAATCTAGCTCAGCTCCAGCGCGCACCCGCACGCTCCTATTATGAAGCAAATAAGTATTTGCGAGTGACGAGTACTGAACTGCTAGCGACCAAATTGGTACTTAATATGTTTATTTAGTCTTTTTTTCTGACCCAAATTTTTATCATGGACAATGCAATCCCATTAAAAAAAATGTTATTTCGTCTTAAATTGTGTTATTTATAAGTTAAAACCATTAAATGCTAGTATAATTTTTACTGTTGTCCCACATACCGATATATTTGTTATAACGAAACGTGCAAAATCAATGCCGGATTTTTTCCGTGTAAAATCGGTAGAAAGCTAGTTTCGTAGACAGATATTGAATTTTGTTATAAAAAACCCATAAATAAATATATAAATGATGTTCCTATACCTCAGAATTTTTCTTAGAACTGTTTAATTAAATTATATTATTTATATACAATCGATGCCAGGCTCATAATTGTCATGAGTGATGGCATCAATTTCTGTCTACGAAATGAAACTAGTTTGGCTTGGCCTTTAGAATTAGGGTCTATAAAGAAAAATATGACCACGATTTTGCATGTTTCGTTATAACAAATACGTCGGTATGTGGGACTACAGTAAAAATATTAACTCACATTTAATGGTTATAAATGTTATAAATAACACAATTTTAAACAGAGTTTAATTTTTTTTTAAATGGGATTGCATGTTCTGGTGTCTGGACAGAAAAAAAGGACTAAATAACATATTACCTACCTATTTGGTTGCTAGTAGTATGATGGCTATTGTTACAGCTTACAATTTGGCTTTAAGAAAGTAGCCTCTTTTTTATCAAAAGTAGCTCCCACTTTTCTTAAAGTAGCCTCTTGGTTTTTTTTAGGCAATGGGGAAAAGCTGTAGCCCCTATTAAAAAAAATAATTCCTAGCCTGCGTGTCAGTGATAATATTTTCTTAGGATATGAAAAACGAACAGTTGAACAAAACACTCCTTTTGACAAGTTTTAGTTACATGTACAGTATATGTAAATCGTATAGTAAGCCACGCATTTAACACAAAGTGAATAAATCATGGGTATCTGAATGTCTGCAATGCTCTACATGACATATGTAGGCTACAATTGTATGTGTATTTGCCTTTGCTTGGAATTTAAGTGGGTAAAACCGCATTTTAAAAAATACAACCTTGAAAAAACAAGCTCCCCTGAGCTCAAAAATAGCTACCGCAAAATAATTAAGGGGCTATTTTTTTAAGGGAAAATCTGAAAAGTGCCCTCATAAAAAAAAAGTAATTTTTTGGTTGCCATATGGTATTAAAAAAAGGAAAATATGAATTACAATACTTCATTTCAATGACAGTTCTCTCAATATGATTGCAATAAAAGTTGATCTGTACACTTTGAAATGTAGACTTTGTCTTGGTCATACCGATTTTTTGATGGATATTCAGGTTTACAAACAAATTCTTTTTAAAAACTGTACATTTCAATGCCCGTGACAAAGTATGCAATCATGTTAATGTCCTGTAGGTATTTCATTAATAGTCATGAATACCGGTACATTTCATACATGTACATGTATGTGTACTGCACTCTGGACTAATTCAATGGGAGTGGTCGGTCATTAGTCACCAAACGACCAGCCCTTATCATGGCTGTAATCTTTAATTAGCAACATTTAAGGTATGCAAAGAATGTCACTTCATCCGTGTACCATATTTAATCCACATGTATGTACATCCTTGGATTTCAGCTTTTTGTTTAACAAATTGTCCCACTGATTGTACGCATGCACATGTAAGTCTTTATGTTTAATAAAATACATTTCCAATATAATTTATTTTAATGTTTAAATTGAGTAGAGTCTGTCTAGCATACATTGTACATGCTTGGGCATCACACAAACCAAGAAGGAAAAGTATGCTATGTGCAAGTTCTTGTATTATTAATTCTATCGATGTTATACTATATGAGAGGACATAAATAATTTACATTATATATAGTCCACTCTTGAATTTTCTTGAAGAAAAAAAGAAAATAATATTAATATCATATAAAAAATACACATTTGCTTTTTTTCTACAATAACTGCCACACGCAAGTTTATAACCTATGGTAGGCCAGATGCACACGCTTAAAACTTTTCAGTTTTAATTTACTGTGTACATGTATATGTTCATGGAGGTGTAGAGAGTATTGTTCTATAATGACATTCCTACTACCCCCCCCCCCCCCCCCCCCCCCCCCCCCCCCCCCCCCCCCGCAATATTCTCAAAACTGTAATGGGGCAATATCAAGCTTAATTATTTCCTGTTTCTCAAGACCAAATCAACGTTCCTGTTAGTTTTTTGAATAATTTTAAAAACTTAATTAAAGGTAATCAGATTATCAGAACAAGGTCATAATCTTTCAGTGGTGTTTAGACTTTAGAAGACAAATAATATTGTCTGGGCGTGAATGATAAAAGAGGCTTGGCAGATAACATTCCTTAGATTCCAAAGTTTTTGTTTTCTTTTCTTGTTTACTCAAGTACATACATGTACTGTACATGTATTCAAAGATGTGACTTGTTTGAAATAAAGTGAAGTAAAGTGTTTTAAATGTTTCTAAATTGTGGAAGAAAAAAATTTACCAAATCTACAATGTATACAGTATGCATGTACACAGCAGGCCTGATAATTACCTGATTTAAAACGGTTTCCTGATATTTTTTTTCCCTATTTTTTTAAAAATTATTTTTTCCCCTGAATCCCCCCCCCCCCCCCATTTTACCCCTATATTACAGATTTTACCCCTATTTACTTGATTTATCCCTCAATTTTCCAAATTTTCCCCAATTTTTTTTTTTTTTTTTTTTTTTGGGGGGGGGGGGGGGGGGGGGGAGGGGTAATGTTCAGTTCCTTTTGACACATACTTTGTGTAACACTGTAGTGAATGAAAATGATGTACTGAGACTCAAAGAAACCTTGATTACACATGTACACATGTTTTATTTTATTTTATGTATTTATTTACCGGTATTTTTTTTTTGGGGGGGGAGGATTTTTTTTTTCTTTCTGAATAGTAAAAACAGTAAAAAAAAAAAAAAGGAGGTGGCAGCCTAAAAAGGAGGCGGGCCGGGACGAGAAACACTTCATTTTTGTTATATGGCCTAATGAAAAATCATGTTGAAGTATTAGAGTTTGTGCCAGCAGACTACATGTAATTCCCGTGTCACTCCCACACAACTCTGTAATCAGCATACACTGTTTAATAATTTGATGTTGTTACTCTATTATCCCAGCCCAAATCTCCTTTACAATTTAAATATTATCAAGTCCATTCCTGAGTGCGATGATCCATAGTACACTCCACCCACTCAAGTTGGATGGGCGTGTACCTGGAAAACATGTGTATGCCAATATGCACCGTGTATGGGCAGAACTGTACCAGATCCCCTGAATGTCATACAAATATGCCTACATGTACAGTGTACAATGTAAATGTACATGTACATGTACATTACATGTATAGGAAAACCTTCATGTGTTTACATGTACATTCAACTTCAAACGATATGACTGTACACTGTTTGTATTTGTGTGTGCTATTTTTAAAACCTTTTGAAACTTTCATGTAGTTTCATGCAGCAAAGTTGATAAATATTTGTTTTTACTCCTCAAAAATTGTTTGCTGAAAAATGGCTTTTGTTAAGAAGTCATGAAAAGTTCATATTGCAAATTTTTCTGGTTTTGCAGTATGGGTTTTCAGATCCTACATGTACATGTACATGTAGCTGCATGTATATTTTGTCTCTTTAATTTAATTACCAGTATAAGAGATTCTACATGTACAACTGTATGTAACATATAGGATGATTGGCATTAGGCAATTGAAATGAAAGAGCACCACTACAATTTACATTGTGTTCGGCTATCCAATGAAGGGATTTTAGTCAATTTGCCTTTTAATTTCATGAATTATTGTCTGTTGCTCAATGCTCAGCAGGTGATGAATAGGCAGGCACAATATTGACAGGTTTTTATTGATCTGCGTTCATATGGCACAGTCTAATTTATGTTTATATGTACATGTGCAGTGTAACTCTACTTTTTGTTTATCACCCAAAATAATAGTACAATATAATGTAGCTGCTTGGGCATTATATGAACAATTCAAGTGTTTTCATCAAAACACATATTGAAAAATACTCACTGTAAGGGTATAAATGTTGTAACTCATTGTGACATTTTTAACAAATAACAAGTTAATGACATACATGTACATGTACATGTACCGTATGTACATGAAAATAAACAATATATGGATAGTTCAATTGCTTAAGGCCAAACACTAAAACCAACAATGTTGGTCATGCATGCCTTCTGAATTCTGAGGGTTCTTGAGAGTGACATGTCGGTTCCATGGACCTTTTGTCAAATTTCTAAGGCATCACGAGATCGGCATTGTCATCCCTTGGGCTGTCGGCCTCATAGGCTCCTGGAATTATGGGAGGTCGGCCTTATAGGTCCCTGGTCTAATGGTCTTTCAGTCTACCGGGATGTCCTGCATGTATAGTACACGTACAGGTAGACGTCATGCATGAATTAATATATTTTTATCTGTTTATTTCTTGGTTACAGTGTCCCTTTCGGAGATCCATGAGATACGCAGCGGACACGAGACAGACACATTCCGCATCTCTAAGAACAAGAAGAAGTACCCCAAAGAACGCTCTTTTTCTCTCATCGTCGGCAACGAAAATCACACCGTCAACCTTGTAGCGCCCTCTCAAGATGAAGCCAGGACATGGGTCATGGGACTGCGATGGCTGAAGAAGAAGTCGCAGCATATCGACATCCACTCCAAGCAGGCTGCGTATCCTTTGAAAACTACCAATTGATGAGATGATTAAAGCCCCACTGTACTACTTATAGCTACTTGCGCCCTCTATAATATAGCAAACAATGCCCTATCAGTGCATGTTGGTCCCCCATGATCCCCTTTTTCTTATGTTAATTGAGAGCTGATTTGATGAGATAACCACCAGTCAGTGACCTTGCAGGGTGGTCTAATCCCCCTGGTAAAACTAGTACAGACAGGCTTTAATGGTTCTACAATTCTCCACGTTCAATTTCTGACACTAATCAAATTCTCAAATTAAACCCTGGATCCAGCTCTATTCCTAAACCTTACCCTAACTCAAATACTCAGTCTAACCCTAAACCTAACCTTTAATCCAGTTGCAGCCCTAAACCTTTATCTATAATGAAGTCCTTAAATGAATGTTGCAGAAGCAAATGTACAAATTACGAGATGACTGGATAAATTGATTGGCCGAGTGACTGATTTCTCTGTCGAGGGATTGGTTGATTGATCAATTTGCTGATTAATCAATTGAGTGGTTGATAACATGATTGGTTGCTTGGATAGGTTGTTGCTCGACTTATTGTTGATTGATGAGTTGGTTGATTAATGAGATCGATTGTTCTGTTGGTTGACTAATAGTTGGCTCATTCTGAGTGATTGGTTAATTCATTAACATTGATGGGTGGATACACAAGTTGATTGCTAGAAGAAGTACATGGAGATTAATAACCCATACCTATATTGTACTAGGTACTATTCAAAGAAAACAGGCACAAAATACTAGACCAAGGACTAATACTAGAGATCCTGTACAATGAAAGTGGCTTGAAGAGGATTTATGATTTACCAAAAGACACTGGTGTCCTAAACTGCATTTGTGCGTTAGTTTGGAATCTTTGATTCACTCTCCACGAGTTGCCCTTTGAACCTTGGATCTGTAGGTCCTGCATCTCCTGCGCAAACCACTGGGCCACATCTGCATTTAGTTCACCCTTCTATCCTACTCCTAGGAATCAATGCAAACACATTCTTCATAAAGGCAACAGTTTAAACAAATACACATTTCTTTACACGTGGGAGTATTATCAAGACGATTGGTTTGTGTTAGCCTTTTATCATTGTATAGATATCGTAAAACACACCAACAAGGGCATTACTTGCTATACAAATAGCATTAAAGATTTCTTGAACCCGATCCCCATGTAAAGTATGCCAAGATGAGTGGTGATATGCTTCATAAATTTGCAGAATTTGTTTTGTCTGTAATACCAATGACAATGGGACGACTTTGATGGAATTTACAAAGTACATGTAGGCAGCAGATCGAACCATACATTGAAATGATTAAAGGCCGAGATACATGTACATTTAGAATATAAACAGATGTTTAATACTCATAGCAGAACACTTAGTCACGGTTGCAGAAACAGGTGATACACTGCGTTCATAGGCTTGGTATAATTATCTCAGATTTTTTTTCCTGCTTTTTTTTTGTGTGTGGGACTTTATCTCTGTTTAGAGCTAAGTTTTATGTTGACTGTTTACAGTTTATATTTTTAAGTGGCAGATTTTGTTATTACGAGGCTATTTATTTGTCAGTTCCAGGAAAAATGCAGGATTAGGGCTTCAGAATGTCCTTTATACCCCCCCCCCTCCCTCTTTGTCCCCCATTTCCATTACTCATCAGCTGTACAGCTAGCCTATCACTTCCATGTACATTTGTATGGTTGTTTTAATTGCAGATATTATTCGATTCATGCCTTCACTGTGCGTGTTGGGGTTCAAGGATCATATCTATTGCAAATCACATGCATCGTTTATTATAGAGGTTATTATTAATCCTACCTTGCCTCATACATGTATGAAACTGCTGTGCTTTTGTAAATAAGTATTAAAGCTCCCATCCCTATTGTACAGCAAACTGTTTGTGCAGTGTCCATGCCATTAGTTTACATTGCATGAATTTGAGAGTTAGAGCTTATCGCTATTTTTAAAGCAGGTTATTTTCTTCATGCATGCCTTAACCCACCTACACTGTACAGTACAATTAGGCTATAAGTAGGGACAGATGACTCTTTAAACTTTACAATAATATGTTATTTGCAGCTATATATGGATTTTTAATTATATTAAACTTGAGAGTGTGTGTGTGTGTGTGTGGGGGGGGGGGTTGTCTTTGTTTGTTTTTTAGTTGCTTCCCAAAAGTATACCACATCCTTTATATTAGGGATGCGTTATACTTTTGTTTAAACTGTAATTACACCAACAAATTTATTTGCGTCCGTGTTTATTAAGTTTAGTAACTTGTACATGTACACGAAGGGATACATTTCAATGCATTGGTGAATACAAACTCACTATTTTCAAGTCTTATTGGCACATTAACAGTTTGGTGAAAGCCGCAAACAAGTGGGTAGAAGAAACGTTTGGTGATGACTCAGATCTGGGGCCTGCCGAAAGTTGTTGTCAGAACACAGTCGCCATGACAGCAAGGGGTGCTTTTCTGTACATGTTGAACCCGAAGGGAAATGGGGAGTTCCTCCCGATAGAGGCATGACCACAGAAAGAAGGTCTTTTGGCCAGTTCAGACTAGAAAAAATGTACCGGTATGCAAAACTTGTTTAAAGAAATGTACACACATAGAGATTCACCATGTAACAAAAGGGGCGTGTACACTTGATAACAACATTTAAAAACATGTCTTATAAAGAAACGACATGTATTTTTGAAGAGTTTGTTGAGTTAGTTGAATGGGTCTTAATAGTTGAGCTGATAGCTAGCCGACCAGCAGTGTAGTGCACACATGATAAGCCCCACCCAGTCATGCGGTTTTGTACAGACGAGTGCAGGACTCCAAATTCATTAATGAATATTTGTTCCAAATAATGTTCAAACAGGTGTGTCCCTTTCCAACTTTTCATTACAGGATGTTCAGACTAGATTTAAAAAAAGGATACTCTGTATCCGTTGCATGTGTGTGTGTAGCTACATGTATACAATGATTTTTGGTAGTCTGAACTGGGGTTTGGGTTTGCTCATATTTAGCCACTTTGAGGGTATACAAGGTTATAGAGGAAGCAAGGCAAATGTATCAAAGAGGTCATGACCATATAAGGCAATATGAAGCGCAATCAATGGGGGAAAGGAAAAGGTGCTTTATGGTAACGGAAATAGCGTCCAACATGGAGGATTGGAAATAAATAGATACATGAATAGTATGAATAGTATGTAATGAATAGTACATTGATCTGTAGGAAAGTATTACAGTATACATGTACCCTTACCCTTAAAAGGGTGAGCTAGTACTACAAAGAGAATCTTTTTAGAATTAGTACAAAAAGAACTTCATAAAAAAAGGGAATGCTATTTTTGTTTAATTCAATTTTTATGAGAGCAGTATCAAAGCTCTGATTGGGTTTTCTGGAGCTCTCTTCCGGCTTTTCAGAGCTGCATGTAAATTGCTCACCATTCCAGTCAAATTCTTTTAAGGGCTCGTCTGAGCTTTTTCAGAGCTAAAATCACCAATTGTAGTCCCATCTAATTTTTCCAGATAAGTATCCAAGCTCTGATTTAGTTTTCCTGATTGATTTCAGAGACTTTTACAGATTTATATTGCTTTTTTGTTGTCACTGGAAAGGGAGGAGGGGGGGGGGGGGGGGTGAGGTGACATGAAAATGAAGAATGAGAAGACATAGTTGATTGCAAGGTACATGTAGAATGGGAGACATATTGTGTTGAAAACATATTTACTTGAAGGAAAAGTAAAAGGAGAAAAATAATATTTAAAGAGGAAATTGTGAATGATGAGAAGAGAAGGAAAGAAAACCTGAATGACTTGAGTCACATATTTTATGTTGCTTATTAAGTGTTAATAGTCATTAAATTTGGAAGTAATTAGGGGATGTAAGTAGTCTCGTTTCCTCTAGAGATGTTATCATTGGCATCTAATTTGTTTTTATTTCTCAGTGGCTGAAGTGGCGATCGCTGTGGTGTAGATAAGTGGTATAGATTATCATTTCTATTTTTATGGGGAAGTGCTCAGACAAAAATGAGAAAATGAATTATCATTTGGCAAAGAGAAAACCATGAAAACAGTGAGTACAGACTACAGACCAATAGCGGAATTGAAAAGAGTCTCTGGTATAAGAATGTCAGTGTTTGTACGTCCTATACCACATTTCGTAACAAAATGTGAGACTCTGGTCTGGACTCTGTACAAAAATATCATTAATGTAATGAATATCTAAATAATCTTCAGTAATATCCTTCAATAATATCATTAACACAGTGTGTACATGAAAAAAAAGTATTCAAAGGCCTTCAATGTAGGTCTACATTAACTGCCATAGTGATGAAGCCAGATAAATAATTGTCTTTGATGGCCATGTCTTGATATCGCAGATGATATCATGTTAAAGGGGGTCTAGACTTAATGCAGAGGTGCCAACCATTACGATTTAATCATATTTAGTACGATAATAAGAGTGGAATACGTTAATACGATATCACCTTTTAAAATACGTTTTTTCACCAAAAAAACAACAAAAAAACAAAACAAAAAAAATTACTTTTTTTTTTATACCCATAAAAACCACAGAATCCCATAGAAACATGTACAAGTAAACCCCCACAACCCCAACAAAAACTTTGATTGACAATTTTCTTTTAAAATTTGAATGAAAGAGCAAACATTTTAATTGACTGTACGTACCAGTATCACATTTTTTTGAAATTTTACTGGCCCGGCCAACATGTACGATTGAATATGTTTAAAAAAAACTAATTACAGCAAAAATATGGTCTTTACGGTATGCATTTGCGCTGCGTTACGACATCAATAGGTTTTTAATAGGTAAAAGGAAGGCCGGTCGAAAAATACTAATTTTGATGATAAAATACTAATTTTGGAGGTGCTGCTGAGTACTAATTTGTACTTCCAAAGGTTGGCAGCTCTGTTAATGCCCTTCTGGCTCCAAACAGAAGATATCAAGTTGAAGGGGTCCAGATTTGATGCCCTTTGGCTCCAAACATGAAATCAAGCTGAAGGTGGTTCAGGTGTAATGTCCATACTCGTATGTGTTGTCCTTAACCCTTGACCTCCCACTCTCTCAGATGGATCATGGATGCTTTTAGACAGGCGGACGTTGATCGAGATGGAACAGTGGACTTTGATGAGTCCTACAAACTCCTCAAGAAGCTCAACATCAAGATCGAGAAGGTTCACGCCAAGAGATTATTCCAGGTACAAATCTTTTAATAGTGATAGACATCAATTATCTTTTTTAGTTGTACAGTACATGTTCTTGTTCAATGTCTCTGTGTGGACCAGTTTTTCTTTCAGTAATTGTTCAAGAGGAGCTACAATTAAACCGTAAATCAATTCAATACAACTGATTCCTTTATACCTTAGCCACATCAACAAGATCGACACCAGACCGACAACAGACCAAACAAAAACATTACGTCCAAGGCCCAAAATTGGTCGGTTTGGAGTCGGTTTGAAGTCTGTTTGGTGGTGTGATTGAGATATACATGTAAAGGCTCCAGCCTTTTGTTTGTGAAATTTCAAGTAGAAAAGTAATTTCAGTACTACTTACTTACGGCATACGGCAATGACATCAGATCATATGCATAGCCTCAATGCCACGATTTGATCATGATTTACCACATTTCTGCTATTTAAAAAAATGAGAATGTAAACCCAAATTTTAGACAGCATCAGAAATGCACAATCATGTACTTCTATCTGCATCATATGTATTTTAATACCACTTACCATGCAATTAACCAAAATCTGACCAGACAAAGGCACTTATGTGTATCAGGTTGGGTAATTGAATCATGAAACTTCCATTCCCCCATCTCTATCGGAAAGAGTAACCGGTTCCATTTGCATGCATAGTTCATAGAATTTCCAATTACCTTTGATACTCTGTACGTCATCATCAACCCAATTTAGGAAATTACATTTTTTGAAGTTTCATTGTGTTTGCCGCTTTATAATCACTTTCACTTTAGAAGCAAAAATGAGATAGCATTATTACTATTTATGCAAAAAAAACTGAGTGGTCTGTTGTTTTGAGATGGGATGATCCGAATCATTGCGTGCATGGATCAGACAGATTGTGCATTTTTCATAATTTTATGTCACAATAATCACTCAAATGGAGAATGGGTGATGTTGTTTCCATGGCAACACAAGTATGCTTTTTGGAGGGACTCTTTTTGTGTTGAAGGGGCCCAATTTGCAACAGTTGTTCAGAATGTTTGGGGTTTCATGCTGGTATAATGTAACCTGTGCGTAAAGACCGCAAATTACCTCTCAAAGCGGTACACGTATAATTATAAAAACACTCAAACCTTTACATAAAGATTGCTCATTACCACTCAAACCTGTATACAATGACCACTCAATACCACTCAAACCTGTATAATTATAAAGACCACTCAAGGGAGACAAAACATGAGTCTTATGAGCAAGTGGTCTTTGTGTAAAGGTTACTCCAGTACAAGTTACAATGAGAAACACTGTTCAGAAGAAACAGAAAATATGTTTTTCATAGTTAGGTGGTCATTCTATTCAGGTGGTCACTGCAACCGTTTCTCTGTATCCTATTGACAATTTCTGCTAGGGTGCTTCATTTCATGCTTATTTATAACATTTTAATTCTGCTTGATATCTTTTGTTTCATGTATCTCTCGTGGAATATTCCTATATGTCATATTTTAAGGTTGCCCAAAAAGGACCAGTGTGCTTTTAATTAAATCTCGCTTTAAATAATGTATTTTGCATGCATTTTTTCTACATAAGAATAAGCTGTATTAAGTAAGTATCAATTATTCTTGTGTGATTATAAGGTATCAATCTGTTGCTACTACTTTTTATCATTCATTAACACACCATGGCAATTTTGGTTGCGTAAAGGTCGTGTTAAGAGCTAGTCAGCATTAGTAAGGTAAGGTCGGTGTAGAGGTCGGCGTAGTGACCGTCTGAACAATAGTCGTGTTAGCTATGTCAACCTTTACGCCGACCGATTTACTCCTGGATTTTCCACGACTATAGGGAAGCATATTAAAGTTGACCGTGGGAAAAACTAACACCGACTAGGGAGCCTCGTCTTAACATGGCTAAAATTTCCAATTTATTTCTCATGAATAATGGTGAAGGTGGTCTATTGTCTTCCTAACTGTCTTTCTATTTCTCTTCTACATTCCTACTCTCCTATCTTCCCTGTCACCTCTCTAAAATCATTATAGTAATATTGATTCTTCTCCTTAACCACCTATCACTGTGATCCCGGTTTTGTTCTAATGACATGTACTGTACATGTATTCAATTCAATTAACTCTTTATGCTGTATGCCACACAGATAACCTCCCTTGACACTCATGGGATAAAATATACCAAAAGCTTCAAGATTATTTAAATGTTTCCATGGTTACATTAATCTACACCAGTGTTAAAAGGGTTGTTATGGAGCTAATCAAGACTAGAAATTGGTATTTTGTATTATGTAAATTATGCAAAGTATTATGTTGCACAAAGCAATCCTCCCGTCAATTGGTGCCTATTGTTTTGTGCAAAATTGCACGTTTAGCAAACGATCGACTGTGCAGATAAGCAAAAAAGCAATCAAAGTGTCAATAACTGCGCCTCCTTTTTAAAGTCAGTCTATTGGACCTTAAATGGTGTTTTAATTTGCAATAATATTGTATTACACATATACATGTAGATTCATCACAACAACTGAATTCCTAAACATGCTCAAATGGATTTGTACTGTATATACTCTGGACTACTCATTGATATAACCTAAATTACCTTGATTCATAACTTACAGGTACTTCTCATATTTAATATTCTTAAGACTATAAGAACAACTGAGGTATGATGTTATCATGATCACTTTTGTATCTTTATGTTTTTATTATGATGGAATTAAATTGGGTTAACTACCTCGCAATAAACCAGAGTCAATTCAATACAGTCAATAAAAATAAATGTAAAAAGACACAAATAAACTGTTACAAGTGGAATATGAAGTTGAATAAGGTGTCACTGTGGCAATTTTCCTGGCTTTAACTTTTTCTAACTTTTTCTATAATCTGTTTGATTTGATGCAATGTACTTATAATATGCATGTGTAGTAGAGTCCAACTGAGTCATCTTGTACTTTATAGTATTAAACAGGAATTTACTGATCTTTTGGGAATGAGAAGAGGGAATTTATCTGATATAATTGGTTAAGTTTGGTTTCATCTTTGTATTTCAGTTTGCAAACACACATTCAACTACCACAAAGAAAGGAAAAGTGAGGAGTGATGCTCTCAGCGAGGATGAATTTGTAGAATTCTATCGCATCATCACACGCCGTCCAGACTTGCAAGAGGTCTTCAAAAAGTAAGTAATTTAAAGCTTGAATAGAATTCAATTAATTATAATGAGAATAATAGTAGCTATGTTTGTGAAGTAGTTATCATATTGTGATATAATGTTTTGAGCTTCTGGAGGGGTTGGACATTATCACCCGATACTAGATTTAGCTCCGATACCAATTATCAAATGTTTTTCAGGAAGTAAAATCCTTCCAGGTATTGATTCAACACCAGGGTGGAGAGAGGCAGCTTCAATAAAATGCCTTGTCTGAGGACCTTGGCACTGGGCATAGATTCAAACCCTGAACCTTTTGATTAAGAGTAAAATGAACTGCCTGCTATACCATGATGCTCCAGTGTAACTGCTATATTATATGAAAGGGATTCTTATTTTATGTGAGCCTTAAATATTGGTGGTTTGTTCACTTGACCCCTTTAGTTCAAGGGTTGAGGGATCGAACCTCAGCCCAGGGATGCTCCAGTGAAACTACAATGTATTTTAAAACCCAAAAGTAATTCTTGCTGTACGTAGCTTTATACATTGTACATTGGTGGTGGAGGTGTCGTGGTGTAGTGGTTCATTCACTTGACCCTCAGTTCAAGGGTTGAGGGTTCGAATCTCAGCCTGGCACTAATATCCTTTGATGAGACATGCATCCATATTTGCCACTCTCCACCCAGGTGTAAACGGGTACCTGGCAATTGCTAGGGTAACTAATAGTCATTGCAGGGCCCTCAGAAAGAACAGCATTGAAGCTGATTAAGCTTCCACGGGTAGACAAACTTTTAATTATTATCTATGTTGATGTCATGAGACTGAAGATTGAATGCTGGTTGATGGGAAGGACATTTTCTGACCCATCCAGTGTGAACACAACCCGCAAAGAGTTTCACTATGCATAGTGTAATGTATAATACATGTATATATCCAATGCAATGCAACCGTGATTTGGCCTGCAATGTAAATGAGGTATCAGATGTTAAGATGCTTGAAATGACTCACACACGAGCGCACAATAATACAAGAAGATGATTCTTGGTTTCCATCTAGACCTCAATATATGTCGTATCCTTGCAACACTCTGATTTGCATCAAATATTTGGGTCAGTAATGTGGATTGCCTTGTTTGAAGGACAGAGATTTAATGTTTAAACCAATGGATTTTCTTACTTGAAAGATGTTTAGGAAACATTTTGTTCAACTTTGATACACAAGTAGTGTTAAATGGTTATGAGATTTGAGAAAAAATGTTGATATCAAAACACCATTTCAGTTACAAAATATAAGTTTTGCATTTTCGTATTGCTTTAAATAACAGAAGAGTCTTAGTTCTTCAGTTGTACTACATCCCATATTTGTTATTAACAATAGGCATTTCTGTACCTCTCTCTCTCTCTCTCTCTCTCTCTCTCTCTCTCTCTCTCTCTCTCTCTCTCTCTCTTTCTTCTCTCTCTCTCTCTCTCTCTCTCTCTCTCTCTCTCTCTTTCTCTCTCTCTCTCTCTTCACTACCAATAAAGTTAGATAAAAGTACATTGTTTAATATATGAAGATCATTAATGTACGAATGTATGAAAATCTGACAGGAAAATGATTGAACAATTTTTATGGTACCTCTGTATCTTAGAGTTTGAATGACCCGAACTCCTGCCAGAAATTGATTAACACCAAAGAAGATTCCGGAATGACTCTTTTAAATGATTCACCTTACCAAATTCAAAGTCAACTAAATGTGTGGATGGAATAACAAGAAGTAGGATATTTAACACACATTTTTGAGGAACTGCACAATAAATATTTTCATTTCCTGATCCGTAGCCGGAATTCAGTGTTATGTATCCGATCATCATTTTAACTTGTCAAATGGGCTGCAATTTTTCTGTAATCTCAAAGGTGCAGTGACATTATGATATGGTTAAAGATTACAAGGATAAAGACATAATGATTAATGAGGTGTTATCATATGATCAATTCATTAGTATTCTTTGACTAAAAGGAGCTTGAAATAAGGAACAAAAAATGCAAAAATATATAAGGTGCAAACCAGTTGAAACATGAATTAATGATATCAATAATTGACTCGGGATGTCTTTCAAGCTAGTGATAAGGACAATTGAAGAAAAAAAATAGCTGTGCATGTATTTAAGAAACAAATAGACCTGTATTTGAACTTGCAATATCTATAAATAGAGGTAATATTTGAAGTTGACATTCTTATTGTTGAATTAGCCTACAGGATTCGGAGCCCAGTGATATCTTTGGGCAATCGTCCCATTTGAGTTGGCCTCTAACTTTTGGGACAGGGATAACTGAGATATTTCATGTTTTTGAACTCCTTCCAGGAAAGTTTGTTCAGTTCAAGACTAAAACTTGGCCAAGATTTGCCTGACAGAGCAGCATGTAATTTATTCATACTAATGATACTTCGTCCTACATGGGTAAAATAGACTTATTAACAACAGCCTTACAAAAACAATATGAAAGAGTTTATCACAAACAGTGACAGATGCATGAAATAAATCCATGGTATTGACAAACATACCTGTAACAATATGCAATAAAAGATACTTGATGAATGGAATAATTCTACCACTGAACTTTAATGTAAACAAACCCGCTACCCAGGTAACGGCATGATTAATATTTCATTGTTTACCGTGCAGTATGCAATGTGGGTGTAAACCGTAGGAGGCAAAACGACAGATATGACTAACGGCAAGGAATGATAGAGTCACACCTTAATATGTTGGCAGTTATAATTGAGCAGGGGAATATAAGTCCCTTGTACAAATTAAGGAGATTTTGAATATTTGTTATCCCAATATCAACTCTGCTCTTGAAATGATCCTTAAAGGTAAAGACCAGTATTGGAAATGCCCCAATTTCAAAAAATGAAATGGAAGCTCTTATTACCAATCATGTGAAAGAATATGTTTTGACTAATACATGATGATAACAATTTTGCCGGGAAACCACATACTAATTGATATATTTGGTAAATTAGTTTATCTATTGGTGTGTGAGAGATAAACGCATGTGCTTGTAACTTTACGAAGACTGGGCCAAATTTCTTATCATTTTGATGATTCCAGTCTTTCCAGAACCTTGTAGTACACACCAATACTTATATGCTAGATGATCAACCTTTTCTGATCGATTCCACAACGTTTCTTTCACAATGTAATCGCATGACAATAACTTGTCTTTATCTTTAACTCTGATTAGAATGTGTCAACTGAACATTAGAAGATTACAGTTTCTCTCGTTGGTCCAAGTGAAATAGCTTTAGGATCCTTGCCCCTGAAACTGTGAAAAATCTTTCTTTGTACACATTATACATCTCACAATATATTTATTAGTGGACTGAAGGACTAATTATCAAATTAGCAATATAATCCAGAATCCAGATGATGGACATGTATCAAATACCAGCATTGTGTTTTTGACAAAGGTTGTGTTGGGACATGCGATCTAAAATGTGGCTCCTAAATCGATATTCAATTGTTATGCAAATGAAAATGGAAGGTCATGGAATTTCTATGGTGTAAAATGTTGTATTACATGTATATCCACAAAATACTGCATGGTGTAAACTAAGTGGTAGGTGCCTGGAAAATGATTGTTATTAATTATAGTCAACAGGATGTTGAAGTTTTGTTCTTTAGAATGAATACCTATCAATGCACATGTACAGTGAAGCCTGGCTATAAAGACCACCCACGGGAGACAAGAAAAGTGGTCTTTACAGACAGGTGCTCTTTATGTACAGGACCCTTTATTACATGTTTCAATGAGAAATCTTTTTCAAGGAAACAAAGATGTGGTCTTTGTAGACAGGTGGTTGCTAAACCAGGTTTGACTGTACATGTAGATGTACTAGGTATTAGAAGTTAGCTCAAATTATGATTACAGGTACTTCAAGACTGCGTACACAGAGGACTGGGTGGGTCTAAATATTTGTCAGTCTAAGCCAATATTTTTTGAGGTTTCTCTGAAGGATGTCCGAGGGGGAGACAACTCCCATAATTCAGCCAAATTGTTTACATTTTTATTTTATAGTTTTTCCAGATCCTAAAAACAGTCTTTCAAATACGCTGCGGAGGGGTTCCATGTTATTTGATCATTTCCACAAATACAAATGCTACAATGTACAGGTATGGGGTCAATTTCATTACAAATTTTATTTGTATATTAAATCTGTCCATGCACTAAAGAGGCCCAAATCAAGTTGAATCCCACTATTCTGGTGAATCGCGGCTACCCAATTCTCCAGAAATTGTCTGATTATCTCATATGCCATAACAAAAAACAACGAATGACATGGAAAATGAGGTGGGCAGAGAAAAAGAAGCGAGTATAGAATGAGACATGTACTGGATACAAGTTTACCTAGCCTAATATGACCCCCCCCCCCCCCTGATTACTATGATACGATATGCAAGCCTAAAGCCCTCAGATTGTCAACATACGAGCTATTGTATCAGAAAGATTCAGGTTGAGGCGGATACAAATTTGCAGGTTATAACCTGAACATAATAATAGCTAGGTTTCTGTGATTGCAGTTTGCATTCCAATGGTATTGTGAATAGGGAGCCATTAGAGGTCAGCTAGGCTGGATGGGGCAGGCAGCAGGAAATAAAGCTGACATAGATTTGATGGTCCTTTCACCTATCCTGGGTCAGCTGTTGCTAGTCTTACGTTCAAGACATGATGACAATATATTTTCCCCAGTGGTTGGGGTGTCATGGTATGCAGACTATAACATGTACAGATGTAGTTCAGATCAGGGTGATTTTCTATCTTCTTGTATTTATTTATATATTTATTTACTTTGTATTTATTTATTTATTTATTTATTTGTTTATTTTTATTTATTTTTTTGGTTTTTGGCATTTTTTAAAAATTTATTTATTTATTTATTTATTTATTTTTTTTTTTTTTTGGGGGGGGGCATATCTTAAGTACACAAAACTGTCCCCTTCAGTACATGTTATTGCTGAATTGTACCCCCCCCCCCCTCATCGGTTTTAGAATATCCTACATATGCCACTGGTTCTAGTACATGTACAAGGATTGAGCTCGTTGATAGCATAACCATATGGCGTAGGGTCGTTATAATCACATTTAGATGAATTTTGTCACCTCTGTATATAGTAGGGCATGTACATGTATTCAGCAGGGACCAGAATCATCAAACTCTATATTAAAAATGTTTATTTCTACAATGCGTATACAACACCATTATATCACACAATTTCTGAGAAGGAGTTCTAGATGTTTATTCATTTAATCTTCTTTAAAAACACAGAGTAGCCCCATTCAGTGCCACAATGCCTGCTTTACCTTTACAAGGGGCCCCTGTATTGTGTGGATATTACAATGTATACCAGTAAAGTGAAAACACAACATAAAAACAAACAGATAAATAAATAAAATACATGAAAATTACAGAGATGTTGTTATTTATTTACAGACAGAGAATTTGTAATGTGCAGCTAAGAAAATGATTCAAGTATATCCAACCCATATGACCTACATGTACACCTCATAATCCTGTAGACCCTAGCCATTCAAAAAGTGATTTTAAACTAAGTGATTCTAATTATTTCAAGAAAATGTCCCCCTACATTAACATGCAATGGTTTAAGCATGTATTAACCATGCATGAAATTAAGCAGTTATCAGACAAACCTCTGCAAATCATTTTGAGTTATGATTGCAAAATTTGCAACCAAACTAATTAAAGAGAGAGCAATTTGGATTTCAAGAAAAGTTGTCTGGCACTTTGATAGCAGCTGAGTCAGACTGTGAAGAAAGCTCTCTCTTTCCGGCGGCGCACCTTCGGGTATTGAAATAATTAAGAGACTCACGAGCGGATATCTATAATTGATCAAAACAACTTAGGAGGGAATTTGTTCAAGTTTTTAACATCAAAATATAGTTGCAATTTGCCAATGTCTGTCAGTATTTACTGGATGCAGAAAGAAGGGGAGAGGTGGGGGGGGGGGGGGCTGTCAGAGCTCTCAACAAGTTGTGTTTTTTTTTTATTTCAGTGAATGCATGTTAAGCTACATTTTACCATGAATGAGCTAAATTTCTGGTAGCAAAATGTCCTGGTTAGAATAGTGTTTTTGCTGTAAAAAGTAAGGTTTTTAGTAAAAAAAATTATGAGAAACTCTCTGGAGAGGTAGCGGTTGTGGATGTGGGTGGGGGACGTTGTGTGGGTGGGGGAAGGAAGGAAGTGGAACCTTGTGGGAGACTGGGGATCTTGTAAATCCTTCGGTTCACATGCTTCGTTTTAAGGTTCAATGAGAGTTTCAAATCCCAACACCGCAGTAAGAGGCTACCTAATTCCTGATTCATGTGACAGAGTTTTGATATTATTCTATACGTGAAATCCCTTCAATCAGGTGCAGTTCTAGGAGAAGATTCTTTTCTTGGGGGGGGGGGGGTAACTGCCCCAAGCCCCCCTCCAGAACTTCTACTGCCTTCAATCATTACAATTCTTGATTGTGATTAATGCAGTCATGCCCTTTAGAATCAGTGCCTGAAATGTATGTACTGCAAAGGATCTGAGTAATTTAAGGTATTAAGAGATTCATTGAAAAAGGTCTAGACCTTTGAAAGATACGAGGTCGTGCTTAGATTCTGAAGTCTGTCATCAGGGCTGCAAACTGTTTCATTGCCGATTATCTTCACATTGGTAAACATTGACACTAGGCCTGTCTTGATCAGCTTCAGTTTGCCAAATAACCCGCTATTTTCAGACTCAGGATATTATCCCGAAACTCGAAATTGCATCTTCACCAGATTGGTACGCTCATCACGAACCAACACAGACAGGCGCAAATTAGCCTGCTATTTCTCAAATAGAGGGATATTTTGGAAACAAGACCAAGATTTCTTGGGATTTTTTCTCGACCAAATATCCCACTAATTGCAACTGCAGGCTGATGAAGACACAAATTAACTGGTTAATTTGGGATACTGTAGTTAAAATAGCAGGTTATTTGGCAAACTCAAGCTGATGAGACAGGCCTACTTTGAATGCTAAAAAAGGAGAGAAAAAAAATCTTCTAGGAAGACATGTACATTTATGAGCAGCTCCTTTCAAACATTTTACCCCCTGCCATGCACATACATTGTATACATGAAGTCGAGGTGATAGGAACATTGTGACCTACATTGCGACAATATAGGGTGTGTTCTTGTGATACATTTGTAGGTGTCACCAAAGAAATTTGATTAAAAGTTTTTATTTTGTCATTTGTGTCTTTCCTTCAGGTACTCTGGCGACGATGATTACTGGACCCCCGAGGAGTTTGCCGAGTTCATGCATGAAGAACAGAAGGTGCGTTGTCATTGTTAACTCAGAGGAATAGTTCATATTATAGATGGTTAACTACCCCACAAATACCCCCTCCCCAGATCCTCGCCAGATCCTCACGCAGACCCACATCCCCCCCCCCCCCCCAGGAAAATGGAAATCATTTCACCGGTAAAGGAATTCCAGTGTGCACATACGGAAACAGAACATTGCAGGGAAATTTCAGGGTTGGTCACTTCAAACGTCCTACTCTTTTGTTGTTGGGATTTGAATGGGGTTTAGGGCTTCATTCAAAAAATATGCAGTGTACACTTGCTGAACTAGAAATAGGGGTCCTTTGAGCCCCCCCCCCCCATGATTGAAAAAAAACAAGACATTATAACTGATATTAAAAAAAAGATAAGAAAAAGAGACCCATAAAAACTACAAAATCAAGATATGGACTTGCTACTGCATTCAATACTGCATGCATAAAAGTTGTACAAAATAGTAATGTGTAACTATATGGTATTATTACAGCTACTGCTACTGTATATAAAAGAGTGCCTAGACATGTCTTTCTCTATTGAAACGTGATTCTTTATGGGAATGAAAACCATTGTTACTCATGTTGAGAGTCAACAAAGACATATGTATTTGCTTCATTCTGAATATATCCTCTTCTTTTGAAAATCAAGATCTTTGGGGGGAAATGGGAGTGCTTGAACCACGTATGCTGACAATAGTTCCCCCAAAATTTGTTTGTCAAATATTTTTACCACCCACAAAAACCGAACATTAGGAAGGAGGCATCTAAAATACTCACATCTAAAAATACAAGTTTGTATTATTCTGTACCGGTATGCGTAATTCACTTCACTTTTTCAATGTAGTGCTACATGAACCATTGTGTATCATCTACAGGCATTCAAGAGTGTATTTTTATTCTCACTTCTCTTGTCATCAACCCTTCATTTATACTTCTGTATAGGTCTGTGAAAGCATTAAAACACATGTAGATTGAGGCATGAGTAATGAGTAACATGCTTCAATGATCTAGAACTCTTTATTACTATCTTTGCCCCATCCATCACAAATAAATGGGCATGTCGTCAATCAAGCTCTATTCCTCTGGTTCAGTTTGGACCTGGCGAGCGAAAGAAGGATTATTACATTACAAGAGGAAGGAATAAATATAGATAATGTAGATAGATGATTAAATGTTGTCATTTTATTGGAAAGTTATCTTCATGTAAAACCTTCTCTAATGACCACCTATCTATGGAGACTACTTTTTTTCTTCTCCCTTTGATAATATTTCTCATTGAAGTGTGTACTAAAAGAACCTGCACTTAAAGACCACCTGCCTATAAAGACCACATTTCTTGTCCGAGTTGTCCCTTGAGTTTTCCTTCTATACAGGTTCAATGTAATTTGCGTAAAAAGTGCAATGACTGTTTCTTGAATGCCTTTTGTTTTCATTACTCCAGTCCACTAGTCATATTGCACTATGCCCAATCAATATTTGTTTTTAGCAATACTGTATCCCGGCTTATTTAGTCGGATTTTTACAAACTCACTTGCCTGGTTGGCCAGGGCTACTCAAATACACTAATGGTCAAGGGCTTCAAAATCTAAGTTGCAGTAATTCCTTTTTAAAGCCTTTGACTTTCCTTCTTTCTTTCCTCTCATTCTCAGAGGTTGGAAGCAATAAAAGAATTTCATTTCTGTCATCTAAGTGTCAAATGGTATTTGGGTAAAAATCTTGAATAAGCCTTTCTAATTTCATTTAATTAATCCTTGTGGCTTTGCTGCAATTTCGTTGTTGTTTTCAATTTCAGAGGTTGGAAGCAATCAAATAATTAAATTTTTGTCTTTCAAGTGTCAAATAGTATTTGGAGTAAAATCTTGAACAAGTCTTACGTATTCCTCCTAACCCATTGCCTACCAGAACCAGATTAACCCTGTATTAAGCCTATGGGTATGAGAGAATTCAGTATTCATCGGGTTAACATGTTCGTATGACCTTTGTACTCACTTTCTTTCAGAGGTTAGAGGTCACACCGGAGTGGTGCGCTACTAACATTGAGGAGTATGAACCCAACCAGGAGTTCAGAGACCAGAAGATCCTCACAATGGATGGTAATGCAGTTCAGTCTTTATTTCATTCTCAGTAAACACAATATATTGAGGGGTCAGTGACACAAAGACGTAACTCCATTTTGGCCATTTTGAGAAAAAGTGGTTTGTGTGTCACTAAGCACTTGGGCCTTAAGGAGTTAAATCTATGTTTCACTAGCCATTGACTTCAATAGGGTGTTGGGTGGAGTTAAGCCATTGTGTTTCCTAGAAAGCCCACATTTTTCTGAATATTTTGATATTAAATACTCATTTTGGAAAAGTATGGAGTTACGTCCTCTTGTCACTGAACCCTCAATATTTAAAAGCGTATCATCAGTAGAAAGCAAGACAGAGCAAATTATGAGAATGAGGGGTCAACAAAAAAGAGCTGATAGTATTATAATACGTTGACCCGAAAATTAACAATACATAACTGTAAAGTAATTATAACAAACAAGCAGACAAACAAAATAAAACAAACAAACATACATGCAATATATAAAATTTCATGTTATGAATACAAACTTTGAAAATGTGATTTATAACATTGTTTGGAATAATTATGCATGAAACCCTGTTCGCAAGACCAAATTTAATTGTATGGCTATATGAAAATCATACAATAAGCAATGATTATTCTAGCCTGTCACTCTTAAACCATGAGCCCACTTTTAATGACTAATGGATCAATTGTTTGTTGACTCTTGTTATGCAAATGTGTGTGATGCATATGGAGCACACTATATAGATGAAGATACGCATAGTCCTTTGTCAGTAGCCAATTCAAAGTGTTTTAGGGTCTGAGAGTGTTCTTGAGCAGTTTCTTTGGGCGTCTGTTAACAGCATTCAGTTCCAAGCAGTAAACAATAACCAGGATTACTGTGCCACAAAAGAGAATGTCCTGCCCATTAATGAATGGTTATAGAATGGAAGGCTTAAATGCTCCTATGAAACCTGGCCAGGGCAGGGCAGGGCTGGGCCAGTGTTTTGTTTCTATTCATCTCCCTACCTAAATATGGTATCAAGATGTCATTGTCTCTTCAAGTCCTGTTTAATTAATCGCTGTAGATACTTCAACTCAAGCACTTGAGCAGGAGTATGAGAATACAGCACATAATGAAAAACACTTTCGTATTGTAAACCACTACATACTAAGTATTTACCAGTATTAAACATGTTTAAACGAAGAAAACAAAATAGAAATGTTAATTCCCACATAAAGTTATGGTAAGCCATCCAAAACATTTCATCAGATGTATTTTAGTTTAGTTGATGAATAGTAAGAAACTAGCTAATCAATGCAGCTAAATGACTGTAAAGATGTACTTTTTCCTAAACTGGAATATCAAGCAAAATAGAGGTACATGTAAGAAATAGTTTGAGGTATGTATCCAACCTAGAACATACATTCCAATGATGTCAATGTGCACACGACACCTGTACATCCTACATGTATGTTTAACTTTAATATGCAATGTACTTTTTCTTCCAGGTAAGGTGATAATGACACTATGATGTACATTTCACATGTTGCATTCCAATTTGTGCAACAAGATTGTAGTAATATTGTCCCTTAACCATATTTTAGCTACCATTTGAGTTGAAGTTAGTTCGAACTCATTACATATTTGTTGTTTTGACGAAATAGAATATCTTTTTGCGGAGGGTAATGATCAGTTTAATTCTTGTTTGTTCAGGTTTCTTCCTGTTTATGATGGGGCCTAGTGGACTCATCTTCAACCCATTCCATGAAGATGTCTACCAAGATATGAAGCAGCCGCTGGCCCATTACTTCATCAACTCATCCCACAACACGTGAGTAGATTGAGATAACGCTAATTTGTCTTGTTAGATATTCCACTTGTGCTAAGTCTAAAGTCAGTCGGATGATTCCCATATTTTGTGAACTTAGAATTATTAGTTTGAATGCGCAGAAGCTTATGTCATCTCAACTGTCATGATTTATTCAAATCTGCTTACAAATATTATGATTTTAAGCATATATGTACCTTCGAATTTAGATGACTTATCTATTGTACTCAACATGATTTCCCTGATGCACAAAACAGATTTATCTCCCCAAATTGTATATTCTTTCAAATTTACAATTATCTGGTCATTTTTATCCAGATAAATCTATATTGTCCGATTAAATTTACAAATTATTTATGTACTGCATTTTTCTCATAATTTAATTGATTTGGTTTGTATGCATTAATCTTTTTTCTTCTGATGGATCAATTATTATTTCTAAAGTTAAAAATTACATTTAGTTCTTATTTGTATGATTTATGATTGATTTGTATAACATTTGATAACAGATATTTGTTGGATGATCAGCTCAGAGGACCAAGCAGTACCGAAGCCTATATCAGCGCACTGCAGAGAGGATGCAGATGTGTAGAACGTAAGTCATCTGGTATAGTGGTTATGATGTTGATGAGGGTTAAAATAGTTTATTTTGAGCAAAGAGAAAAGGAATGATTATTGTGGTTTGTGGTAATGAGAATGATTGTGATCACTGGTATTGATGATGATGGTGGTGGTGGTGGTGGTGGTGGTGGTGGTGGTGGTGGTGGTGGTGACGACGAAGACGGCTGAGACAATGATGGTGATGATGACGATGATGGTGATGGTGATGGTGGTGGTGGTTGTGGTGGTGGTGGTGATGGTGATGATGGTGATGATGAGGATGAGGATGATGGTGATGGTGATGATGGGGATGATAGTGATGGTGGTGGTAGTGGTGGTGGTGGTGGTGGCGACGATGACGATGGTGATGATGATGATGATGGTGGTGGTGATGGTAAGGGTGGTGAGGGTGAGGGTGATGGTGATGCAAATGGTGGTAGTGGTAGTGGGTGAGGATGACTCTAGGTGTGGTTATGGTGTATGATGCAGAAGTAGTTATGATGGTTATCATGATACTGTATATATTCGAGTTATCAAACCCAATACTAAAATTTAGACAAGAATCAATATGTAACCCTACAGATAATAAAGATAGTGGTGATGATAATTAAGGCATACCTCTTCCATTTACGTGTATCTATTTCATCTTTCAGTGGATTGCTGGGATGGACCTGATAACGACCCCATCGTCTACCACGGCCACACCCTCACATCCAAGATCAAGTTCCGAGACATCATTGAAGTGGTAGACAAATATGCCTTCGCTGCTTCCGAGTAAGTGCTCAATTTAGGTTTAAAATGCATTTAAACCTGTATATAACGGACCAGATAATTTCCTGATTTAATTTTTTTTTCTCCAGATTTTCCCCAATAAAAAAAAAATTGTTGATTTTTTTCTTTCTTTTTTAAAAATATATCATTTGTTAAACTCTCACTATTACCCCTGATGTAAAAACTGCATGAGTTGGACATGAACAAATAAATATCTTTGTAAGCAGGCAGTCATATGTGGTTGTGATTGGTGTCATCAATGTACAGTGAAACCTGTATATAAAGACCACTCAAAGGAGACAAGAAAAGTGGTCACTATAGGCAGGTGGCCTTTATTTACAGGTTGCTTAAGTACAGGTTTCAATGAGAACTGATTTTCAAGGGAGATTAATAATGTGGTCTTTATGAACAGGTGTTATTTCTGTACAGGTGGTTGCCACAGCAGTTTGATTGTATATTCCTGTATATATGCGTATTTAGGTGGGTTCTATTTTCATCCCGAGTGGTTTTCAGCAAGTGATCCAATTTAATTTACATTCCATTGTCAAACTCAGTATTGTATCAGAATATCTTATTTATTACATGATCAGTCATTGTGAACAACTACAGCCAGACCTGCTTTAGTGACCACCTGTCTACAAAGACCACATTTTTTGTTTCCCTTGAAATGATTTCTCATTGAAACATGTAATAAAGTAACCCATACATAAAGACCATCTATTTATAAAGACCATTTTTCTTGTCTCCCTTGTGTGGTCTTTATAGACAGGTTTCACTGTTTCACAGTTACCCTGAAGGACACCCTCATTGCCAAAAATCAAGTTTACCTTTGCTATAGATCTCTAATGCAATCTTCTTTGTCACTTTATATCATAGTTTTCTGCTTTTCTTGTTCACTAGGTATCCTTTGATTCTGTCCTTTGAGAACCACTGCAGTGTCCAATTTAGTTTTTATTTCATTGTCAAAGTCAGTATCGCTTGAGAATATCTTATTTTTCACATGATCAGCCATTTCTGAACAACTATTTAAACAGTTTGAACCATAAAGGACACCCTCGTTGCCAGAACGCAAGTTTACATATGGTATAGATCTACATGTATGTCACTTTATATCGTGGTATTCTGTTTTTCTTGTTCACCAGGTATCCTTTGATTCTGTCCTTTGAGAACCACTGCAGTGTGGAGCAACAGAAGGTGATGGCTCAGATCTGCGTTTCAATACTCAAAGGTGAGTGCTGGATGACCTCTTTTTGAGAAAAGGAGCACTATTTTGAAAAGTCGGAGATAGAGAAAGTAAGAGATTATTTAGAAGAAATGGAAGGAGACAAAAAAGCAAGAATGATTTGAATGAAGAAGAGAGAAGTAGAATACAAAGTAATTGAGATAAATATATATAAAGTAATGAAAACAAAAATGTATGATTTAACCTGGTTAAAGAAACTTTTCAGATGTGTGTACATGTAAGTGTAAGGTACATGTATCAGTATATGTATCTATGTTTAAATGTTAAATGCAAATATTATAGAGTTGCACCAATTTTTTAAAAGTTTAAATGTTTGATAATATGTTCTTATATCAGACAGAGCTATTATTAATGTCACTTTTATAGCTAAGACAAATAACATTTCAAAACAAAATCAAAGAGAAATAATAAACACTAAATTTTGTTATTTCATTTTCATTACCTTTAACCTTTTGAATATTTCAGACAAACTTTACACCAATAACAACCTTCACAATGAAGCGGCCTTCCCATCTCCAGAGGAACTCAAAGGAAAGATCCTTATCAAGGTATGTGGTTCTTGTGGTTCAGAGTTAATCTTGTCATCAGCAGTACATGATTTCTTTTGAGTGGGACTGCAGAAATGTAATTGCCCATATTAAAGAAGCTTGACTGCAAATCAAGCATGTTCTTTTGACAATTGGACCACTTCAGTTCACTTTATTCAACCATTTAAAATTCAAGTATTGTTTAGTGATGTTAGTGTCATGGTTCTCCTTATTTATAATAATTTTATTTTGTACTTTTGATAAAAGTTACATTCAACTGTTTCAACAAAATTTCATTGCTGGAAAAGAAAAACAAGACATGCACTGCAACAAATTTAAAGGGATAGTTGAGTTCTGTTTTCAGATCGCAAATGCCTTCAAAGTGCATGGTTATTGCTCTTATTCTTATTTATGACATTTCCAGAACCCTTTTAGGACCTAAAATTGCTAAGAAGGTAATTTTAGACCCTAAAATGTGTGAAATTTAGCCAATAAGATCATTCCAATTCAGCTCCACTTTCAAAAAGATACGTTGACCGTTAATTGATTAAGTAAAAATAACAATACATACGCTATTTTGTTTTTTCAACAGCTTTTAAAGGCTGGTTCAGATTATCTAATATTTGTGGTGGTACACAAGTATTAGAAATGGTTATATTTATGGATATTTCAGCCATCTCTGAACCGATTTTGATTGAACAAAGATGAATTTTTCATTTAAATTGTATGTTCTTTCAAATTTGACAGTCAGTTTTTCATTATCCCACAAAAAAAAGTATTTTGTGTAGCGCCCTCTGCAACAGAACTCAACTATCCCTTTAAGGAGTATGTGCCTCATTAGTTGGTGACAATCAATTATGTAGTACCTTTCGCACATTGATGAGTGCTAGTGTTTCCAGACTACATGCTGTCAATATTAGCACTATCTTTTCAGAATGTACATTATTTCTTAACAGCGGGTTGAGGAGAAAATAAGGTTTGCAGAAAGTACTATACAAATCAACCAATGAGTGGACCATTGTGATTTCCTTTTACCATAAAATACACCTGGGGAGTGTTTCACAAAGACTAAGATCAACTTTAAGTTGGACTCACTATGGCAGGCAGTTCATGCCACTGTTTTCTCTCACCATTATGATCTTTAGATAATATTTTCCCCTTTAATAATGAATTATCAAAAAATGTAAATTCTCTTGATTTGTGACCGTGATTTTGTACGTCCCTTGGGAGATCAATGCCAGGAAATGGTAAACGGTGGCATGAACAGCCTGCCATAGTTAAGTCCAACTTGAAGATGACCTTAGTCTTTGTGAAACACCCTCCTGTATACATTAAGTAATATGAGAACATACCTTATCTTACCCTTGTTTTAATTAGGGTAAGAGTCTTCCCCCATCCGCCGCCACCACAGAGGATGACGGTGAAGTCAGTGATGAAGACGAGGCAGCCGACATCGACACCGAAGACCCTCAACTCAAGGCCGAGCTGGACAAGAAGAAGACAACCACCAAGGTAAGCTATGAAACCCCCGGCTTAGGTGCTCACATTCATCTCAGGTGTAGGCGTTAGGTGTAGAGCCATTACCATGGGTACTTCCTGTAAGTCTGGCACCGTAGATGAAGTGTTGGTGTTTTAAACCATCTGAAGTGTAGGGCCACTAACTAACACGTGTGTGTTGCCAGATATCAAATCATTGTTGTTATGATCCATCTCAGGTTTAGGTGTTTATAGTGTAGGGCCATAGCAATGGGAGTTTCCTTCAATACTGACGCCAGACATCAAGTGTTGGTGTTATAATCCATCTTAGGTTTAGGTGTTTAGTGTAGGGCCATAGCAATGGGAGCTTCTTTCAATTTTGACGCCAGACATCAAATGTTGGTGTTATAATCCATCTCGGGTTTAGGTGTTTAGTGTAGGGCCATAGCAATGGGTGCTTCTTTCAATTCTGACACCAGACTTCAAGTGTTAGTGTTATAATCCATCTCAGGTTTAGGTGTTTAGTGTAGAGCCATAACAATGGGAGCTTCTTTCAATTCTGACACCAGACTTCAAGTGTTGGTGCTATTATGCATCTAAGGTTTGTGTATTTAGTGTAGGGTGTCAACCTTCGACACTTCCTTTGGTTCTTAGACATCAAGTGTTAAATGTTATAAACCATCTCAGCACGCGAATCAACTTATGTTAATGTAACATTCGTTTTGAAGATTGGAAATGGCACTAACCAAGAAAATTCCTTCATACATGTAGTTGATCTGGGCTTGTTATTGAATTGCGCCATTTGTCCCTGGAAAGTAACACGTAGAGGCAAGTAGAGTATGAAGCAATCTGATCCCAGTGGTGTGCTAACTCTCACGTCAAGAAACTAAAGAAAACATTTTTTAAAATATCCACTACGCTGCAAAAATTGAAATATATATTTGTATGTATTATGATCTTGTTACAGATAGCTAACTGGGGGAAAATGTTAGAGTAGCCTGTAAAGAATAGATATACAAGATTTGCAAGGGCTAAAATAAGTTCTAATGAAGAATGATTTAGTTCTTTAAGTTTAACCTGCACATAATCTTAATAATATTAAATTATAATTGCCTTAGAACCGACTTGTGGGTATACCTTTCAACGTTAAGACTTAAAGTCTATGGTTATGTTATTTTGATCCATCTCATGAAAATAGAGGTTATCTTTCTTTAAGGAGAGCAAATAAAAATCCTTGCATCAAAGCTCCAAGGCACACTGCGAAACATTTTTGAATATGGTGACACATACAGACTATTTGGGCTAAACCCAATTCTTCTGAACCCAATGCTCCTATGGCAAACTTTGAATGAAACTTTTCTGTTTAAGTCTAGCTTAATTTTAACATAAAAATATGGAATATTGGAAAAGTACATGTACTCCATTCCTGGCTCTCCCTTTTTCCTATTGTTCTCCAGAAGCGTAAAAGCAGTTTTCGGAGGGCGTCAATCTCGAGTTTATCAAGTATCTCAAGCTTTATTGGTGGAATATTATCGGTGAACAATGATTTTTCATCATTCGTTTTGCTTGTCTGGGTGCTTCTTGGCCCGCTCTTGTATTCTTGCTTGCCTGCCCCCATGTAATCTTGCTCTAACATTAATTAGTTAGTTGCCTTTAGGAACTGAATAGATCCAGTATTAAGGCTAGTGGAAGAAGATAATCCTGTCGCAAAGTGCTTAGCATGGATAATCGTAAACCGGGAGTCAGGAATTTATAGCTTTGGTTCACGGAGCTGTGTCTGTACATGACTTTGTAAAGGGAGATTGATCCAGCGCTTAAACTCAGTGCTACATATGTGTTTCAGATTATGTTTTTGTTTAAGTCAGCAGAATATCTTATTGTTACTGCATATATGATATTGAAAAAAGAAATGAATTGTTAGTTGACTATATATTGATTTTAAAAGAAAAGTGGTTAGGTACATGTTTATGGAGCTTTTTAAATACAGTTTGCAATAGATTATTTGCACTTTGTGTTGGTATGGTGTACATGGGACCTCATTAGCTTTGATGTTGGAATGGCTTATTAAAGTGATTCAGGGATTGCTTTGTGTAGCACAGTCGGTGGAATTCGGAGTATCATGAGCGACAACAATGTTTTATTGTTTAATGAGGTTTGGCAGATGCATAGGTACATGTACATACATAAGAACCTGTTTTCGGATGTCATGTATTTTCAATAATTGAATGATTGTGGTAGAATAATATCAATGAAGGGAACATATTGTACCTACTTAAAATATTGTGCGTGCTTGAAAGCAAGGGACCCAGTAACGTATGGCGTAAAGGACCAGGAAGGGGGGGGGGGGGGTAGAGGTAGACAGATAAAACAGAAAAATTAAAGCGTGAGATAAAAGAACAAAAGTTATTCAAAAAGGCACTTAAATAAATTGATCGATTCTTACAATAAAGTAGGCATTTTATGTAACTTTATGAAGTTAATTCATGTAAAATTCAATATGAATAAGATTTTGCTACAGATATAACTGTAAAAGAATCAATTTCTTCATTGATTTTATAGACTGAAGAAGGCGAGAAGGTAAGTGTTTGAGCTCAGCGGTCTCCATTATTAGTATTCATTATTCATCTCACACATACAGGCATCCACGTGTGTTCTTGTGTACATATTTAAATGCAAGACACCCTCACCCAGCATTTGAATCACTTTTAGTACTATGTTTTTGTTTACTGGTATATGTCTTTGTACATTACATGTCTTTGTACATTACATGTACCCAAACTTCAGTCATTCATGAGTCGTTGCCATTTGTATTTTGTCTCCATGGAGCTCCCATTGTTCTGCCTGCGAAGATGTTAATGCAAATGTCTCCATTGGGATTTAAGCATTCGCCCGCATTTTACATCGATGTGCATTGTACTTCAGTGTGTAGATTAATTGTATTTGTCATATTGTGTGTAATTTGCATCAATGTTATCATATTGGTTTAAAACAGAAAAGGACACAAGTATGGACTGGGTTAAGACTTAATGTGATTTTGCTTCTCACTTACATTTAGTCATTTATTGCATCCAAGATTTGTATTGTTCTGTACAAATTTTGAATACCTTTATTACTACTTTCTTATTATTGGGATCCAGTGTCTAAATCTACTTTATTACAAGGTCTCAATTTTTAAAACGTGCCATCAATTATTAAGAATCAATCCACCAAGAAAACTAATGTAAGTCCGAGACTCGGGATTTAACCCACAGAAATGCAAATCAAAACTGTCACCAACTGGGTCAAAATCAGACGAAAATGTCATTGAATCAGTTGTCCATGTTCTTCCTACAAGTAAAGAACAGGGCCCTGATCAAAGTCACAATCAAATTGCAGTTCACACATCTGGCATTCCAATGTGAGCCATAGATGACCCATAGATGACCCACAGATTGAACATATCGGAAGTACATATTAAATGAAATTAAAACTGTCTCCAACTTGTTAAAAACAGATATAACCATGAATGTATCTACAGTATCTTCCTCCATAGGTAATTTAATCCAGAAAATGAAATCTCAATTGGGTTTTTATTGGACTACTGTAATCAATAGAAATTTGTCACTAGACTTCCTGTTATAAAGAACATCGATACTTCTTAGGTTTTCATCACACTTACCATGATAAATATTTTCATTTTATCTATGGTTTTGTATCCCTCCTTGAAAGAAAACCAGTGACTTTTCAAATCAATTCATAGGTGAGCTTTATTTTCTGGCGAGTTTGATCATTTTTCGAGCTAGATTCTTTGAATCCATGACAAAATATTTCCTTCAAAGTTAGAATGAGTAGAAATCAAATTAGTTTAAAAATAAAGTTTAATGCAAAAAAAAGGTGCACATTCATCTTTTGCAAAATGTACCCTATAATTGTCACATTGCAATACTGTTATGATTCATATTGTCCTATTTATTCTTACCCAACACTGTCTTTCCTGTCACTCAGTTAGATATATACATTCTAGAGTAGTCAAGTACGGTATATCAGAAGATAGTATGAAAATATATTACAGACATCTTTTCGGTCTTTCAGGGAAGAAATTAATCAACCTTATCGTTTAGAGATGCATGTAACTACCATAGTGACTGTAGTCTAGCAGTGTGTCATTTAAGAAATTGTTTAAAAAAATCAAACCTTTTAATCATGAACTCAAGAATTATGTCTTAAATATCATTTTGATGGGGCAGAGTGACACAGGTCAATCTGATATGGAACAGTGATATCATTTCTTTTCCATCTAGGGTTATTTTCGAGTAGTAGAACTAGTGGTAGCACTTGTTAGACTTACAGTATCCCATTTGAGTTAAGTTTAGTACTACTGTATTATTAATCGTCTGTCCTTCTATCTTCCTTCCATTATAAATGTATTATAGTAGGATACTCTAATCATGATTTAGTACTCCATTTTGTATTTAATTTTACATGCATGGTATAGAGTAGTTTAAAATATCCTATAGGCTTACACTTCAGATTTTATGTACCAGATATTTAAATGTTGTACGTACGAATGTTCTTGTGAGAGCATTGATATGAAATCATCAAAATTTGAAAGCTTAGAATTTAATATCATATGGCTCTTATTAGATGTGATTGCAAAATTAATTATCATTTTGCAACAATAAATAAAACTTAGCAGTTCCAGGAAAAGTAGCACCATTTCTCTTAAAGTCAAACAGTCATCCTTTGTTTTTTTCTAAGTTTTGTTTTAATCCAATGTCTATTTAACTTAAATGTAAGAATTTCACAAAATGTAATTACGATTTCTGTTTTTTTGTCAAAGCGCATGAATTACTCCTGTACATCAGTTCCAGTCAATGCTATTTCCATATGTGAACAGCAATGTGTCGAGTCTACCATCTGTTTGATACAAGTGTGAATTTGTCCAGCATGCCAATTTATATATTGATGTCGTTGTTGTACAGATCATTGTTCTCATATGAACGTCAAACAGCTTTCGCAAATTATACGTGTTGCTCCCTGTTTGGCACATTGCATTTTGATATTATTCCTGTATTTCCCTTTCCCATTGTGAATGTTGATACCATGTTAAATTTTGTATGTTGTTTGTATTTCTCTCTTTCTCTCTCTCTCTCTCTCTCTTCCTCTGTCTTTCTTTATACTTCTCTTTTTCATTCATTTATGGATGATTTGGTTTGATATGTAGTCGAAAGACAAGAAAAAGGTAAGTGGTGTCGTATTCAATCATGACTGTTTTTATCGCCACGTGGCGAGCATGCCATATTGCAACCGGCTTCAATTAACTCATTTTCTGAATCACCCCTATCTCACAGCCTTTATTTTTGTGTTTCAAGCTTAGCATTCCAGCTTTTCCACTCATTTATATACCATCAAATCTCATTGTAATGAAGCCCATTTCCCAAATTCACTTCATCAAAGCGATTCTAAACAATCCCTGGATAAAACCATATATACGTTTACATGTAGCTACACTTTACATGTACAGTATTATTACCTACAGATTGCATGCATATGATTACAAGGGAAAAAATAATAACTGTTTCATGTAAAGCACTTTTCTACAATGGGATTTTTCTACATCTTTAGTAGACATAGGTTTTTGTATGTGAAGAATGCTACTGTTTCTGTGTGCAGTTCTTTTTCATATGTATTTTTAGTCTATTTTGGGGGTGTTTTTTGCTCCAATCTTTGACACAAAGGTATCATGATCTTTACAAATTTCTTCCCGATCTATGACATGATAATCAAGTTGCTGTGAATTTAATTAGATGTGCTGTAACTGAAATACACATATACTAACGACAAAATAGATATACCATACCAGTTACGCATGTACCGTACACAAACAAATCTACTAAATTTTATACAAAATGTTTTGCCCTTTCTTTAAGTCTAATGTGCTTACAAGCATTTTCTCTTACAAGTGCATGTTTCTTATCTATCTATGTTTGACCCCTTTATTATTGAAATTTTACCATGCATATCGTGGTATTTTAAGATTATTTGATGTCACACCAGATGATATTTTTGATCAAAAGACTCTGTGGTCTTCTCTCTATGAGTAAAACTTGAAGCCCCCATTTTGTACACATCAAATGGAATGACTAAAACACTGTTTTAGTCAGTTGCAAAGTTCAAATTTGAAAAGAAAAAATGACTTTGTTTTTGCTTATGATGAATATTTTGCCACCATGCTTTTAGGAAAGTTTTCAATTATGATTGTTTACAATATTTTGGCACTTTTACTTCACCGGGCACATCCCTGCAATACCCTTTTGGGTACCAGTATATGGTGAATCATTATCTTGAATGTACATACAAAGATTGGATTATCGCATGAGTTCTTGTACCTCACTCACATCACCGAAAATGACACCAGACCAACTGCAGACCAAACAACAACAACCCCAAAAATCATTACCTCCAATGCCCCCTAATTGGTCGGTTTAGCGGTGTGTTTCGGGTATTAGATATTGAGCCATTTAACTATTTAATTCTGATCATGTTTCGTACTTTGTCTCATTCTTGATGCATACACAAGGATGCACATGTCACCCGTTTTAGTTTTATTGTAAGTTCCAAGAAAGTGGCCCATTTCGTATTGCAGGCAAGATCTGGATGGATCTATGGTGATTCAGTAGATTAGTTATCAAAGCTTTAGTACAATGTTCATGTACTCTACATGACTGCTATGATAAAAGGTCCAAACTCCAAAGTATGCATACAAATTCATGAATAATCTTTCAAAGTTAAATTATGTCTGTAAATGCCCCGCATTCACATTTTGATGTTCATCAATGATGAATCTACTTACAAATCCTATCCAAATTCACAGTTCAGTTCTGGCTGTGTTGCTCATAACATCTTCTGTTGAAAGCCAGAAGGTCGTTAACTCTGTGTAGGTGTGTATGAGTTAAAACCCCTCTGGCTCTGAGCAGACAATGTACCGTCCATGTGTCTTAGATCGATCCAGATCAAACCAGCCTTGTCATGTTCAGTTATCATTATAGAGCAACATCAGTGTCATTTAGATATTATTCTAAAATATTCTATTTACCCAGTAATAACAAATAAAAAATTCAGTATGATTAAGTTTCTTGTAGATGAGTGTATACCGGTTGATGTGTATTTCATACATGTTATGTAGTGTAGAGACTTCTCTTGTTGAGTTAAATTTACTGCAAATTTTGACATTTATCACTATGAAATTAGCATCAATAGTACATGATACATTAAACAATGAATTTAATACAGTGTTTAACACTGTACATCTAAATCTCATCCTGCTATTCGAGACTTTCTGCATAGTTTTGCTTATTTCTAAAAGGAATATACTTGTGGGGGTACCAGGGGTAACTGTAGAATAATTTCATGGTAGTTGCGTGTCTGTTGATTAGTAAAAGCAATTCTCCATTCTTTAAACTCCAGAAGTTTCTGATAGCCGCATACAATTTCTGAAAATCAGTAGAGATTCAGAGATGTTTCTTAACTTTCTTTTAGGCTTCGTAGTTATGGCAGTCATAGAAGGGTTTTATGAGGGGAAAATATGCGATTGACTGATTTCAGCTTCTTTTTAAAGGTAATACAAAGTTTTGGTATGGGGTCGTGAATTTGGTTCAAATGAACATATTGGAAGCATATGCGATCCTACAATATTCACTGATCGTTGTCGCGGTCGAAATCGACTCTAAAATTATGAAATTGTAAATAATAAACACTTTATGTTGTATAGCTCCCTCTCTAGGTCAAGAAATTAATTAAGCTATAAAACAATGTTTCTTGACTAAAATCGACCGATAAGCTATTCCCGTTCGTAAATTATATACCACAACTACATATTCTGAGATTTTCATGGTCGCATCTACCACTGTACGGCCGTAGGAGCTATTTTGAAATTTATCAAAATTTACTGGGAGCACCGGTAAATCTTAATATTCAATTTTTCTCGAAAGCAGAAGTGTTTTAGGGGCTAAAATTTCTAGTGCTTTTAATACATCCACAGGGGCATCCAAATATATCAAAATTGTAAAGATTCACTATCCACCCATTTTTCAAAATTTCCCAGAACTTTGTAATACCTTTAATGTGTAGAGAAATCAATGTGGAGCAATAGGCCATTTTCATAATGTAATCAAATTTTATGCACAAATCTTTGTCAAAGGTCTTTCTGTATCACACATATTTGCTTTTGTGTATATCATATCTTTTCCCTAAACTTCTTGCTTAGATGACTACATGTAAATACTTTTCAAGCTTTATGTAGAAGGATTGTGTGGTTTCTTTTCCTGTCAAAAAAGAATTTTATGAGGAGCTACTTTTTATATTGAAGTGTGGAAGGTAATTAAGTTGTGGTAATGATAGTACACTGTAATTCATTTGTAATGCCAGCAGAGCTTCCCGAGGCACTAATCTATGATGTAGTTATAAACTGAATGGTATTAGGAAAATTTGGCACCTTTATTTAATAGCAAATTGTTATTTCTGAATATTGTATTTCTAGAGTTATCATGATTGGAAACCAATCCCGACTAAAGCTAGAACATGTTCATGATGTCTCATATATGCATATGTCCTTTATTAGTGCTTTGGGGTAATGCGGCTTTCAGCTATATTGGATTTCTTTTTAAATTTCATTGGTCCAATGGTATTTACTACATGTAAGTAGAAAACCAAATAGAATATGAATTTTCATTGGAAATGCTACTTTACACATTGCACTCTACTTCATTACCACAACTTAAATTATCTGAAAAATCACTTGCTTAAAATTTGTATCCGTTTGATAGTTTTCTTTAGAATAAGCTACTATCTTGGTTGAGACATTGATGTTATTTTGCTGTGCAATATATATATATATATATATATATATATATATATATATATATCATTAGAGAGGAGAAGAACTGAGCAGGCATTCTATGTAATAATTCTATGAAATACAGTACATGGTATTGTTCTTGTGGTATATACCAGCAGGGTTTCAAGGTATTGTGGCTTGTGTATTTTCACAGCAGTAGTAATATAAATACTATTAAAAGTAGATCCTACATGTATTCATACATTTACATGTAGAAGGTTTGGCTTAGAAAATCTGAATTTGGAAAGTTGTAGTTTAAATATAATCATGAACATAAAATAATATTTTTTGTTTGTTGTTGTTGTAATTCTTTATACAAGGGTCCTGTTTCATGAAACTTGTTATCGATAACAATTACTAAATTTTTATGAAAAAGTTGGTCTCATCCAACCAAATGCCACGATTTCAGTAGCTTATGACATTTATTGTAACTTCTTATTGATATCAAGTTTTATGGAACAGGGCCCAGATGAATTGTAGTACTAGTAATTATGTTTGTATATTGAATGTGTTGTTACATTTAGGGTGAGTAATGATTTATACATGTATATAGTCATCATTTTAACTTTCATTATTTTTTTTCTCAATGAATGGCATGTCATGACTCCAGCATTATCCCACATTAATGCATCAGGTAAAACCAGATATTATCAGAAGAGTATTGTCATGAATATAATACATCAATGTCGTCACCCTCATCCTGCCCTTACTCCATCTGAAATAAAAACCAATGTGCATTATGGTCGGTGTGTTCTGCATGTCAAAATTGATGCTAAACCAAATATGTATAACACTAGGTTCCTTAGGTGTGATGACTGTATCCTAGAGCATTATAACTGCATGGAATTGGAGCATGTCCCATTAATTACAAACAAATGCTTATATGTTTATATGTTTATGGTAATATAAGAACTGTGAAGTTGAAGCTCATTGCAAGATCTCAAGTCTTGGTAATTTGGTGTCTTCGATGAGTGTAGCCTACAGAAGCCTCATTGGACATTTGACCTGTCTAGTAGTGGCCACTTCTCTATAAAGGCCACCTGTGTGTAGTGGCCATTATATTGTCTTCCTCTGGTGACCTGACATTTGCTCCGGTGACATTTCACTCTGATTGTTATTTTGTCAAAGATACAGGGTTAGGGTGTGGATGCAATCGGTTTTAGGTTAGGTTTAATTCTTTATGTGTTATGGATCCAAACCCAAGACTGTCACATTGTTACAAGTTTTAATAGTACATACACATATGTATATATGTATGTGTGATAAAAATCAACCTTGGCAGTCCGGTGCTTGTTCAATTAGTCGAGCAAAGCGGGGAAAGAGTCATGTTTCAGGTCAAGGGTTAGGTTTATAGTGCTTAGTCAGGGTTGAAGTTAGAAAGTTAGAAAGTTAGGAAGTGAACAAAATTTGACCGATGAGGAATTATTGCTGGAGCATGTGTCATAGAACCCTTCCCCCAGGAGGAAATGTGTGTTGTAGAATGTAGAACCTGTCTTGAAAGGCCACCTGTCTACAATGGTTACTTATATTTTCCCTGGAAGGTCACTATAGACAGGTCTCTGTGTAGAGTAAGTGACCTAAATGTACCTATTCTGAGAAATTATATGCAATGTCATTGTTGTTAACTATTTTCCAGTTCAAATGTAATCTACAGGATTTTGTCCTATTTGTTCAGTGTCTTCAAATAATCTGTAAAAAAAGAAATAGTGAGGTAGCTTTATGGCATAGTATTTGTAGTTCAGTAAAAATTTGCTTATTAGGTGAAGAAGAAAAAAAATCTGCTTGTAGTGTAAAAATTCCATCTGCTTCTAAAGCTTTTTATGCGTTATAGTTGAGGAAACTTTAAGACAATGTTACTTGATATTTTAGTTCATAAATGAGTAGCGCATCTTCAAAATTTTCTTTAGCTATGCTTCCACGGTATATATAAACATTAGATTTATAACATAGACGTAAACAGTTATTGGGCAAACAGTCATTTTACTCTTGTCCTACATACAAATTCCCACCTCCGTAAAAGATGAGACCAAAAGAAATGCACAGGATACATAGACACGTATATGCTTGAATTCACAATTCTAACATGTGCAGTATAGAACATTTTCAATGAAAGTGGGATTTTCTTGTTTGAATGAAAACTGGTGTGTAGTGTTTTTTCGACAAAATTTGTTCTTGCTCAATTGAACTTTTTGGTTTGCTAATCCAAGAAAACTTTGTAGCGTTTTGGATATAACATTTGAATAAGGCTGTGCTGTGCAGTGTATTCACACTTGGATGTGCTGATAACTGCTCTTAATCTGCTCTGAATATTACTCAAGCAGACAAATCTTTGGGCTTATACATGCATCATCACAATTTAATTTTTTGCTTCTTTAAAAAAAAAATATATTATTAGTATAAGTAATCCCTGTACATGTCTGTGTTATTAACAGTCATGTATTTCATATGTGTTGTTAAGACAAAAATTGTGTTTTCCTGTTGCAAGCAATGTTCTAAATTTGTTTAAAATAATTTTCTCCTGCGATGTATATTTTTTCTGTTATAAAAATTCTCTAAATGTAAACCTTTCTGTCCACGCTTAAATGCCATCACCTCACAAAACAAAACAGTTTATCTTATCTTCCAACTTACATGTACCCTTAGCCTTATGCTGTAAATGCATGTTATAATGACTCACTAATACATGTAGTATATAATTTCAATATAGAAAGACAAGATGAAATGAATTAAATGAAGTCACTGCTTAAATACGACGTAGTAAAGTACTTTGAAAATTACTTGCAACTTGAAAAAATTATATAGAGAAAAATTTTCAATATTTTGTTGTAGTGCAGATTCAAACTGACGGAATTCAAAGGGTAGTTTCAACGGAATCATGTACCATTATATATATATATATATATATATATTTTTTTTTTTAAGTCTCTAAAGCACAAGTAACTATTCATGTATGTTTATGATATGCGGATAATACATTAAGTTCCATAACAAATTAAATTCAAGTTTAATTTTCTATCTATGGCATATTATAATTTTAGCATATTCCAAATTGTATTTGAAGTTGTCAAGCAGTATGTATTAAATTGTGAATGAAATAGATTTAGGAATTTAAAACATGGGCATGGAATGCTTCCTGTTCCTCGCTGTTCAAAGTCTAACAAATTATTTTTTTCCATCTCTCTTTTCTGAATACAGAAAAAGTTGAAGTTGGCCAAGGAACTGTCCGATCTAGTGACCCTCGCCAGTGTCCACTACGGTTCGTTCCCTGCATCAAAGGAGAAATGTAAGTAAACTGGACACCAAAGTGTACCAATCACATTAACGGATTGTACAGCTAGATTGGATAAAACCAACCTAAAGAAACTTAATCTAACATTCTATGAGTTAATGGTTTTGAGGAGAATGAAGAAAATAAAGGATAACATGAAATCTGAGGTACGGAACCCAAGTCCGATCCGTACAGGTGCGTCTACTAGTCTTCAAAGTTTATTTTAACTTGAAATATCTCTTTATGAAAATAATATTTGAAGCTCATATTAAAAGCAACATGGAACTCCTAACTCGCAGAACAAAATATTTTCTGGTGATTGGTCAATGTTTACTATAATCTCTCTCTCTGTAGTTCGATTTAAATGTTGAAGCCTGGAGGCTCTTAGTTTCCATAAGACCAGGGCAGCGTCTCATAAAACAGTTATTAGTACAAGTTCATCGACATCCCATTGAAATGCGTGTATTAAGTTTAACACACGTTTCAATGGGATGTCAGTGACTTGTTCTTATGACGGTTTCATGAAAAGCTGCCCAAGGACCCTTTTCTCAAAGCCTTTTTTCAATGACAAATGACAAAAATCAGTGACAAATCTGCTGATAACCAATCAGAAGCAAGGATTTCACTAGCTTCTAACAAAAACTGTCATTTGCCACTGATGACAAGTTTTGTGAAATGAGGCCCAGATCATATCTGACATCTTCATGTATATTGTACTGATGCTTTTGGATTGTTGATTTATAAATATTTCTTTTTGAACAAATTGTCTCCAGACAAGTGCCACCAGATGTCTTCCTTCGGTGAGGCTAAAGCCTTTGGTCTGGCAGAGGACAAGCCAGGGGATTACGTGGAGCACAACAAGATCTTCCTGAGTAGGATCTACCCCGGCGGGCTCCGCACCAACTCCTCCAACTATAGCCCCGTACCCATGTGGGATGTGGGTGCTCAGATTGGTAAGAAGAATAATCTTCATCCCTTCTATGTGGTGGGTGACAAATCTCGCCCAGGAATGTTGATTTTTTTCCCCCCTCTTTTTTCTGTGCCTCATCAGAGGATTTATTAATTTTATATACATGGTTACATTCAAAGATATACAATACTTACATTTAGCATTTGTTATTGATGACAAGTACAGGAATGTTGATGCTATACTACACATATTTCAATTTTGACTCTAATATAAAAAATATCTACATCTGAATTCAAAAGTGAAATGAAATCGGGAATTTCGACACTTGAAAGCTCATTTTAGATAATTTTTCATAAATCTTTTGGCATAGATACATAGATATCAGAGATCAGATGTTTTACACATTGCAAGCACTCGACTATTACGAGTGAATTACAGGTGGATTGATGTATAGACTTCATTTTGTCAAGGGAATGTTGTAGTAACCTAAAATGAGTGATCATCAAAATAATGAGAACATATCTTCTGTTTGAGCCAGAAGGGCATTAACTCATACACTTTAACACAGAGTTAACACCCTTCTGGCTTCAAACAGACAATACGAGGAGCTTTTAATGAAGGGTGTAAGGTTTGGCCGCCTGATGAGGACATCCCTGTATCAGGAAGGTAACATTGTCTTTCGTGTGCTGCATTATAATCATTTCATTTCTGACCCCCCATTGTATTTTAAAGAAGTGAAGTACTAAAAATGTAGTTTAAAAATAAAAGGAACTTTCAGACTGGTGTTGATTGTTAATCAATTTTCTTTTCTATTTTTGGTGTGGTTTTGTACAGTTGCTTTGAACTTCCAGACACCATGTGAAGAAATGGATCTCAATCAAGGAAAGTTCCTTCAGAACGGCAAGTCTGGGTTCATCCTGAAACCGGTCTTCTGTAGGAAACGTAAGTGATCTCTTGGATAAAAGTTGATTTGTTTTGATGTGGTTATAAATGATAACTTGTCATTTGATATGGAAATGTTGAATTTTTGACACAACTTCAAAGGTTTCTGAGTCCTCAAATGAATGATTGATGTACTTCTGGTAAGAAATCTGGTTAGCTATTGAAGAAGGACTCTTGTAAATTAAAAAAACTGACAAAACACAGTTTAAAAATTGCTGCTAGGAAATCCGCTCTTCCAATAGCATATCCTTTTAAGCTCTCATGAAAAAAGTATGGTAGTTTTAATGAAAATGATCTTTTTTGTATGTAGTGATGTTTTTAATTATGCATAACATTTAAAAATTAAACAGATTTCAAAGTCAACTTTCACATGCCACTTGCTTCATAATTCATCATTCATTCCATACTCTATTGATTGAATACTGAACAAAAATAAAAAATGAAAGTCTTGGAACGGAACATCCACCTTATGTATTTTCTGATGAATATGTGCATTTTTATATTATTTTTATCTTTCAGCCAACATGCAGTTCAACCCCCTCAAGCCAGGAGATCAATACACACAGCATGTAACACTCAAAGTAAGTCAGCTGCAGAGGATAATGAATGTAGCAAATATAAAACAATGAAAAATGGAAATTTAATGATTCAATTCATTGGAAAGGAAAAGGAGCAAGAAGACTTGTTTTAGCGAAGCCTTTTTATTATGAAATTTGTATTGATTGAATATAGGCACCATGTTCAAATGTAAAGAGATCTCCTTATTTTCTACTTATTTTACCTCTCTCCCGCTGCCTCTGTCTGTCTATTTATCTCTATATATCTCTCTCTCTCTCTCTTCCTCACTCACTCGTTATCTTTCTTCTTGAACCCTCTCTCTCCATCTCTTTCATCCATCATTTGTTTTAAAACCTTTATCTCCCTCTTTGAACATTATAATTTAATGAAATATTAATCTTTCACAATCTCCATCCTCCTTTCTGCTTTTTTTGTAATTTCTTCCTTTGAATCATGTTTCTTATTAAAAGACTGTCTCTCTGTCTCTCTCTCTCTCTCTCTCTCTCTCTCTCTCTCTGTCTGTCTCTTTCTCTCTCTGTCTCTCCCTCTCTCTCTGTGCTTCCTATCCCTTCCTCAACTGAATATTAATCTTTGACCCCTCTCTCTCTCTCTCTCTCTCTTCCTTGCATTCCCCACAGGTGATCAGTGGTCAGCAGCTCCCCAAGCCATCCGGTAGTAAAGAGGTCATTGACCCCTACGTCAAGGTCTATGTGCTAGGAGGAGGATCTAAGCAGGAGTTCAAGACAGAGGTCGTCGAGAACAATGGTAAGAAACCAAATATGTTAAAAATTTGTCTTATTACTAAAAAAAAGTCACAAATGGTCTTAATTATATTCACAATAACCAATTTGAAAGCTATGTGGGTACACTTACAAGTTTGGCTGGAAGCAGTGATTGTATGTTGTTTCATCTTTTGCACTAGTGTGCCTTCAGCATTTAATTTCAAATGGATTTGGGGCCTTACAAATCTTGTACTCTATTTGTACTCTTATCCTTTTCCTTATCCTCAGCCTTAATCCTAGCCCTTAGCCTTATCATAATACCATATTTCCATTCTGTGTCTTCCTTACTTGCAGGCTTCAGTCCCACATGGAACCAGGAGTTCAGCTTTGAAGTCAAGGTGCCAGAACTAGCCCTGATCCGGTTGGTGGTCCAAGACTACGACATGGCATCCTCCAACGAGTTCATCGGCCAGTACACCTTCCCGGTGGCCTCCATGCAACTTGGTGAGTGTTCCTCAAAATTTTAAAGGCCGGCTGTACTAGTTCAGCCAGAAGGGATTAAAGGTAATACAAAGTTTTGGTATGGGGTCATGAATGTTGTCCAAATAAACATATTAGAAGCATATACGATCCTACAATATTCAGTGATCATTCTCGAGGTTGAAATTGAGTCTAAATTTATGAAATTGTAAATAATAAACTGTTTACGTTGTATAGCTCCCTCTCAAGGTCGAGATATTAATTAAGCTATAAAACAATGTTTCTTGACTAAAATTGACCGATTAGCTATTCCTGTTTGGAAATTATATATCTCAACTACATATTCTGAGATTTTCATAGTGGCAGCTACCATCGTATGGCCGTAGGTGCTATTTGGAATTTATCAAAATTTACCGGGAGCACCGGTAAATTTTTATGTTCAATTTTTCTCGAAAGCAGAAGTGTTTGAGGGGCTAAATTTTCTAGTGCTTATAATACATCCACAGGGGCATCCAAATATATCAAAATTGCAAAGAATCACTATCCACCCAATTTTCAAAATTTCCCAAAACTTTTTATTACCTTTAAGACAGAGCTACGTTTCCAGAGTTATTTATTGATTGCAAGGTCACTGACAGGTGGCTATCTCATTAACTCAGCTCTCAAATAACATAAGAAAAAGATGATCATGGGGGACCAACAGGCACGATTGAGGAAGTTTTCTATATAGAGGGAGCAAGCATTATAAATAGCACAGTGTGGCTTTAAGACATGACATTTTTGTCACGTTATGGATGCAAAAGTCCTTAAAAAGTTCGTCTAGTGGTGATGATGTCATGTGGAAATTGTGGAGGGTGATCCTATAGTTGTTCTAAGTACAGGTATGACAAAAGTTTTCAGCCATCTATTTCATTCGAAAATGAAAACTCTTTTCATATGACAAACTGACTTGTGAAGGTTATATTGTCATTTTTACCCGAAGTGTATTCATGAAATGCATTCTAAAAGTAGAGAAAGGAATAATGCAGAAAATCTTTCTCTTTTAACACACTTAATGATATTTTTGCCTGAAATTTACAATTTTTGTAAAAAGTTTGTGTCATGGACTAAAGGATACATCACACGACTGTGGATCACATGGTTCATAGTTTAAGTCCCACCAAGGCAAGACATTAATCTACATTTGCCACTCTCCAGCGGGGTGTACTTAAATGGATACCTGGTTGGAATTTATTCCTTGAATGCTTTGAGCACCCTAGGGCAGCTAGGGCTACTTTGTAGGCATCTTGAGCTGAGTATCCCCCTGTGATATGTGTGCAATATAAATATGGCTGCTATTATTATTATTCATACACTGATTCAGTCACTTCCACTTCTTGACTCAAAATGTTAAATTATACCTTTGCAAATCAAAATAAAATTTCAAGAAGCTATTCACTACAATACTTTGCAAATCTTAATAGGCTACAAATATGCTTAAAATTAATTGATGGCAAAATATTCAAAAATCATAGTACCTTTCATCTTAAAGGAGATACATGTAATTGATTGAATTCCTTTTACGTTTTTTCTTTCCAGGTTACCATCATGTCCCTATATTGGGCGAGAAGGGCGATGACCTCCTGCCGGCCAGTCTCTTCATCCACACCATGGTCAATGTATCATAGGTCAAAGGTCATAGGTCAAATGGTCAAAAGCATTTGGAATTTCCACCTCCACCAAAAAAAAAAAAGTTTCTGGTTTTGATAATGTTATTTACAAGACCGCTTTCTTTCTCTTTTAAATGATGCATGATATTGAAGGATCAAATCATGTGTGGTAATTCTTTGTTTGAAATGGAAAGGTTGGTAAATTCATTTGAAAGAAAAGTATTGATATATATAAACCAACAGGTTATATCATGCATCTATGTGTGACCTCTATAGATTAGCATATGACATAAGGTCATACAGTCAAAGGTCACAGTCAATCAGCATTCCGCTATGTAAATAATGCGCCTATACTTAAGATTTTTAAGATCTTCAAATTTGAACTGCCAATTTTTATCATGTTTTCAATTTTATAGTCGATCTGAATTTACGAGGGATGTATAATTAATATATGAAATGCACTTGCAAGCAGAAAGCAAGGATTTTTAAGGAGTATAGTTGAATTTAAAAATGCAAAAGGGAGCTGAAAGCGACTTTTTTTTTTTCAAAGGCATGTTAAAAATCTGTTATTGATTCCATGCATGTTTCAAGGCTATGTCTTTCACTTTTTAAAACATTTTAATGAAATCTTCATGTTATTAACTTTTTAGAAAATATACCACAATATATCATGAATCAAATTTTTAGAAGTGGACCTCCATGGTTAGAATTCTCGTAAAATAAATTGTACTGAGGAATAGGTATGATAGTCTAAAAATTTGAATAGTTGTTATCATGAATTCAATTTTCTATGAAACGTGTTAGGATATTTCTCTGTTTCACGTGAGTGCAATGTTATTGTTATAGTTGTAAGTTGCAAATGAGATAATCAGACTTTCTTGCGGTATAGGAGTATTTCACATGAGCTTGAAAAATTATTTTGATATACGTGTATATACATATGAGATTGGCTAGGATTGTTGGGGGCATGCATATATATTTTGGGTTGAAACAAAGTAAATGTAGATTTGAATGTTGTATGAAATCAAGAAAGCCCGAAAATTTGGTAAAAAGTATGTACATAATGATTAATGACAGTATTTGAAAAGTTTTATCATCATTTTTAATGTCGATCTCTTCGTTTTGCGTTTTTTTCTATGAAGAGCTTTTTTCTCATCAACATTTTTAAATTTTGAATTCGATAATTGTCTTTCATTTCAAAAAGGAGAAAATTTGGGACCAAAATTTGATGATACCTCATGAATCTATGTTCCAATTTGATTTCATATTTTGCTACCAACATTCAGCCATTGAAAAAAAAAGGATCATTCCATACTTTTTCTTCAATTTAACCGTAATGATGGAATATAGAAAGCTGAAGTTTTACTCTTAGAGGAACATGATTTTTTTTTCCCCTTTCATAATCTCAAATCAAAAGTCTTCCAGAATTTGCTGCAAAAATCGAGACAAGTAATTTTGCTAGCAATATTTCCATTGCAATGGGTAGGTTAAATGGAGTGAAAATTAAAAATCCCGATAACATTCAATTATTTACTTTCAAATTTGCCTGGCAGGAAAAGGATCAATTTTATAGTAAAAAGCTCATTATTTTAGCATTTGTGAATATGTAAGCTATATATGTGGATAGTTCTCTTAAATTTATTCTATTTGAAGATGATATAGTTGATTGTAGGGGCATTAGAAAGATTTTATAGTTTTTAACAGCAATGATTCATGATAGATCTTATTAATTTCAATGGTTTTATATTTATAACGAACAAAATACAATGTGCAAGTCTGTACCTCCCGGTTGGCAGTTTACTCTTAACTAATTAATGCATGGATAAGGTTCAAAGCCCTGGATTATAAATCATAATATTTACCTATTCTCACCTATTCTATGCATGTAAATTATGCAATATGTATCCGTATTTGAATAATGATATCACATGCAGTTCTATCTTACATGAACACTGTACATGAATGTGATACGTTTGTTAGAGCTCGATCATTCTGGTGAAGAAATAGTTTGATATAAAAGCGTTTAAAGTAATATGAAATACATTAATTTATATTTTAAAGTTTTGTTTCAAATGGATAATTCCATAGGGACTTCACAGGGTTTTTCCATTTGTATGCATTTCTTATGTTTTTTTTAATATTCTTTATACCTGATTACATACTTGTACTGTTTCACTCTTTTTTGTTTTTAAAAAGACAGGATGAGAATTAGTAAACAAAAGAAGATAAACTTTCACAAAGAGGTAATTTGGTTTAGTACGTTATGGATATAAAAAACATTTAAAAGACGTTTTTTTAAGACGTCATAGCCTTTTTATTCATCTTACAAAATTTTTAAAAAATTGGATCCCAACGCGCAAAGGTGTAAGCTGTACAAACCGAATAATTTGTGCCTGGAAATCATGCTTTTTCAATCAGTATTCATTTCATATGAAACTTAGAATACATGCTGCCAATTAATGTTCTATTTGAAATAATGTCAAGAGTGTTTGTTCTGTCTTAGAAATCAGTGCGTCCCATCATTTGATTTAATTAATGATCAAAACTTATATGAAATAAGATTCATGATTAATGATGTGATATTAAATGAAGTACATGTAAGATCCAATTAAATTGATGCTTGTTTTTTATGTTTTTGTGAGAAATGATTTAAGAAAGTCAGGATGGATGGTAAAGCACATTAATAAGCCAGTATATGGTTTAATGTAGCAAATTTATATTAAAATGACATTTTAGAATCGATCTAAAAGCGATTGCCTGAAAGAGGTTTTTGCTTTATCGGGTGAGTTTAACACGTTAAAGCAGATCTTTCAGTTTCTAAGAAAACAGGGCAACACCCCCCCCCCCCAACACCTCCTTTTGGTTTATGATTATGTAGTAACTATCTGATTTTTATGGAGAACATTTGATACTTTTGATCCAAAATGCACTTGATCATTTGTACCAAAAGGTCAGATATTGATGTTACAAAAACAAAACATTTGAAAAAGTACAATTCTCAAATGAAGTTGTCGTTTTCATGCGTTCATCTAGACCAATTCTGTGTCTGTGTTTTGTATGTGCTCAAAAGGTATGAACTGGCTCATTATGAGAGAGAGAGAGAGAGAGAGAAAGAAATCAGACACAATAAAAAATGAACCCAACACAGATTGATTGTATAACAACTCCTGTACATATAACTTTTATTGTGCAATATATGTACAGATATTATGTGACAAAAAACAAACAAACACAAACTTCAGTATGTATAAATTCTCTCTCTGGAAGTACATTATGGTGGCTTTAAAACAAAAATCATCCCATGATACACGTAGGTACTGAACATCGATGTACGTACACAAACTTGCAGCCACATTTTATAATTTCTTAAATATACACAGCGTTGCACCCTGTGAAAATGAAGTTTTAAAATCAGAATTCATGGAGAAATATTTCATGTTTTGTAATTCTACAACTTCCAGGTTTCGTCCAAACCTTTCTTGTTTAGTTCCTGATGGAACATTGACAAGTATCTCTCTCTACAAGAAGAAAATAAAGGATTTGTAATATAGTTGAGATCTAAGATTGTACTTTTATTCACTATGATTTTATTTTTGCATGACCCGATATCAATTTGGAAATCGAAGGTTACCAAATTTAGAAATTAGATGAGAAAATAAGCTTAGTGAGGTTTGCGCTTCATGTAAGAATACTTTCAAAGAGAAAGACATTTTCATAATTTGTTTCCCAAAAAAAATTCAAATTCATTTTGAAATTTAATTGAAATGCCATGTACATGTAACAAGGGCTACAATGGAACATGAAATTTAGTTATTCAATTCTGCTGTAGCTAGAAAAAAAACTTAACAAACAAAGATATCAAACGACATGAAATATTTCTTCGTACAGAGAATTTAAACCTGATTACTGTTTTCTTCATTTCTCAAACATTTACAAAATCTGAAGAAAAAATATGCATCGTAGGAAAAAGATATAACATCACATACATTTCAGCCAATGTGTGAAAGTTATTCATTCACTTTAATGCAAGCTCATAAAAAAGATAAACTCGTTTTTTTAATGATATGATCTGACTATAACAGATATTTTCCATATACGCTCGAGCCAAAGTTATTGGGTTTCGTACTAAGTGGGTAAACCCAACTGCGCTGGTAGATATGGAATGTTATCAACATTTTATCAGATATAATAATCATGAATATGATTTTGATAATTGCATACACTTGAGTGTTCTGATATAAATTAAGAAACAGCAATAAAACAAAGATAAAACACAGCACATATTAATTGTAAATTACTCAAAATCATCATACATTTGTTTACCCATTCGATATTAAATTCTGATATAAAGTCAAACCTGCTATTAATAGCAACCACCTGTATAAAAAGACCATCATTCTATATTAAAGACCACATTTCTGTTTCCCTTGGAGCAATTTTTCTCATTGAAACGATGTGTTAAAGTAAAGTTAACCTGTCTATAAAGACCACCTGCCTCTAAAGATTGCTTTTTGTGTCTCACTTGGGTGGTCTTTCTATACAGGTTTGACTTTACCACAAATTTCCCTTAGACTCCAGCTTAGTTTCCAACAGATTAAAGACAAATCATATGTTCTAACATTATTGATTTGTTAATAGAAGAAAATTGAGAAACACAAGGGAACAGTTTGACTATATAACATACATGTAACATGTATGTACTACTGCAATGTAACAGAAGCTTCGAAAAGACAAAAACAATTTGAACCATTCTAGCTTTACAGCAGAAGCACGAGAATGGAGTGACACAGCAATATTGACTTGATTCTACATTAATTCACTCAATCTTTTGCATATCACAAAATATCAAACAATCACGTAACATTTATTCCATTTTCATATAACTTTGCATCGTATAAACAAGTCACGTACATGACTATAAGGCTGACTTTTTGAACGTTTTCTCTCGATAAAAAACACTGCGTATATAACATATTTGGTTTTTATGATTATGTACAAAATCTTGAAAGAAAGCAAATCTGAATCAAAACAAAATCATGATTACAAGGGGGAAAAGGAATACCAAAAAAATCATTGCCAATTTAGAGGTAAATTATTCCTCAAAAATGAGATTCATAGAAAGAAAAAAAAATTGTTTGTAAATATGTGGTTCAATATTGTAATTAAACAGAATTTTGAATCATGCGGGCAATTATTTGTGGCACAAGCTGACTTATACAAACTATATTGATTACCGGTATTAAAACATTCCCCTCACATATTCTCCAACAAATTCAATTCACTATCAATGTCTTCTTTCATTTTACAGTAACAGTGTTGTTTGTAACATTGCATCCAGATTCCGTGAATAATGAAATTATAAAACCAAACATGGGATACTTTCATTCATTGAAAGTCATTGTAACAATCCCTTTAAAATAGTAATGGAAGCTTGACCACATCATTTCATAGAATCAACTTTGTTGCAAATCAATTTTTTATAAATTAAATTACTTAAAAAGTAGAGCAAGCTCATAATTTGTAATTAAAACTGACCTTGAAAAAAAAAAACTGCAAAATAAACTGAAATATCCTAGATAGGCAAGACATGAACTGAACAGGTCTTGACATCGGCCAAGTTATAACTACTCCAAATTTGACTGCAAGTTCTTAGGCACAATTTTATTTAATATGAAGAAGCTAATATTGCATCGTAAACTAGATTGCAAACAAAAAGAAAAAAGAATCATAGCAAACATATCAGTAATAAAGCTTATGGTAGCTACTAGTCATGGCCTTAAGGATTATGATTGTGGAATTGTGGAAATCTCAATTTTGGAGTGTTTCTATAAAAAAAAAAAGGGGGGGGTAGAAAAAAAGTTTTTGTCATTTTATATAAAATGGTCTAGGGAAAGGGAGGGAGGGAGGGTGGGAGGGTACTGACAAATGACACATCTGGAGATGAAGGTCACTGTACTGTAGGTGAAGGGTCAGAGGGGAAAGGTCACTGTTCTACGGGTGAGGGGTCAAAGGTCCAAGGTCAGCAGTTCAGACCAAACGAGTGGACTAAGAAGTCTGTGAGTATGTGGTAGAGATCTTGTTGCACCATGGGGTCTGCTAAGGCGTGGTTCTGGTCTGTATAATACTGTAACGAAGAAGAAGACATCGAGTATTAGTACCGTCATGCATTCAAAGATTGGAAATACATGTGTTCTGTACATGTTCATGTCTAATCAAACAGAAGTTTACAGATGAAGCAATAGCATACAAAATTAAAAACACGATATCAGCATATCATGAGGTAGAATCAAGAAGATATTTTATTTAATAATTTTGTTTCATTTTATTGCCTATAGTGGAGCTGTAGTATTTTAAATTTTCATCTGCATCCCCCTGCCTCCCCTCGAAGGTTATTTTGGAGTTGTGACTTAAAAAATAAATAAATGTAAGATCTACAACTGAAATTTCATGGCATACGTATTAGAATTTGTACAAGACTAATAAGCAATGAAAGCTTTGGGTATAGAACAACACCAACACAAAATTGGGATGCCTCCACCCTTTTGAATGGGTAAATTTACACTTGAGGAGAATCCTCACAAAGTCATTACCTATTAATCAATTACCCACATACATGATGAGAATCGTCACTGTTTCAACAAGTAAATACATGTACATGTTCTACATGAATCTCCATTATGTATAGCTAATATGTAATACATACATGTGAGTGTGATCAAAATTTGAGAGTATTAATTATGAAAGTAAGCAAAATCTGTGAAACAAATCTTTAAAAAAAATCATATATATCATATCATATATACCTGTACTTGATGTGATACGCCCTCCTGTACTAAAGCTTTCACCAAATTGGCTGAATTTTGGAAATGGACGTTATCTAAAACACGGACAGAAGTGAACAATAATAAAATCTTTAACGGTGTACATGTAGACTATAATGATATCATGAGAAGGGCTTTAAAAAATTAAAGCCTGACAAAACGTAACCAACATAACATAGTATAGTTTTAAAGTTAAACAGTGAGTCCCAGAAAAAATGAAACCAAGAATTTTCTATGTTTTATTACCGGTATAAGTTAATCACACTTATAATTAATAAATGTCATATATTTGTAAAGCTTAGATACTCCTCTTTTATTTGATGCAACTCATATGATGCATATTTCACGCATTAGGGATTAAAACAATTTGAAGAAAAGGGTACCAACAAGTCATTTGGGGAACGGTATCTGAATTTCAAATAGAAAATCACATTTCTAGAAAGTTCATGTTCTGCCCTCTCATACGACACCCCAATCAGGAAAAATGATCCAGGAATAAAAAAGTTCTGCTTGCATTTCCATAATTTTATTAAACAAATCCGTTCACTGGCTGTCTGCCCTAACAACAAAGAAGACGGAAGACTTCATGCACGGCTGATCGTCTACGAAACGGAGTTTGTTGTTTGTTGCTATGGCAGGCAGCCAGTGAAAACAAATTCGTTAAATGATATGCCATATCTTACCATCTGCTAATCCATGTACGAGGAGGTATTTTGTCTTGTGAAGCCCTGATGCAACAGCAGATATGTTGGAATTCTGCAACAATAAGTAAATACAAAGAACAACACAGACAGTCAAAACTTTGTCGGTACCATTGTGAAGGGACTTCACATTATTCACAATTTTCATCAAATATACATCATTGTTTACATTCTTCGCCTAGGAAACCATATAATTTGTAGAAAAAATGAGGGACAACATGAGACAAATCAAGGTGTACATGTATTTTATATTCATGATAATAATAATAATATTCCGCTTGCGCTTAATACAAATGTCTCTATTAAAGAGCCTTACAGATATACTATTACCCTGGTCATTGGATTCACTGCTTGCCCGCACACACTGTGTGCACAATTTCCACTCCCTGGGGAGCATCCCAGCCAGGCGTTACTTGACGGAGGATAACAATTAAAGTAAAAGGAATAATAAAGCAACTGGGAGAAGAGGTTGATCTGTTTTTAGAGAGCATACAGAGCATCTTACCTTGTACGCTTGCAAGTTATCTGTTGCTTTTGGTAACCCCATATACCTCTCCGTGTATACAGAATCTGTGGAACAAAGAATTGAATAAAGAAATAGGTACATAAACATAAACTGGAAATTTAGATTCTTTAACTATGAAGTTTAGAAAGTTTAAAAAAAATTAAAGTTTAGAAACATCCATGTAATTTAAAAAAACATACAAGAGGTTTTTGAAAAATAGTTATTTGCATGTTTCATGTACATATCTATAAAAGTTGTATGTCTTTAAAAAGTTCTTATACATATGTGTGTGTGTTCTGCTGTGTTCACAGACACGCATATCAGATATGATGGTCTGGGGACCACCCTTTTCATTAAATCACCATCAAAAATCAAAAATCAAAAACTCATTTGTTTTTAACTGAGTCCATCAGAGTCGATTTGAAGGTAAATATAAAGAGATAAATGTACTGCTGAGCCCACCCGCATCTCAAATAATCATTTCATTATCAATATCACATTGTTTCTGTAATTTTATTCACATGAATTAATAACAGACCATAAAATGATAAATAATATACTTACCATAAAACCTCCAGTCAGTGACAGGGGCCACAGCCATTGTACAATTGTATATACCATGTGTAGCAGCTAATGTGGCAGCAAAACCTCCGTAAGACTGTGAATAAAAAAGTAAACAGAAAAGAATGCCGATTATGGAACCAAGAAATATGATTAATCTTTACATATATATGCCTCAAGTATCGTAGATTACCGATTTGTATCATTTCACATTCTCAATAAATATGGTATTCTCTATCATATTATTAATGTAAAGATGAAACATGAGATGTATTTGATATAGAAAAACTTCATTGGTTAGCCCTAGGGTGATCATAACTTGTAAATAAAGCTTCTGCCAACCTTCAAATCTAGTCGGCACCTTTTCATTCCTTTCTGCGGACTTGTCCAACTGATTGATTTTTCAGTTTCTAGCTGTATGCTGCCTTGAAAGAGATTGTGTGAAGAGTAACTTCGCTTTAATATGAATCATACATTTCCTAGAAAATGACTCCTATCGGATGAAAACTAGTTCATTTACAAAAGTTGAATAGAGTTCGTACTCACCCATCCCCAAATTGCTGTCTTGTTCCAGTCTAAGTAGCGGAAATTATCCAATAAATATCTGGATGAAATAAAACACAAAACACAAATTTACATGAAGTTATTCACTTTGCAATATTTGGCATGAACAATATGCATATTCATTGAAACCTGACATCATATTACACCACAATATTTTGAAAATTGAAAAGGAATTATGAAAAAATCCTGATAGTGAATGACTTCTTGAAATCAATAGTTCTGACATTTAAATGGCATATTGTGGGTTTACAAACACTTGATCAAAAAGAGAACACATCCTTGATATGTGTTGCTGTTTTTCATTTATATATAAAGGGATTCTTTCCTCACCATTAAACATATAATAATAATAATAGTTTGTTCTTATATAGCGCTTTTCATGACCCTAGCACCTACCCAGACTGCTTAACAGATATATATTATTACCCCGGTCATCGGATTCAGGCTAACACACATACAATGTATGCACATTCTTCACTCCCTGGGGAACATTCCAGCCAAGCATCATTTTTACAAGTGCACACTTGCTCATCTAACCACATTAACTTTTGCATCCTAATGGGTATCCATTTAACACCTGGGTGGAGAGTGGCATATGTAGATCAATGTCTTGCCTAAGGACGTTAGTGCCGAGGCGGGACATGAACCACAGACCTTGTGATCCACAGTCAACTATCATTCTGAATTAATAAAGCCGACTTACTCTGTTGCTGTGATTTGATCTTCAATCTCCACCGTTCCCAATCTCTTGTTGATCTCATAAAGCATTTTCTGACCCTTGTATCCCGATCCACGCCCGTCGATACGAGCGATGATCACATGATGCTTGCTGCTCAGATATGAGTACCACCCCTGGTGGTATTTGGTGTCCACCTGCAGAAAAGAAGGAAAGTAATCACGAATGTTTTAGATCAACTTTTGCTGAAAATTTACATATCATCAGAAGAGAGAAGACACCAGGGGGTCATTTCACAAAACTTGTCAACGGTGACAAATGACAGTTTCTGTTATAAGCTAGTGAAATCCTTGCTTCTGATTGGTTGTCAACAGATTTGTTACTGATTTTTGTCAGTTGTCATTGAAAAAAGGCTTTGTGAAATGGGATCTAGAGGATTCATCCGTTTGCCCAGGTTTCAATTAAACTCCATTTGCATGTAGAAGGTGAGGTCTGCATGGTCACAAAAATGCTAATAACGGTCAAATCTAAAATTTAAGAATCTTTATAGAGCTATTAAGAAACAAAGCGTGCAGAAAAATTGCAAGACAGGCTTACATCCTTGAAATTTAGAGAAACTCTTTAGTATACGTTTAAAATGGCTTTCTTTATTGACATAGATGGCTTATTCAATTTATGCAAATGATTATGAAGAAGACATTAATAAAGAGAGGGGGAGGGGGATACAACGTTAAACCTAATATCCTGTGTGACTTATACAGGCGAAAATTCAAAAAATGTGAATGATTTATTTTTCTTCAAAGTAGGCTCACTGCAAAAAATGGCTCCAAAGATTCCTGGGAGATGTTTCACAAAGATCCTAAGTTGAACTTATCTCTAAGTTGGACTTAACAATTACGGGGAAAGCCGTTCGCATCTTTGAAAATATTTTGTAAAAGTTATTTAAAATTCATAAAATGTTAATTCACATCATTCATATTTTCTATTATCGTGGGAGATTTCGTGTTCTTGATGTGGAATTTATGAAAAGTCTAAAATTCTTGAATGATGATTTTGAATGTATATCATTACAAGGCTACAAATGGCTCTCCATGATATTTAAGTTCAACTTAGAGTTAAGTTCGACTTAGAATCTTTGTGAAACACCCCCTGGTGGCCTATCGGTTTCAGATCTTTCTCTTATTCAACTCTTGTTTTCATATCCCACCGCTGACATCATTTCAACCCTTCAACCACAATAGCTGTATGGTTACCCGACCATGTTTTGAGGTATGACTCTTGCATAAGCTGCGGCTGCGGCAATGAATGGGTAACCATGCCGACCATCAATGGTTAAACATAGTTATGCCTCAAGAGGGCAGCAAACACAATGGCATTATAATCCTACCTGTTGAGAGCCAGGTCCTCCATAGACGTCGACCAGTAATGGATGCCTGCGTGCGATATCAAGCGCCCGGGGTATGAGAAGCTCAATCTGGATGTCATAATTACCATCCGCGGACTTCACAGTGTGGAATGTCTTTACCACGTAATCCTACATCAAACAGAATAATTATAAAATTATACAAATGTGGTTGGCCTTGCAGAACACCAAGAATGCTATTTGAAAATATGTCTTGTAAGACAGTGATATATCTTTTAGACGGGATGGTTTAATAGATATTTTGATTTGTTTGTTTTTGCACTCTGTCTAATGCCTCAGTCAGACCTTTGCGTATTTGGCTCGCGTATTGCTGCGTATGTATGCCTAGCTGTTTCAAGATTTATTCCTATTTCTTGATATCAAATATGGAATTCTTGATATCAAGAATTACCATTGCTTTACAACAGAAAATCTTTTTTCAAGAATTCATTGCTTGATATCAAGATAGAAGGAATAAATGTTAAAACGGATTGCCATAAATAAGTATGCAGCAATACGCAAGCAAAACATGCAAAAGTGTGACTGAGTCATTAAATGCTAGAACAAAGAGGAAGCCAAAATCAAACAACTGAAATCAAACAAATGCTGAATACAAACTCAGTTGTTACGTACAGAATTAGTGAAATGAGCTAAACTTGGTCTAATACAATGTACTAATGAGATCCCAGAAATGGAAATGTCCTCAATGAAGCAATGTTAAGATTTTGTTTTACACAGTCCTATCTTCTCAACTACTCCAAAGAATAAGTTACAAAATAAATGGACAAACAGGTAATTATCTCGTCATTTAATCTTTGTTTTAAAAGATGTATACACATGTATCATGATGTTTGTGTTTTGCGAAAGAAATCATAGATTGTATAGGATCCTTTTTAAAATGACAATCAAATAACCTACAAACATTTACTATTTCTAAGGAGGTGTAGACAAGTACCTTCTGTCTTCTTTCAAATCGAATCTAACATGCCCACAAACTCACCTTCTCAGCCAGTGCTTCCTTAACACCGGAATTATCTACTAAGACTGTATAGTTGACCGAGTCGATGGAATTGAGGAAGGTCTGAGGTACGTCGGGGCCGTGACACTGGAGGATGTATCGCGTGGACTTATCGTTGAAGTTTGCGCTGTAGTACGAGCAGCCTTCCACCATATCACATGTGATGCAAGTCTTCTCCTTCGTCTCAAAGTTTAGACTATAGAGGGAGATAGATAAACGGAGTTTAATCCCTGTGGTCATCCATAATAGCTAGTCCCATATTTTACAATTTACCGTAAATTATATTCCCCATATTTGCTCTCACAATATAATATCAGTGTATTTATGTATCTTATTATCATGTATTTTTTTTAATTCATCTTCTTCTTCTTCCTCTCCCTCCCCCCCCCCTCTCTCTCTCTCTCTATCGATCTTTCTTCATCTGTTTCCCTAACAGCTGTTACTCCTTTTGTCCCCTTCACTCAATTCTCCTCAATTTCCCTACTCTTTACCTCCGCTTACTACAATTATTCACATTTTACAGTAATTTTAGAATGTACTAACAGATGATTATTTAGTTAATCAAATCGATCTTCTCATTTATTATGTAATTATAATCTCTTCCTCTAGATTGCCATACTTCTGCATCAATATCCTTACTTCTCATTCTCTCCTTTCAGTCTAGTCCCCCTCTCTCTCTCTCTCTCTCTCCTCTCTCTCTCTCCTCTCTCTCTCTCTCTCTTTCTCTCTCACTCTCTCTCTCTTTCTCCCCTTCATATTATAATATTATTATTAGATTCAACCTTTTGTGGAATTCTTTGAATAAATACCAATACTATTCTATTCTATTCTATCTTCATTACATTGAAGAGTCTCACCTGTACAGTGTTCTGTTGATAGCTCCATGCTCGGTACTCAGGTAGAAGAGTAGACTCCTCTCGTGATTGAAGCCTACGATCTCTGTTACCTCCCAGATCCCTCGCGTCAAGAAGGTCACCAGACCCTGCTGGCCACTCTGTAAAAAAAGAAATGAAAATGAAATGAAATTCATCAGTCATCCATTCAAACTAAAAAATATACAGTGCTCGCAAGACAAGTCTCAAACAAAATGACACAATTGTTAAAAGTGAAAAAGAAAAGAGAGGGTCTTCAAAGTCTTTAAATTTGATCATGAAGTGTGGTGTATTTTGAAAAAAATACTTTTTAAGTATGTACCGTAAGTAAATTAAGTATAGTGAAGGAAACCCAAAGTGGAGAATTCAATTAAAAAAAGCATAGCTTGTACTTGATAGACCCCTGTCTGAACGCTAGACACAAGCGTAAATAAAGATTGTACCCAAGTTCATGTATATTATTCCCCTTGCCCTACCCCCCTCCCAACTACTAAAAGGTACAATCTACCCACTGAATATTGGATTATGTCATTCGCAAATGATTAAAGGTAAAGACCAGTTATGGTCATGCGATTGCATTGTGAAAGAAACATTGTGGAATCGATCAGAAAAGGTTGATCATCTAGCATCTAGCATCTGCAAGGTTCTGGAATCATCAAAATGATAAGAAATTTGGCCCATTCTTCGTAAAGTTACAAGCACTATACACAGAAAGATGTATATGGGACTACCCTATATCTCTCACAGACCATGAGAGAAACAAATTTACCAAATATATGAATTAGTAGGCGGTTTCCCGGCAATTTGTTATCATCATGTATTAGTCAAAAACATATTCTTTCACATGATTGGTAATGAGAGCTTCCATTTCATTTTTTGAAATTGGGGCATTTCCAATACTGGTCTTTACCTTTAATGCAGGGACCACTATAGTTTAATGTGAACGATGGCCTAATCTAGGCTTGATCTGATTTAATTGAATTGATTGAATATCGATCTTGGCAGAGAGAAGAATGACATGATAAAATAAATGACCCTTGAACTTTGAACTTTGACCCTTAATACCTACCTCTGCAGTAACTCGAGCTATGTGATAGAAGCTTCCTTTAGGCCCCTCCTTCTCTGGTAGGATAGTGAAATATGAAAGACCATCTTCCGCAAAAATAATATCTCCTCTCTGTTGGAGAGAAAAGAATCAAACAATAAGATTTCAAGTTCACACTTAATTGTTCCATGTTTGCTAGCTTTCCAATGTTTATTTTGTGACACATTCTGCTAAGTGATTATTTCGTTCTGTACGTACAATATAAACATACATGTATGAACAAAAGATAATTTCTACATCTCCCTTCATGTGTGTCCGATATTGCCATGTCGGTGTTGCTACTGTAATATTCAGTTCTTGTATAATGCATATATCACATAATTAGTAGAGGTAATTACATGTAGGTTTAACTCGGTGTGCCCTCTAAACCAAGCCTTATTTAAAAACTAGGGGTTTATTTGCCAGTTATAATAATAGAATCTTTATAAAATCAAATAAGAAGGACCAAGGAGTTTCTTTAAAACAAATAATACATGTTTTAGTCATTCATTACAGGATCTATCCACTCTTTTTCAGGCTGTTTATGCACCTATCATACTCAGTCTGGCGACTTCATACGATAGATGCATACAGCCTCAATTCGAATGCTGATAGATCATATAATGACCTCATTCGCATACATCATTTGTATATACATGTAATATCAACTTTGATCTCTGACCTGTACTATCCAGCCATTGGGCGTTTCCTGCTCGTAGTTGAGGTCACATATCCCAGTGTCCACCTGGCAGATGGTTGTCACGGAAACATTCTGCGGTCTGTTCCACCACGTGACGGCTACTTGGTAGCTATCCTTCCACACCACACTTCTGTAGTAGTATTCCCTAGAAAAAATAAAATGCGATAACGATAACAGTAATATACCTGTTTTCATTCAATATTTTAAATCACTATCATACATTTATATTCCAAGTGAAATCACTCATACAGGAACTTTTATTAACGGGAGCGCCAGGAGTGTCAAGTCTGACAGACATGAGCGCTATGCAAGAACCCACTATCATTATTATTATTATTATTATTATTATACAGTAATTGTTTGTCTGTTGTAGATGAGTTCATGCACTTGACTCTTAGTAGACAGATTGATAGAAATGACATGCAAATTTGTAATAAAAACTGTGAGTTTTGTCCTCTCCTGAGTTAGGATAATAAGTGATCTACTCTCCAGTCTGTAATTATGACCGACAATAATTCTCTTAATGAAGATTAGAGATAGCTAAAATCATGAAAAATGGAATAGAAAACTCATTTTTGGCCTTGATCGAGAAAGTATATTTCAATTATATGAGTCAATGTTTGTCAACAAATCCTATTAATAAATCTGCCAAATCTATTCACATTTATTACGCTTCTTAATTAAATGTACATGAATAACATATAACTACAAGCAGACCTATCTACATGTACACGCACATGTAGATATAGGTCTGGTTCTTGTACTTACTGGTCCTGGAACTGTTGAGGAGGCTGGAGTCGGACCAGGTTTGGAACATCCTCAACTGACATGACATACAGCTTGATGGTAGGATTGGGGAAGCCAGGCTTGGGGTAGTTGATGAATTTAAGCTGAAGACAAGAAAAGAGACAACACACTTAAAAATTAGCAATGGGTAGTGCCATGTCAGTGATATAATTGCATGTACATCTAGTTGATTTAGAAGAAGAAAAAGTTGCGACAGTGGAAGTTGCTTTAGATTAGTTAGTCATTTCAGGGGGCTCCAACTAGTTCCCTTCCATAGAGATTGTACATGGGAGGGAACTGTTTGGAGCTCGATGAATAAATCTATGACTGTACTCGCATACACATTATATATGTGAGTGTCACAACTACCTCACTCCATATGCTATGGTTAGTGCTAGCTATCAAATATGAACTTTGTAGTGATCTCAAGCAAGTCAGTGTATTAAATTCAGCTGACACCATTTGTCAGCATAATAACATATTTGTCATAAATTCATTGACATTTAATATACACGGGTATCAATATTCTAGTTCATTTACAAAGAAATGTAACCCTTGTCCACAGACTGCAATTTACAACCTACAATATCTATTTATGATCCCGACTACACTTCTACTGCTGTTCCTATTTAAACTACCAACACTTCTAAAGTGAACCACAATAATAAAAACTATAAAACAACCACACAATAAATGTAATATCTCACCTCACTGTAAACCTTGTTCTCATAGCAGGGATACCATGATTTAGGGACCAGTGAATCGTTGAACTGACCAAAGACTAATCTTGATCCATCTTTGTTCCAGTACATGGCGCTATCAACACCCAGGATCTCCTCTGACAATGCCACAAAGAAAGAGAGACAGATGGAGAGAAAAAGAGGATGAGATGAGAAAAGAGAACAAATTCACCATCCATCTCCAAGCAACCTCCAAATGATAATAATTTTTTAGGCAGACTTTAATAGCAAAAGGAAAAGATTAATATCAATGAATCATCAAAATATGATATTAAATTAATAAAAGCCACTGCATTGAACAATGATTTTAAACAGTTATTTCAGGATTCATAAAAAATTGACTGATCTTCAAATCAAATTATTATTTGATTACTCTTGTTATGCAGAGTACTACCGGTACTTGAATAATGTAAAATACATCTGAAAATCTTTTACTGTTTGACACAGTGGAAATATAACTGAAGCACTGTTTCTATTGCTCTCTAGCTAACAGCAAAGTGCACCCCTAAATAACAATGAAGCAATCTTGATATTGATATTACCTGTGTAGCACATGAAATTTCCATTATTGTCATACAGGGGAGCTTAACATAGCACACCATTATTTCTAAACATTTCTTTTTCTGTTCCATCAGTAGTAACATTAAAATGCATCCCTTGATAATAATGGAGCGATCCTACTTTCCCATTATCTATATATATCAAAGGGATATTCCATTATGTCATACAGGGGAGCTTACCTTCATATACCCAATCTGGCACACCGTTAAATATTTCCTCTTCCACTCCATCGGTGGTAACGGCAACTGGATCGTTGTTGACTGCATTCTGGTAGTACAGGTTGTTCTTGTAAACAAATACCTTTAAAAACAATGGAATCAAACAAAAATTAAAAACATCTTTTGTCTATGTTTACGGTCTTCTGAGCACCAAATATTTGATGACATTCCTCATTTAAATATTTCTTTGTCAAGGATCGTTACTCTGGATCGCCACATTGTTTGGGGTATATCAGAATCTACATGTACATGCACACAGTATGGTTGACAAAAAACATCGACTGTGGCAATGCACCGCCTGGTCGTTGCTTTGGTTGACAGAAGCTAGTGAAGGGTTAAACACAGTATGTACAAATAAATGTTATGAAGTTAGGTTGTAGTAGAAAAGGTTGAATCTAAAGAACGTTAAAACTATACAAAGATCAACTTAAAATAAATCAATAAATGTGGTGATTAAATCAAAATTCAAGTGAAAATATATATGCACAGGAGATGCCAAATAAACAAGAAAAAAGTCCTACGATTTGATCAATATTCTTGTCAGCTTCAAAAAAAAATTCTTACCAGTCCAGCACTATTAGGAACCCAAGCTGCATATCTGAGAGGGACTACTGCTCCGTCAGTCACATTCGGTGGAAGTAATGTCTTGATCACAGATCTGGATGAGAAAGTTAAAAATGAAACAAGGAATCATATCAATATCCTGGGTTTATATAATGCTTAATAAATATATGACGTCTCTAAGTGCTTTACCAATATATACCGTCAACCTGTCTATAGCGACTGCCCAAGGAAAGAAAAAAAGTGGTCTTTGTAGACAGGTTCCTTTAGTGCATGTTTCAATGAGAAACCATTTTCAAGGGAAACCAAAAAAAAAAGGTGGTCTTTGTAGACAAGTGGTCACTAAAGTAGGTTTGAGTAAACTACAATCATGACTTTTGTATCCTGCCGGGTAGCCATTTAATCACCTGGGTCGAGAGAAGTATTGTAGAAAAATGCCTTGCTTAATGACAAGCCAAGGACTGGTGAAGGCTCTTAACTCTAATACAATTTTTTTTTATTCGATCTTTGTCCTGTGAATTCATCCTTGAACGAGGTAATTTAGATACCGGTATATTAACATTTGTCTTTCTTGACGCAGGTGTATTAAATAAGTAGTACACAATGCTGGAGTAATACTCATCGCAGGCCGGCCCTCAGAAAGTGCAGTATTCGTACTGGGGGGTGTTTCACAAAGATCCTAAGTTGAACCTATCTCTAAGTTGGACTTAAGAATTATGGAAAGCTGTTATCATCTTTGAACATATTTTGTAAAAGTTATTTTAAGAGGCATAAAATGTTGATTCAAATCATTCATATTTTCAATTATTAAGGAGGTTTCATGTTGAATTTATGAAAAGTCTAAAATACTTGAATTTTTGCTTTTAAATATATTTTATCTTATTGCCACAAATGGCTCCTGGGCGAATAAGGCCATACAATTATAAATCATATAAGGATAACAGATACAAGTAAAAGAAGATTATCCACTTACTTCTTTGCGACATCATAGATCTTGTAGACTGCTTCAAAGCTAGAACGGAAGATCGGTTTCTCATCTGACGAGAGCAGGATATATTCTTTGTTTGGATGTACCCATACTCTTACGATCGCTTCATCATCCTGCAAAACAAAAAACAAGTAAGAGAACAATGAACCTGTGACCTGGTAAATATCCTATTTTTGTTATGTAAGACAACTGTTCCACAGTCGATTCCTTACACCTAATAAATTCCTAGCTTCAACTCTGGATGAAACACGCACCTAGCCCTTCATCTTAAGCCTAACATAAAAACAAAAAAACCCTAAAAAAACTCTATATATCTTAGTAAAAATAAAGCCCTATATAAGTAAATGTCACCAGAATATGTGTCAGATAACTATCTTATGATGTATATCTAAATCTTACAGGAAAGAGTTAGATCTAGAGTGTACGTAGCCCCGCCCCAACACTTGACCAGATGAGAGCAAGAAAATATATGTGTATGTACCAACTCTAACCTATTGGATAATTAAGTGGAACCACGTTCAACATATCGATCAACTGACCCAGCTTTTACTCATTTATGAAAGGCTCGAGATGATTTGGTTATTCTTGGAACAAAAATGGTCATAGCTTGTTCTAATTCATTTATATCATGTGATAATTTATGTGTTAAGTTAATGATGTAAACAAATGTCCGTACATAATTGTACTTATTATATAGATCAACAAATATAGGTCATATTCATATTCTCTGCATTGCTTATATCTAACAGCATACAGCGTGCAGATGCTTTAGTTAATATTTTTCATTTCATCAGGAGAGGAAGAAATTTAAGAATTCCTTTCAAGTATTAAACAAAAAAAGGAAAAAATAATAAGAAGAAAAAAGGCACGTCCAAAACTAATTACACCTACACAACGACCAATTTACTTCAGGTTTAGCCTACGGCATTATATTAGCATATATTATTGAGAGAAAGATAATCAAATTAGGTCATTGGTTGCGTAGCGACAAATTGGTTTTACGAACAGCACCTTTCGTGCTCTGCTCAAGGCAACTCCTTGTTCCAATTTCAAACTCTAGGTTTTGAACCTTACCATTGTCCTATTGCTAATGAGCAGCGTCGATTCATTGGCAGCGATATCAACAGCCACAATATTGTTGGTGGAATTCCGCAGGACATATTCATCCTCTAAAAAAGGAAACAAAACAAAACAAGAGAGAGGAGAGAGATGAAATACAGCTCCGTCACAAATTCTATGAAATATGAACAACATGATCTATTATTCATCGATTGACGGAGTAATATATGCCACCTAGCTAGCAGAGGCCGTCGGCAGCTCATATATAACATCAATGAGTCCAGCCCATCAAATTAAGGGTAATGCATACTTTGAGGGTTATGTGCAAAACAAAATGAAATTAAAGCCCCTCTAAAGTGTTGGGCGGTCCTAAAAATTTGATGGGAAAATTTCACTTAAATTGTATCAAAATGTGAAAGAGGATGTCACTTATTAGATACATTTGTGCAAGGATTTTCAAAACAAATGTTTTTTAAGTCGATTATTGATGGAATTTTTTTTTTTTTGTGCTTACAGCAGAAAACTCAAATTATGTATTCTTTTATCAAGATTAGTCTCCAAACTTTCTTTGGGGGGGGGGGGGAACTTTGGGGGGGGGGATCTTTGAAGTAGGGTGTCTTAAATTACATCTTCTTTTACATTATCATACAATTTAAGTGAAATTTTGCAATCAAATTTTTGGCGAATTTGTGGCTCCCAACACTTTAGAGGGGCTTTAAAGACCAATAAAGTAGTTTTCTTAACCCTTACAGTGTTGTACAGAGTTCACATGCCACAATTGTATTATGTACGTTCTCAGGATATAAAAGAACAAAAAAGAAAATAATGAAAAATTTGTTTTTCTTCTTGAAAATAAAAATGAAAATGGGTTCATGAAGTGTGAATTTACAACTATCAAGGAATAATTTAATATCCATACACATTACGCAAAAGAAGATATGACTGAAACTTGTTATTAAAAATTGAAATTTTTGAGATGTACAGTTACACGTACATGTTTTTAACCTTGATGATGTTGTAGGGGTTAAAATGAACCCTTAATCTTATGGTTTGTACTCACCTGTCAGCCACACGGCATCGAAGTACGATGGCTGATACTGAGGGTCGAAAATATCCTCAAATGTATACCTTGTATATATTTTGAGTTCTGTACCTGAAAGGGCAAATTCCAAAACAATAGTGTAAAAAAAATGTAACTTCTGTCACTAAAAATACATTTCTTGTTATATTTCCACCATGGCAATCAGCTCTCAGTATAAAACATATTATCTGACAAACAATTGCTCTATGATCAATTTCCTACTCTAACTGTATTTCTAACTTTAACTCTTGTTCGTACCCTAAACCAAACTTAAAAGTGAATAAAAATCCTAACACTTATATCTTGTATTTTTACCAAAATATATCTCAGAGCAAATGTGGGGACACCCCATTTCAAACCCTCGCCACTATTTTCACAATTTTCTTTCGTTCCTGGATTATTAAGACTATAGCAAAGTGCTGACATAAACTGCCAATTTTTCAAAGACATTATTTTGAAACTGGGAGCTCTTTAGTTAATTGAAATCAAGTTGGTAGAACTCAAAAATTATTCCTCAAAAGCTACAAGTCTTTCTGTTTCATGTAGCTTTACATTGATATTATTAGTGTTTAATAAAAAGATAACATATTCTAGTGATATCCACATTTTTTCTCGAATTTGTAATGTAAATTCACCATATTTTATTGAATTTGATAACAATGACAATTGAATCTACTCAAATGTACTTTTACAAACTCATATACATGTATAAAATACAAATGTAAACAACAAAACAAAATATAAGAATTCATATGGTAAAATAGATAGGGAGAAAAAAACCACATCAAACTAAGAAAAAGAAAAAGAAAGTGTGATTTGGAAGAAAGCTAAATCTGCAAAATGTTGAACCACATCTAGGTGCAAAATCACAAATATCATAAATAAATAATAATCACAGCAATTACAACTTGACTGAGGGGAAAACTGGTGAAAACATTGAAACTGTATCAAAAATACTAGGTGCTGAAGAAAAAAAATGCTCACAGGTTAAAAAGTAAGACAGCAATTATTAATTAATTGATATAATTTTTAAAATGTTGAAAACAATGAAACTGAAAGAAAAAAAGGACACATCAAAAATTTCTCACAGCCGATACGAATTTCTAAATAAGTGCAATCTATAGATTGTCTGCTTGTTTCGTCTTACTATATTACTGAAACTCCACGCATGATAATATTACTGGATTTAGGATTCTTGCACTCAGTTTTGAATGGATCTTATATTTCATAAAGGATACGTTACTCGCTTCCCAGTAACAAACATCTTCCATAAAATAATGGAACCTAAAATAAGCAGTGGTTAGTATGCTAGCCTAACCTTTAAACACCGATTATCATAGCCTCGGTCATCCCTAAACCAACCAATCCGGTCTCACGTACTATAACATTCATCATGAAACACACTCTAGCCAGGGATCCATCATATTGCATACAAATATAATCCCAGTAATGGATTCCAGGTTGGGAAACTAATTTGGAGAGCGTTATCGGTGGGGAAAATAATCAATTTCTGTTGCATGACCAAACCTGAATCTATTTGCATAATTGATTGGCATTAGCCGAGGCGAATATTCACAGCAAGTGCACTTATATAATCAATTTTAAGTTGGGAGTGTATTTATATGGTGTATAATAATTAAGTGCACAACATGAAGTATATTTTGCCATTATATCTACGGAAGCAAGTCAGATCAGAGATTTAAGAGGATAATCATAATATTTTGGAAGAGAGAGAGAGAGAGAGAGAGAGAGAGTGCTGCATGATGCAAAGTTCACTTTTCACAAAATTTTGTCTTTGCCATATTTGTAAATGAGCTTGTGAACTCTAAATGTGGTTAAAACGGTAACATTAACATGTTATAAATAATAGGAACTTTAATTCCCAATACTAAAAATAGAGGAAAGGTTAGAAAGAGAGATAGAGAGAGAGAGAAAAAGAGAGAGAGAGAGCGAAAGAGAGAGAGAGGAGGAAGGAAAGAGAGAGAGAGAGGAGGAGAGTGAGAGAGAGAGGGAGAGAGAGAGAATCCTAACCTGTACTATACATCAAACAATATTGAACCTAAATATGTATGCCTTCTAATTGTAGCTATTCTGAATAAAAAATAAACTTATCAAAATCTCATTTTGCAAGCTTTCAATCAGAATATTCCTTACTTATTCTGACATAGACTTATAAAATGCTTCTCTGGACAATTTGGTTACGTTGGAAATCATATTCCTCTCCAATACGTACTCTTCCTTTTTAGCATCATCTGAACGATTTCCCATTGTAAACATGTTCTACTATTCAGAGGTTGCAATAATTGGGTCGTGTTTTAGGATTGTTAAAGGCCAACACTAATTATACAATTTGCTCTTTCTATTTGGAATGATGTGCGAATACGTCACATAACTACCAAACTGCTGTATATTTCATTGCGAGTCATCAACTCTTATTTAATCAGTATTTTATCATTTAATTATTCACTATAGTTACATGATAAAATAAAGTGCAAATTGAATGTGCTAACATCAATCTTATACCATAAAGACAAATGAATGAAACTTGGAAATATATACTGCAATAGAAAATTTTCAAAAAAGAGAGATCGAGTTAAGAAATAGCGCTGGACTAAATTAGTGATTATTTAGGGAACAAGCAAGGCAGTTTTAAACTGGATTATATATATGAATAACATGCAATGCAATGAAGTACACAATGCATGGGAGAAACACAGGCACACAATAATCACCAAAATTAGATACAAGATGGGAAAAAGCCTAGAGGCTTGTTATACTTACTTGGAAAGGTAGTTGGCAGGCAATGGGTTTGTAGCATCATGATTATCATCATGATTAGCATCATAATTAGCGTCATGATTATCATGATTATGACAGCACAAGGGAGGAAAATAATATGAGAAAGAAAGAACATGAGATGACAAATAGATGTTATGACTATACAGAAATCATGAATATTGAGGCATACAACCACTTCCAAGAGTTTTCCTAACATATAATTCTGATCCCGATCCTCAAGAGGGTTATATGGTTGACCAATAAGAATGTCATTGTTTCAATTATTACCAGCAAGGGGATTATTATGCAAAGAGTGTTAGATACATGTACAAGCATTTTTTTTCTTCACAATAATAATAAATAACTAGACTTTAATTCGTCACTTAGACGAATTAGGTGATACGTATGATATTGGTTTACATAACAAAGAATGCATTACACGATATCATATTATTTTATAAAATGCTCCTCCCATAATGATCTATCCATATGTCAAGTTTAAATTGTGTCGATCCCTTTATCATTATGGATCTAGGGAAGATAGATTGAGACAATATATGACCATTGACTCTGTGCAGTAACCAGTTACACCTTTGACTCTAATTTACATCATGAAGAACGCATTTTGACGATTTTTATCTTATTCATAGAAATGAAAATGTAATTGATAAATAAGAGCTTATGCCTGAATAATTAAAAATGAATAGTGTATGACGTCACGATGTCCCGGCGTAAATGAAAAGTCAAAATAAATGTGAGAATACATTAGCGATCATTTTGAGTTGTCGACGTGAGATTCACTAGTTGCTTGAAAATAAAATCTTTAAATATCGGATGGATATATACTGTCACTGTATAAGGAATGTGGATTAGAGGGATATTGATCCGTCAGTCTTTCTTGAAGGCTTGTCAATTAAAGAAATACAAAGATTTGAATGTATTTCGCTCAAGAAATTACATACAGCATTGCCAGTAAATTTCACGGGATCAATGTTAAAATCTCCCATTATATAAACCTGTTTATGTTCAGTATGTGTTTTTTGTAAAACATTTTCAAAGACAGGGATGAAATCATTGATATTTGATTGGGGTTTCCTAAATATGACACCTACAATAATATTATTATGTCTCGGCAAATTGCTTTCAATAAACAGTGATTCATAGTTGTATGATGGGTATAATATAAATATATCATTGCGTATTTCATATTCAAAATTGTCAGCGACCAATAGACCAACACCTCTACTCTTTTCTACTTGGCGATTAAAATGTATAAATGAATGACCAGACACATTGAATAATAGTGGCGTACTATCATTAACCCAAGTTTCTATACATAAGTACAGATGAAATTGGATAAAGCATTACAATGTATGTTTAAACTACGCGAATTAAAATGTAAAATACTAAAATGATAGTTAATGTTACTGAATTCAGTCGTAAAATCCTCATCAATATAATATTTACAGTTCAGAAACCTACTGAAATGAAACTCATATTCTTTTTCGGATAAATAGTTTAAATCATTGATATCAGTATAAGTATATGTAGTATTACTACCAAATATTGAATGAAGTTCGTCATTATTCAAGTCTTGAATAGGAAATGAACAATGAGAACAGAGTGGGTTATTAATGTAGCCGAATGCTCATGTTCTCTATAACGCTCATTTTATGTATTTTATTACCAGAGAAAAAAAGATGTCAGTCAGTCACTCAATAGTGTCTGAGAGTAAAGTCTAGAAAGTAAAAGGGTTTCCTTACATAATTTCAATACGAGGACACTGCTAACGTTTAAGTTTCACAAATAGGACATACGTGACATATTCATCATTTCAACATTTAACTGAAAATTGTGATATGATCTCATCATCTGATCAAAAAACTAAAAGCACCGTTTTTATAGCCCATGGTCTCAGCTATAACATAGCCCAATTTGGGAGAAAACAGAGCACACATAAGATAGATAGTGCTCATAGATGAATGCCATGTAGATTCATGATGTGAACGAAATTCACCTTCCATAGACATAACACGCAAATGACGAAAATTCTGACATGTGGCCTTTAATTGAATTTTGTACTATGATGACCTCATTAAAATGAAACTTAGTGAAAGGTGATCTTGTAGAGAATTGCCTTATCTACAACATATCGACATTTCAAAGAGAATCGATGAATATTGAGAGAAATACACTACATTTTTCATAAATACAATGACGTCATAATATGCAATTTTGTATTTTTGACTTCCAAGGCCATTATGATGACGTTAAGATGTACTTAATGGCCAAATGAGATATGAAATCCTACCTACGACTCATACTCTATCTAAATATGAAAAAAAAATTGGCAATCCCTATTCATCCCAATGGACTTTTCATAGGCATGTTTTTGCCCATATATGCAATGTATTACAAAAATCGCGCGTACGGACGGTTATCTTGAACGGACGCTCATTCCGTTTTTAATAGTGATAAAGAGCTTAACATGGTATCAAATTTTCCGGAAAAATATGAGGAATATTCGGTCAAAAGCTTTTGCGGAGAAATTATTTTTCGTTCGGCCGTGACGAACGAAAACGTGCAAAAATGCGTGTTTTGCGTGATTTTTTATGAAATGCTTATAATGGCCTGAAACGTATGCAAAAAAAATTTAAGACGATTTTGAGCAATTTAAAATTTTACGCGCGCATTGACGCGCGCGCCTACGCGTACGCGCATTTTTGCGCGCATTTATTGACCTCATATTGATCCGACGGATATTGATCTTAATCTTGATAAATATGAATGTAAAATTACTTTCCGTTATGAAGATATGATCATAAGTTGATTTTTACAAAATGGCGCCTGGATGACGTCACGATGACTTTGAGTCTTTGAAAAGTCACGCAGTTCTAAGTTAGACTAAGATCTATCATCAGTGAAAGATTCATAACAATGGCTTTATTGAGTCTTGAGATATCCTGCGAACAAATTCGAGGAAGAATAATAATAAAAAAAAAAAAGAAAATCTTGACGAAATCAAAAGGTGATACGTTGACTTCGTTACGTATCACCTAATAATAATAATATTTAATTTTTAAATAGCGCTTAATACAAATGTCTCTAAGCGCTTTACAATGCCTGACAGCACCTGACATGAATATGAAAATGATCAGAAAAATAGCAAAATGTATTTTATACTCATTTCTTATACATTTAGAATTACAAGATCAATAAACTAGCACTTTCCAAAAGCGTTTTGCAGTAACTATTACAGGAATAAAGATATGGCTCATAACATACACTGGTATAAATTTATCCTTGATCAAGCATTATATGATCATTTTTCTAAATTGTTTCTACTATAATGGATTAGTGCCAATCGATGCAATCATTTTCTACTTCTTTTATTTAGTATTCAGACATTTAGCAATGTAGTTATTTCTTTTTATGGCAAGATGCAAGCTTACAAAGAAAATTTGTAATGGATTGATGCATGATATCATTGCTCTTGTATACTATTCATGGAAGATATATTTTGTCTGTTTGGAGCCAGGAGGTTTTTTAACCTGCTACAAATGCAAACATTTACATCAAGCCAATATTCCTGTGAGATTAAAAAGCAAGTGCATGAAATATATTGTACAGGTCCACCTACGAGCTGTTTAGAATGCAAAAATTCATATCGATTTGATAATTTCATATGAGTTCAATAAGCAGGTGCAGGAAATATTCTATAGATCCACCTACAGCATAATAACCTTTTCCATCGACCTTTTCCATCTACCTGTTCTTGCCTACAAACTCATCACCTAAATTAAATGGCAGGCATTCAACTCTATTGTGCTTGGGGAGAGGGTGTATAGTCTTTTTACGACGTATTTCTAATTTATTCTGCCCTTTTGAAAGTTATTTCCCCCAAGGAAGGACATCATAGTGCGCTACTTGGTTTTGATATAGGTAATTTCCATTTAGAATATGATAATCAATACACCGTTCACTTATGATGTACGAGGGGGATGATGTGTTTTGGGTTTCTCATAATTTTGTTTATTGCAAATAAAAGCCTGAGTGAGTGCTCATAAAATGATTGGATAGATAATTGTTCACAATGCACAATGATTTTGAGTGACATTAAATATAATCGATTACCTTGCACAACGTGATGAAATGTATACCCTATACCTTTTACTATATGTAAATGTGTATTAAAGGGGGAGATAATAGTTTTGGGTAACTGATAAAGTCTGTCTGCTTTACAATTGTAATGAATGTTAATAATGCAACTGGAAATATAATCTCACACAACAAATGTTTTCAAATATTGGCATTTACAATTTGCTATTAATATCTACAGTTTGTGCTGTGGGTGATGGAGGTAATATGATTTTTGGGTTTCCAACAATTTGATATCATTAAATATAAATGAATGTAAATAATGCAACTGGAAAGATAGGCCAACACGTTAGCTTCTAAAATAAAGAAAGGCAGTAATGTTCACAGTTTCCATACACCATCCTAAAGAATATCAAGCCAGTGAAATCCCTTCCCTAAATAGGGATGAGAGCTGTAGAGTTTAAATTTGCATGTACTTTGCTAAGATATACATTATTTATAAAAAAACAGATGAAGCAGTAGCTGCTGCTATAAATATTTAAAACAAATGGAATAAAGGTCGCAGATAATAGAACAATAACTATACTTGTTACAGCTTTATTTTTACCCAAAGAATACATTAAATATAAGTGACAGATAATATCGTCGGCCTTATGCCAAAAGGGCCTTAACCCGATTTTGGGGGTTATTGAGTTATTAATATCACCTTGTAGATTTCATCATTCTCTTTAAAATGATGTGCTTGACTTGTTGAAATTCGATTTATTTATGAAGATAATTATGAATTTCAAAAGGGCCTTAACGCGTATCTCATCTTTTTCCTTACGCCAAAAGGGCCTTAACCTACAAGGATGATCCATTTGCGTTAGGAGGGCCTTTCTGGCAAACCAAAGGTGTTGCGAAACAAGAAAATTTCCTTATGCCAAAAGGGCGCTAACTATGGGCGCGTACGCGCGCATAGTTACGCGTACGATAACGGCAGGTTAAGGCACTTTTGGCATAACGCCGCGTAGGTTACGCCCCTTTTGGCATAATGCCGAGTAGGTTACGGCCCTTCTGGCATAACATACGCTAACATACGCTACATTCAAGCCTTATGCCAAAAAGGCCCTAACATGTTTTTTGCACATAGCATGTACAATTCTGAATATTTTATAACAAATTTAACACATTTCATGTTAAACTTAATAACTTAACACATTTATCGAAATTGGCTTCAAAAGCAAAAAAACGACCACAAACTTTTGATTATTAGAGAGGCCAAAACCTTTAAACGCGATTATCTCGGAATGGCCAAAAGCAGTTAAGGCCCTTTTGGCATAAGGCCGACGATATATCCTCTGTCTAGGGTCTGAAGGGTACTAGAACACAGTGTAAAATCATTTGAGTTAAAATCCCTTCTGGCTCTTCATTTGCAAAATTTTAAGCAAACCAGATTGTATGTTTCCACCATGATTTATTTCAACATAAATATTAAGAATGTAGTATAGCTATTGTAAGTAATCTTTGTATACAGGTTAGCATATTGGAGGTCATACCCATATTCTGAATATATATCATATACTTCATTTGGTTTGCAAAAATTTAAACCCAGCAGGATTCTAGATAAATGAATTTTTAGCATAAATAAAAAATACAGTGAACCTGTCTTAGTGGCCACCTCTCTTTAAAGGCCACCTGTCTGTAGTGGCTACCTATATGTCTTTCCCTGGAAAGAAACACATATTGTAGAACCTTCTAGATAGGTCACCTGTCTCCAATGGACATATTTTTGTTTCCTTTGGGTGGCCTTTAGAGACAGGTTTGACTGTATCTAATGAAGCTAATTTAAAAATGGCCTTTGAATGCAGGTTAGAGTGGTTGAGGTCTTACCCGGGCTTGCAATGATGATAGCCACTACGATCAACGCGCAGATGAGGAGAATGACCAGGAGAGATATGATGATGCCGCGCCAGTTGCGCTTTTCAGCTGTCCCTCCCACCAATTCCTGAAGAAAATCAAAAGAAAATTTAGAAATTAATAAATTTAAAATTGCTATCAGAAATTACCTGCAGTAAAATCATCTCTGTATCTTATGCTACGATCACAAAGGTTCGTACGAACGATAATTTTGTACAAATCTCCCTGCTTTTCCATTGTCTTCCCGAATTTCCATTGTCTGAAAATCGTTCGTAGCAGTTCGTAGCATTTGTGACCTAGGCATTACAATAAAGCCTATGGAACTGTGAAAGACACTTATTCTCTTTCTTTTTCTAATTGTTAATCACAATTTAACCTCCTCTTGGAATGCTTTCGACATAATGGTGATTGGTTATCTAGCAATTTTCATGTGCATGGGTAGGGCATCTTTCAATTACTATAAATATTGTGAAGTCTTGAGTCGGAATCTATCTGTTACATTTTATTTGTAAGTGATTAATACTTATTTCTGAGTGCATATAGCAATTATTATATTTTCATCATATCATAATCATCATATATCAAGTGACTGCATACTGATCCCCTTTCAAAATGACACAATTTTTATTGGAACAATCAAAGTCATGATTAGAAAAATGTAAATTAATTTTCATGTCTGAATTGTAAAGTATTCTATAACAATGTGCTTTAAACAAAAATTAACTTGATCACATTTATATTTCTGGATCATAAAATATTTAGTATGTCCTTACAAAAACAAAAAAGCTGAAGGAAAAAAGAACATATAACTTTGTATCTCAACAAATGAAAACAAACAGAAAACACCAAGAAAACATATATTCAAAACCTTCTACAGAAAGAAACAACATTAAGTTATTAAGAGAAATAGCCCACAAAAGTTGAAACACATTCAACAAATTTGCATACACAGAAAAATCCAAAATACTTTAAATGAAGTATTTTCATGCATGATGAAGCAAAGATATGTACGTTTAAGAAACATCTAATTACACAGTGAGAAAACAACAATTTTCTAAAACACAAAACACAGTCGAAACCCTCGAGTTCCTTTGATAGGCAGTTCTCGAGCACCTGCTTAGTATTTCATTTTCTATGAAACTCACTCACTCACTTGGCACCTCATAACACCTTTATACTTTTATCAGCCCTGGAAAAAACACCTCTACAATTTTTTTATATAAGCCCCTCAAATCTCACAGCTGGTTGATATTTTGTTTTCTGATTAAAAAAACCTCACTGGCAACTCATACACTGTAACATTTTCATAATTTGCACCACCCACTTAAACCGTTTATTTCTAATTTATCTCATCTCTCCCATCGGCTTAATACATGGGCTATCTGGTTCAAGAAAACAACGGACGAGGGACAAATTGACATAATCTAATTCATAGCCCCCTGAAACCCCACAGCAAAACATCATTATTTTGCAATCAAATCATTCTGAATTTGGTTTCCAGTCCATGTTTACATCATATTTTATTGATTCGTAAAACAGGTCAGGTATGAAAAGAACCGAGGTGTGCAAAATATCCATCGTTGGAATCTGTCTGTCGGACTTCATCTGTGGACATCTGCATGTTTTCGGTTTTGGACTTCAGTGCATGCATGAATTGCATATTAATTCACCACAAATGTGTGTTTGAATTGGGCCAGCAAAACAGCATGTGGTGACAGATGCTGCATGCATGCATGAGTCCATAAATTCTAAGCAGCGATGCTTCTTGAAAGTTGATTTAAGAGATGATTGGTACAAACAAACTGAAGAATTATATATAGCAATGAAATAATAGGAGACATGATGAAACTTTTCAATCCTGAGTTTGAGGGTTTAAATATAAACCCAGCACCATGGATTTCCTATGCCAAGACTATATAAATCTACATTTGCCTCTCTTGACCCGGGTATAGTAAATGATTACCTGGTAGGTTTTGATTCCTTGGATACTAGAGCTGCATATTAGTTAATAATAATACTATAGCATTATGATTATGCGCCATCGATCTAAGTTAACTATTCTGAGGCACAGAGGGAGATTATGGCTTTAGCATATGGCTTCCATCGCGGCGCTCTAGCATTTCAAGGAATTTATTTCTGCCAGGTACCCATTTACATCACCTGGGTTGAGTGTGGCAAATGTAGATCAATGTCTTGCCAAAGGACATTAGTGCCATGGAGGGACTCGAACCGTGGACCTTGTGATCGACAGTCCTATGACGTATCCACTTGACCACGACACCTCTACATGCCATGCTGAAGCCCCAGTAATACGTTTGGAGTATACCAGGCATATCATGAACGATACATGTTTGCGCCATGTACACAAAAACCCTATTTATTGAGGAATAAAAAGCTTGTATCCCAAGATTTTACACAACCACTGTCTAACAACATTAGAAAGATTACCAAGAGTCCTTTTCAGGACTCCTCAATCCTCCCTCTCTCTCACATGGTGCACCCGCAAGCCTACTGTATAACATTAGTATAACTCCTGGATTATATGGACTTCAAAATGGTGACAGTCGAAGATGCTTTTAAAAGGAAGGCAAACTTTCACCAAGGGCCTCTTCAGCTAATGAATTCCCACCTTCACGATGTTTGTGCCTTGAATATTACATAAGATAGCCTAATGAAATGGAGTGACACGTACGGATGCATTCAGAATACAAAATGCGTTACTGTTGGTCGAGTACGGTATGTGCATCTGAAAGTATAATCCGACTTACGGTATATAAGATGTTTTGATATTGACAGCCTAATTTAAGTAGGGCAAAACTGGATCTAGATCGTTCGTTAGGAATAATTCAATATCACAGCACAAAAATCCCTGTCGAGAAAAAATTATCCTACTTTTATATGAACACACAATATCCTGTCCAATAAAAGCTAACCTTCTCAAACTCGGTCATCAAGTAGTTCAATAACGTCAATGTATTAGGAGTCATTTGTCAAATAAATGTGAAGATGCATTTTCAAGAGGACACGAGGATGGATGCAGTGCACACCCCACCCCAACTTTTTAAAGACCAAGAAGACCAACATTAGTGTTCATAAGACCGACATTGGCATTTCTCATATGCTGTCAGTCTTGGGTCATCAGTGTTGTTGGTTGCCTTGTGACCTGTCGGTCTGATGGCCGTTTGGTCTACTGGGATGTCGGTCTCATGGGCTGTCAGTCTCATGGACTATCGGCCTATACTTGGATGTCATTAAAAAGTACAGCATCTTGATACAAACATGGATGGGGCCAAGTTGGAGGTATAGCCCTAGAGGGGGCTCTTTTGACGATGGCCTTAAAATAACCAAGTGATTTTAATGAGCTCATTAAATTTGTATTATGTTGGATCTAATGAGAGACAATAATGTACAGTCAGTGATAGCATTGGCAAACTGCTTCCAAGGTTTCCCTTTATTTGGAGTTTGGAAGGACCTTAGGGGTGAAGTGAGGAGGAAGCAGAGGAAAAGATTGAAGACTGACTGGTATAAAACTGGATTACATTTTTGGGGGTTTAAAGTCATAAATGAGGGATTAACAGAATGATAAAGCTGAGATAGTAATGATTGAGGGAAGGAGAATGGAAGAGAAATGAGAAGGATGAAGAATGAAAGAGAAATGAAAAGGATGGAGGAATTGAAATGAAGAAGAAACACTTTATGAAAGAAAGTAATTTTTTATACTGGAGAGTAAAAAGGGAAGACAACATTTGAGACACAATTAAGGCAGAACAAAACTAATCGAAAAAATCCACACACAAACAAAATGGAGGAATGACAAATGCAGACAGAATAACAGAGGTATTGCAAAAGTGTCATAACACGTCGTAACCTAACCAATCCCTTGCACAAGAGAGGACAGGTCAGCCAATTATATTTTGTAGACACAACGATCATAGTCATATTTGGATCTATCCATAATTTTAATGAAAACTTCATCAGAAATTCATCACTGCACACAGAGAGTGTTTGTTTCCTCCCCCATGGAGTTAGGGATGGAGGTGGGGTGGATGGAGTAAGGCCTGGAGATGGTAAACCTGATCAAACTAAGATTGTATCATCTTTCTCACTTGGGAGAAGCCTAGTTAGATGGAGCTATCAAGCGTGTAACTCTACTCATGCATAGGTTGGCCAAGTCCGATGCGAAGGTATTGAATTTGAGAGCGAGGCGCAGAGGAAGAGCTCCAACAACCCATCTCATGAGATCCAAACTCAAACGATCTGATCCGATAAAGCAAACTAATTTGGGAAAGTAAAAATGTCTATAGGACCTATAACTTTTGCTTCTTAGATCTTTTTCTTTGCTGAAAGGGAGTAAGGTGTACATTTCAATTTTTCAAATATGGTACACATGCAATGGTCCGTGTGATAAAAAGGAAGAGAGTCAAAGAAAATTATATAACAGTCCTAATATTAGCCTTATTCCATACTGCTAATCTAAGAGAGGAAAAATGGTGTAATGAAAATTATTTGAAGACAAAATGCAAAGAAATGTATCCTTTTTAGTATTCTGGATACATATCGCCCAGTTAATGCATGATTCTGCACTTTGTTTACAATTATTTAGCTTCCTCAAAAATGATTTTTCCACTCAAACTTGAGCTTGAATTCAAGTGGACAGATAGATTATCCTAAATTGCAATACATTACAAGAAAGAATTTTAACTTTAAAAAAAAAAAAATTGAACATTTGAAAACCCATACTTTGCAAAGCATTCTCACAAAATTTACTTGGTGTTTTCCACATGCATATGAGTCTAGCCTTGATAGGGTATTGATTTATGTAACATATGGTGTGTATAATACCGGGAGAGCTGTAGAATGCGCAATTAATGTATGAGAAACACTAACTAATTAAGCAACGCCCATGTCAAAGGTGAATGCTATTGATTTCAACATGTTTCCTAAGCAGCTTTTTAAATTACATATATAATCGATTACTCTAGGTAGAGGTGTTGGGGTGTCTCCAGACTGTACGGGTCTGTACAAGGTGCGGTTCTGTATCCCACGATAGCACTATAATGTCCTTGGGCAAGATATCAATCTACATTTGCCACACTCAACCCAGGGGGTGTTTCACAAAGATCCTAAGTTGAACTTATCTCTAAGTTGGACTTAAAATTTATGGAAAGCCGTTAGCATCGTTAAAAACATTTTGTAAAAATTGTTTTAAAAGGCATACAATGTTGATTCAAATCGTTCATATTTTCTATTATCAAGGAGATTTCATGTTCTTGATGTGGAATTTACAAAAAGTCTAAAATACTTGAATTTTCTCTTTTGAATATATTTAATTCCAAGTCAACAAATGATTCTCCATAAATTTTAAGTCCAACTTAGAGTTAAGTTTGACTTAGGATCTTTGTGAAACACCCCCCAAGTGTTGTAAGTGGGTACCTGGTAGGATTCATTCCTTGAATGCACCGAGCATCTGAGTGTTACAGTTTCTGGGGCTAAAGCAGGAGGGATAATATCCAAAGTCCTTTGGAAGTGCATAGAGCTAGACATTATATCATGATGTGATATGCGCTATACAAAAACAGCATATTATTATTATTGAGAAATTCTCATCATGATCGGCATGTATTGAGGCAATCACTCTCTCTATCCACTCACCTTCTTCTCTCCCTCCCCCTCCCACACACACACACAAACACACACACACGCTCTATCTCTCTCTCTCTCTCTCTCTCTCTTGCTTTCTTTCTCCTTCTCCCCCTTCCCTTCCCCCTCTCTCTCCCCCTCTCTCTCCCTCCCTCTCTCCCTCCCTCTCTCTCTCTCTCTTTCATTTTTGTCTTTCCATTACGTGATGACATTATGAAGTTGATTATGTCCACCCTCTTATGTCTATTATAATAAATTTGTCTCTTTTATGCCACGAGGCCTACATTTGTGAAGGAGGAGGAGGGAGAACACTGGTCATGATTCAATCAAATTAATGGTAAAACTGATTGCCGCTTCAAGGCATGGCAATTTCCACTTCTCTTTCCAGTAGTATTAAAACCGCATGCTAAATCTATAAAAAAAAAATGAGGCAAACATAAACATAGCCTCATCCCTAGATGTTACAGATATATTATTTCTTTAAGATATGCTTTAAAAATTGAAAAATGAAAAAATTACGAATTCAAAGTTCATTTAGCTTCCCCTTTTACTGCAATATCCATGACTCTATGACCTAAATTTCCATTTAAATCTGTTTGAAAGAGAAATGGTACAGGATCAACATTAACAAACTGGTTTAAAGAGAAATTTTTAGTGATACTACTAATTAATCCCCCAAAATAGACTGACCATTAACGAGTGTTAAGATAGTAAAAAAAATTGATACAAATCTAATTAATTGTTTAGAAACGAACAGAAAGACTACCATGAAAGATAAGAACACCAGCACCAACCACCGACACACTGACATGGATATATACCTCGAGCTCGATCATCGTAGGGCCACCGAGCTTGTCGCCCTGTTGGTTAGGGGGCAAAGAGACCTTCTTGCCTCCCTTAGAGGGGGACCTGCCCGACCCCCCTGCTGATCCTACGGTCCCACTAAGCATCTTGTAGCTGTTGTATATCCGGGAAAGTGCCAAATAATTACAAAGTAAATATCCTCAAAATCGAGGTCACTAAAAAAGAGCACTGGTGTTTTAAGGCAACCTTTTCAAGAGAACTTGTTGGAACTGTGCCTAGTTGCTTAAAATATGTTACGTTTTCCTTATATTTCCTTGCTCTGATAACTGAAGTTCACTACTGATCCATGTTGGATATGGCTGTGGTATGTACTCCAGTTGTAAATCAAAATCTCTGCAAAAGCATTTTCCTACTATATTACTTGTCCTTTCAGAGAACGATTATGAAGCTCTCATAAATTTTCTTTTGAAATCAGTAAATCCTTAGAAAATAGATGCATCCAAGATCCAAATGACTCATTTGTTTCAATCTCAAGATAGCAACTTGGATTAAATATTCTTAGAGTCTAAATGATAAAAGAAATGCGACACCCATCCAAAATTGTTCACGGGCAAGAAACGTCTGTAAAGTCGTGACCTAGTCTTCCAAGCATCGTTCTATGATGTCAATGGAATGTAGCGTGAACCTCGGCTAGGCTATCAAAGAGTTTTGAAGATACTGGTTGAGGGCACATCCAATGTTTTCGAAGTGTTAAGAGACCACAGGTATCATAATCATTGATTGGTCGATCTAAAAGCCTGGTGATGTATCTCACACCATAACAGACGATGTTATGTCCAGGGTATGCCTACGAGCTCAGAACTGTTATTCTGCTTTAATTTGATTCTCATTTTTTCTTCCAATTTATACTGCCATAGGTCCTGTTACAAATATACTCCCGACAAATACACCTTAGAAACATGAAATTCCACCCGACACTCTTGATCTGTTGGGGCAGTGTGGCACTATTCAGCTGAAGCTAGAGAGTTCACAATCATGCAGAATCTAAATGCATAGGTATTCCAGAGTAGCGTCATAAAAATGCATAGCCCTGTCTGACACCTTTCAAGATGAGCAGAAAAAATGGCATGAGTTGAACACACTTTTCTCTATAATATAGACATGGAGCTTCAGCGTTTGTTGTTGATAAACTTGCTTAATATCCAATACTTCTCTTGTGCTATGTGTCAGGTTGTCAGAAATGCATATTCAGTCAATATGTTATTCTCTTTATGCTTCTCCATCATCTTTTTATCCCAAGGATTCACAAACTCAACAGGACGGAGCGCTGCACGTGACTTTCAATAAAAGATCGCCACTGCAAATGATGCATCAAGCTGCCTTACTTTAGTCCGATGGGTTTGGTTTACTTTATTGCACAAAGTGTCACTTTTTGTCCTTGTACATCATTACCGCATCTCATGCAAGGATGATTGGTCTTCCCGCACAAAAGCCATGCTACATCATTCAATTAAAGTCTTTGTCCCTTAACAATTACATCCTCCTACCAGGGAACGCATCATCCGGCCATTGTCGATGATGCAAGCTTGTTCACGTTTCATCACGAAAGAACAGCACAATTTGATGATGTAGCGATATTAATGCACTTAATGAGCCCTTGCATTCCCATTGTTAACTGGTCGGATGCACTTTCATATTCAGTGCGATGAGGTGATGGATTCGGAGGCTCCAAGCAACTTGTTGATGAAGAGGAGATGCTTTGAAGTGGTCCTGAGGAGGTTTGGTTCTCTCTGGAATATTTCTTTATTACTAATGAGCTTGAATGTGACAGCTATTCGAGAAGACTAATCTCTCTCGGCAACCAATATCCATAAATGCCCTCACATCAATGTCTGGGTTTCTACCAATACCAACACCGTCATCCTCCACCATCTGCCTACCAGTTCCCCTCATCTATTGTCATCCACTGAAGCGTCATGCAACCCTCTCTTGCTCTCACCACCAGCCTCCCTCCATCAGCCAGAAAACACTTGTTAATATTCCATAATAAACAGAAGGAAAGCAACGGGAGCGACGTGTTTACGGCCTGCACTCATCGTCGGGACCCGTCGATATCTTTCAGCTGAAACACATGACGGGTATTGATCGGATCAATGACCGATAGAGATCTGTGCACACATTGCATTCCCTTAGTTGCTCTATGGTAGGCCTGGATTATGCAAGGTTATATTGAACTTTCTAAGGGAAATGAAGAGGGATATTGTATTGAGAGAGAAAGGTAGAGGGAGAAAGAGAGAGAGAGGGAGAGAGAGAGAGAGAGAGAGAGAGGGAGAGAGAGAGAGGGAGAGAGAGAGAGGGAGAGGGAGAGAGAGAGAGGGAGAGAGAGAGAGAGAGAGAGAGAGGGAGAGAGAGAGAGAGAAGGCAATGCAATGCATAGATAAGCCCTAATAAAGGGTAATGAATAATGGGAAGGCTTGGGAGAATGTTTTTTAATTGGATTAAGCCGGACAAAGGTTTACTAATGAGCACCCCTTTCATATCTAACTTAGACAGCACCCAGCAGGAGAAAAGTTAATCATGCGACAGCAGCAACTACCGCAATAAACCGGCTCCGAGTCTCAAGCATAATACCATCCTTTTGTTGCTGCTCTTTTGTGTGCATCCTTGTGATTAGATTCTACAGGTGCCCGGTCATTTTTCCTCTCGTTATTAAAATGTCAAGGCTCATAATTTACCCCAATTTTTTATGAAACTCTGCAAACACAAGCTTGGCAATGAACCACTTCAATGAAAGCTGGGACAAAACGATGAGGCTTGATGAATAGTTGATTGTACGGAAGGTCAAAGACAGTTGGTGTTCCCATTTTTAATATTTGATGTGCATCTATCAAATTTTGATATAACAGTGGACTAATACTATATATCTCCTGTAGAGATATTAAACAGTTCAATACATCATGGATAAAGGTAAAAGAAACTTGAAAGAAGACTAGTCCATCCACACTTACATACATGCAAGTGGACAAAAATTAACTCTGCATTAACTACCGTGGAGGGCTTGATATCAACTACCGATACTGTTATCCCTTATGCTCCATAATTCTTATCATATTGTTTGTTTGGTGGGTGTGTTTTTTTTTTTGGAGGGGGGGGGGGGGGGGGAGGGGGTTGATTTGATTTCAATGGTATGATAAGCATAAGTTCATTAGCATTTATTACAGAACTGCTACTGGCCAAAGAAGTTTTAAGTACCAGGGTTACCTTACATGGTCTGCTTTAGATGACAGTCTCAAACAATCCGCATCATTACGACAATTTAAATTTAAATATAAAAAATACCTCAGCAATTCTAAATAGCCATATCAATCTAAAAAAAATATTATTATTATGTTTCAAATCGCAATGATGTTTTCATCGGGTCAATTTAATCTAATTATAAAACCAGACATTTGAAGGGAGAGTCCACCCTGAGGATGGGTTTACTCCGCCTTTATTTGGCCACACACATTCTCAGGGTGGACTTCCCCTTCATTGCTACCGGGGCTAGACTCGACAAGCTTCGCTTTTTCTAGCCCCATCTACATTACTCACCTTTTTATGTTTTAATGTTGATGTTTGTTAACTGATGTAGATTTTCATTGTTCTTTTATGCTTATGTATCTGTTTTTCATTTGATCTATGTGTCAAATGTATAAAATGTATTTTCTTACCTTGTATATTCTTCTGGTTTTTAATGTGGAAAATAAATGAAATGAAATGAAATGAAATAAGCATTTGAGTCTGGAGTATATGCAAGTCCAGTCCTCCAATCTTTGATGGGAGGCAATAAAAGAGGGTATAGTCTACCTCCTCCAGACCTAATTGATTTCATTTCCAGTGAGAGGGACCGCCATACCCCTTTATCACATGCTCCAATGAAGATGGGTAATCACAATACAGATGGAACGAAAGCTGACCTTTGATGGCGTGAAAATCAATTTTTGCGAGACCGTTCTCGGAAGTGGCGTGGAGGAGGAGTGACCGGCCTTGCGGAGGTGTCAAGAGACTAATATCAAGTCAATTTCAGCTATAGGTCATTCTATAGGTCAAGATGGGGGACAGGTTGATTTAGAAATAGCATAAGCGTATATCAATATGGAACAGAACTTCTGTAGACACTTAATATGTATAGAGATAACAAAAATATTAATTTCATAGTGAGTGGTGGTGGTGGTAGTAATAGTAAGGGTAATGAATTTATTAGAATGGAAGTCACTTTGATAATGGTAGTCTTGGTTGTGTCTGCAGTGGCAGTAGTGGTAGAGGTAGAATTCAATCAATGATCTTTCAGGAACAAACCTGTAATATCTTTGACTCCTTTTTTGGTCAAATATCAAGTTCATCAGCATAAAGAAAACACTACCATCTGAGATGCTAAGAAAGGTCCTAGATCACTTGTTCTTGCACTTCTTTCATCAACCTCTCTCTCTCTCCCCATCTCTCTCTCTCTCTCTCTCTCTCCCATCTATATCCCTATATCCCTCTCTCCCTCTCTCTCTCTCTCTCCCATCTCTCTCTCTCTCTTTAAGATTAATTTTGAAATTATTTTTTGACTGACTGACTAACTATAGTCTCTATCTGCTCCCCCCCTCTCTCTCTCTCTCTCTCTTTACACTTGATGACTGTACATAGCCATACTTTTTTTAAACAAATCAAAACACTTAAATCAAATTTGAATCAAATCACAAGCTGAAATACATCCACATCAAGCCGATGCTTGACAGGCGAAAATATCATTTGGATGGTTTTGAGACATAAGGTCAAAGTTCACCCATCGACATGCAACCAATGAATGAATACATACTGCACTACTCTGTCTACAAATACATTCTCTTCTTCTCACCTTTGGTTGTTTCTGAAGTTGCTTGGCCTGTGTACAGTGGAAAGATAGCGAATAGAGGATTAAGGTACATTCCTCTTCAATATAACGCATCTTATCCATAGCCCATTGGGTGCAATGTTCTTGATGTGATCATCGGAAAGCAATAAGATGCGCAATTAAGATGATCATTACAAAAGTATGACTAAATAATTTTTCTTATTCTTAAAAATTCACATCCATATTTCTAAAAGAATAACATGGTATTTTTTTCTTTTTTAGCATAAAGTCAAAATATCTTTATCAATTTAAATATAAAATTTGGTACCTATAAATATCTTTCATAACACTACTAATCGATTTCCTATGTAGAAAACAATTTGGTTTCTTTGTAGTGAACAATATAAACATAATTGTAAAATCATTAATACATTACTTCAAGTGTTTTCAGAACTGTACTCTTCAAATTGTGATTTTTGCAAATATTTTTTTGCTATTTATCTTTTGAAAGCTGTGGGTTTAAATCACATACAGATTTATGTCCTCATAAATATTATTCTCCTGGAAAGATTTTCATTTTATTTTCTACAAATTTAGAACTTATTACATTTCTTTTTAAATAGTAAAATCAGTATTTAAAGATATGATTTTCAGATAACTTACAATTTTGCTCATTCCATCCATGTTTCCGTTGTAAGAATAATCCACCGACTAGATTTAAAAACTATATTACCAAGTACTGAAGTGAATTAAATCACACGTTGTTTCACCAAATTTTCAGAAGTGATGATTTGAGGCTTTCCAAATTCGCACTTGCAGGCGATTGTTTGAGGTAAGCAGGCTAGGCTAGAGAAACTTAATGGACATCATCAATTATGGCAACTCTTCCTCATCAAAAATTCAATCACTCTCCATAGTGACTGTGGTGACCACTGCAAGGTTTTTGTTATATTGTCACTGAAAATGGTCAGCAATAATTATGGTTCTTGTGCTTTGGAAAAGTCTAAAGAATGGCATTGTCTTTGGCTGGTTCCATCGTGTTTTCTGCAGTAAGTTTGTGAGTATGCGACAAAAGGTATCACGGGATGCGTGTCTCGATTACATATTACACCTCTCATCAATGCAGAAATGCTTTTTGAGACCTGGATGAATAAAATGGAGTAAGAAAAGGAAAATAATCGGGCTGCCGGAGACTCAGCAACGCTCTTCCTCCTACCCGGGGCCTTTCTTATCCCCAGCGTGGCGATGCCATTTTGGTAATTGCGCTCAATCTGGCGTGCATTCCTCGAAACTCATTACAAGGCGAGGTAACCAGACAGATTTGGATGCCGCTCGGAATCGGAATCAGTAACGTGGCTCATCCCGTCATAATCACACATTCAGAGGCTGATATGTAATGCAACAGCTGGAAACTGAAACGTTGTGTACACATTCATTTTGGAATCGGTAATGAGTTAAACGTGAGAAGAGGGCGAGTGTGCAAACACGAACCAGACAAATCTCACGATTACACAGAGAGCTCTGCATCCAGAGCACAGTCATTAAAAATTAATTCAGCCATCTAACCCATCAAGAAACACGCCTGGTACTTCGACTTCTTAGAAATGAAGCTGTTGGAATAGCAACGATTAAACAAGAGAAGAGAGCAAGTGTATAAAATGTGCCAGACAAGCCCCTTTCGCGTTGAGACACTTCCACGTGCAGTCATCAAAAATTCATTCAGCAATCCGACCAATCAAAGAAACGCTTCTAAAAATCAAAGCATAGATCTGTCTAATCAAGAATGGAACTTCCATTACTGGCAGGTACTCAGAAATGAAGCTGTCGAAATAGCCAACAATTACAACATGAGAATGAAGCGTGTGAAATAAAAGAGCCCGACATGCTTCTTTTACACTGAGATCCATCCAAAATACAGTCATCAAAAATTCATTTGGCCATTTGCATCCATCAAAGATACAAGCTGGTAAAAGCATCTGCATACATGAAAAACTAGCCTTAACTAGTGTTCAGGAAGGAAGCTTTTGAAAGGACAATAATATTCCGCTCTTGGTTGTAAAAATCATCTCACTAAATAAAATTGCCCAGAAAATGCTCTTGTGTACCAATTGCTTCATGCATTAATGATTGCATCTGTTCACATGTGATTTTAATCCTGCTATACTCTTCTCAAACAAAATTTTTTCCTAAATATGAATAGACAATATGCTACACCAAGCCAGTCATAGCAACATTTCAACCAAGATAAAGCAATCCCTTATCAACCTGTGCTAACATGAGAAAGCATAGGGTTAGAATGATAAAAATGAACATTGGTAAAGTCAGTGTGAAAAACCTTCAATGGTGAACATGTCTGTCTATCACAAAAAGCGAATTTAATCATGACACCAGCAACTCACAAAATTAAATTAGCATTTTTATTCCATGTCCCTTTAATTTCTTGTCTATTATGTATGCATGTAGATACATGCTTATCATCATCCTTATCCATTTTCTCCCTCAGACATGTCACAAAAAGAGCATTTCTTATCCCCCGCCCCTTCGATATTGCACCGACTCTCTATGGATGTATGTACCTTTTTGATTCGGAGTAGAAAACTGTGTCATTATGTGAATATGAGACACGACTCCATCATCTAATGAAGCTGTAATATCAAATCTCAATGCAGGAACCAGTGTTTCCCACTTATACAACATAATTGTAATTCTGCTTTCAACCAGAAAAAGCACTCTACATTTGCTGAAGGCAACTTTTTCAATCACCCAAAGTGGGCATTAATGTCGATTCACAGAAATGCACATGATTTTTCAATCTCAAAAAGCCTCCATAAAAGACGGAAGGGGGAAGGAATCAGCAGAACATCAAAGGTTTCATGGATATTTGGAAGAATACACAATGTTCAAACAAGACAAATTCAGCAACTGACTGCCATATTTAGATGAAAGTGCAAACAAATTTGTGAATTAAAAATATGATAAATGTGTTGGTTCATTTGTGGCTTCTCAAAAGTTAAAATGATTGTCCACATAATTGCTATTTGCCAGTTGGACTAACTATTTAATTTTCCCCAAGCATTACAAATGAGACAATTTATAATGAACCTTACAGGGTGTCGTAATGAATTCAACTACCTCAGTTTTTAATGAGATAAAGTCTAGCCGATGATCGAGCCTCCCTGGTATGTAATAATTAGCTCACACCCTGGGTCGCAGGATGATGTTCGTGTGACGCAGCATGGATACACTTATCCTAAAGACCGGGACTAAACATGATAGGACATCTAATGGCCTTGTCACACCTTAACGATTTAGCCAGCGTATATGCCGTCGTATCATTGGCGAATCTAAATTTTCAATTTTGTGTGTGACTAGTATCACTTCTCACATGTTTACTTATCTTGAAAATTAAGCATACAGCCCTAAGTGAAACAGTTGTTGTAGTTTCCCCCCCCCCTAAAATCATGAGCTCTATCATTTCAAAGATATAGCATTACTATATGATGATGACATACCTAAGTCAAAGAGTTTCTACATGCTTCTATAGTTATGCCAAGAGTTCCACATCTCCCTTAGATCATCTTTCACTCTTATTATCTTTTTGAAATAAAACAAAAAAGACCTTAGAATATCCTTCTATTTGTTTTATTAATTAATGAGGCATGTGACCTAGTTGATATCAAACTCCCTCTGATTTCTAAAATTAGTTTACAATAGTTTTTAAATGATGTAACGGACAATACTAGATATTTGTGGGAACTTATCAAGCTTACAACCCTTAAAGGAATAGTCAACAAACCAAGAGTATGCATTTTTAATTCATACTCTGATGTTCAGAGATGGGCTTTCGACAGCGAGCACTGACCCTACTGCATTGATCAAAACATAAACATCACCTAATAGTCCCACACATTCCATTTCCAAGAGGGATTCAGATTGTAGTGTTAGATAGCCTCAGGGCACTGATAAAACGAAATGTCACGTCACTTTCACTACGAAGCAAGGATGCTTCTCTTAAGAGCCGGCCCCGGACAAACAGCTGAAATAACCATCACAAGGAAGACACTCCAAGAAAGCAAGACAAGACAGGGCACATCACATCCACTTGGAGCCAAAAGAGCATTACACTTGTATTATTAGACAGAGTCAATGCCCTTATTGCTCTGAACAGATATTATCCTCTTCTTCAGATTAAAAGCAGTCTCTTGACATAACCAAAAGAAGATGGGTGATAACAAAATATTGATGTGGCAGACTGGTCAAGAAAAGAATAAAGATGTACGGTAGCTGTCTACCTATCAATCTTACTTCACCTTTTGAAGGTTGTTTATGATGTCATCTTCGTATTTTCTTAGCAGGAGATGCTTCTCATGGACACACATTTTAGAAATGATAAGGGGCCTCTTGACTTACGTCAATGAATTATGTCTTGAGATAAGTTACAAATAAAACATCTTGGGCTGATAAGATATTGAGAGAAAGGAAGGGCTGAACAAACAGACAACGGTCAAATATTGGACTTATTGATTTTTTTACTGTATATTTCTATCACAGGCAAATATAAGTATCCAAAGTTGTCAAATGTTGATTTAAAAACCATGTTTTGTTCCATGAAATGTAGATTGATCATGAAGAGAGATATGTAGATTGATCATGAAGAGAGATATTAGATTAACAGATGGAATGAATACAACAGTAATCACAAAGAAAATATGTCTGTTAGAAGGGCATTACGTAATAGCACTTTATTCAATGCTAACACTTTGCTGGCTCTAAGTGGATGAAACAATCTTCTAGGAGCCAGAAGGGCATTAACTCATACACTTTTGAACAGAGTTAATTTCCTTCATGCTCTCAAAGGAGAAAACTATCCCTCTCTCCTTGCAAAGCTGTTGTATCAAAAGTAAACACCATGTACATAATACATATTTGAGTACCGCTGTAGGTTTAGTCTCAGGTGCAGGCTCAAATTATTAATATGATTGATCTTTGCCAGGCCTTGGATATCAACAGCCCCCCCCCCCCTTGTTCCTGCATCTTATATATCCATTGATCCATCAGATTCAAAGATAAATTTAAACTCATTTCACACATCCAAATAGAAGGAAAACACCGCATTTCCTCGGGGAGGTTACTTTTTCAGACAAGACATCACCATCCTCGCTCGAGTCTCCTTTGAATTATCCTTGAGGGAGCGCAAAGAACGTCACTGGCCAAGTGAGGGCAGATGCCGCGGAGCAATTTCCATCCCAGATGTGTTTCCAATGCTCCAGATAAAACAATCTCTCTCGCTGACGCTGAAATTTGATTCTTCTTTTCAACTAAACATGAAAATCAGACACCGGCAGCAGAACATTTCTCTGAATCTTGGTTAGATCAGTGTCATCTCGATGCAAAGATGTGAAGTCGCCACCCACCTCTTCTTCTCCTATCCCCAGTCCCCCACCCCCACACTCACCTCCAGCCTTTACATGGGAGACTTGCACGATAAAACAACCGTTCCATTTCCCTTCCAAACCGTTACCTTTACTACGGAACCCGCCCCCGCGATGTCCACTTTATCGACTGAGCGCAGATGACCTCTTTCGCGAGCATCAGATGGCAGTCCAATCCCGAGACAAATAAATCAGATTGCTCCCATGATTGCTGGTAGAATCTCGAGGGAGACATCTACTAGGGGTCAGAGATGATTGCTAGCCCATATGGAATCAGACCAGAGGAAAGTTGGATATGAAAGAATTTCTGGAAGTCTAATATCGTCTCCTCGTATGGGAGAGCTTATGGAGCTTAGTTTGAAGCTACTCCTCGTTTCTCCTGCCCTTTAAGAAATTCTTGTTCTCTATATTACATACAAGCTACTTAAGTAGGGACATAAAAATATAAGGATTCTTGCAAAGTCTTCAAGCCAGTGAGTCTGACTTGTTTCATGAGAGCCAGAAGGTTATTAAGTCCTAGCAATTACAGAGAGTTACAACCTTTCTGGCACTAAGCAGATGATGTGCTAGTTTCATATCTTACAAAGATCCTCCTATCCAGGAGTATGACTTACAGGTCTGTTCAATGCCAGAAGGATGTTAAATATTATCCCTTCACCTACAATTAATGCCCTTTTGGCTCTAAGCATATGGTGTGGTGGCTTCATATATCACAACAATTACTTTTTCTGAGCAACCATTTTGCTATAAAATGAAACCTTTCTATCGCACATCATTGTTAATGTCTTCACTGATTGAAAATGCTAAAGTGCCAAGTTTAAAAAACATTTTTGTAACCAATGTTTCATGAGAAAATAAATCAAAATGTCAAATTTTGTCCATTGTTCTTGTTGGATAAAACAAGTTTGTGAATATTTGCCACAACTAAGTTTTTTTTAAAGATTATGACTTGGTTTTTCATGGATGATCTTGATGAAAAACAGTGTTTTATCAATTGTGAAAGCTTTTTGTCAATCAAGAAATGCCAAATAGAATATATTTATATGCCCAAAATCATCAAATGAAAAATCATCAAATGGAAATAGAATTTGGGGCCCATTATGACTACCGACAGCATAAAAGGAGAGCTCAAATTATTCAGAATACCAGACATACAACGGGACAAAGAAACCCTACAGCAATGCATTTTCTTTACCTCCGCAAACAAACAAAAGAAAAGGTTAACAAGTGAGGGTGAAGTACAATGGGATGGCTTGATGATTTAAACAGACGGGCCTTACGATTGCCTCCAGCACTACTTAGCAGAATGAACCGTGACGAACCATCTCATGAATCAAGGCGATGGGAGAATGTCCCCAAAAGGCAGAGTGCATCCGAATGCCGCCGCACCTGAAAGGGAACACCGGCCGACAAGGCACCGCCGACACGGCCATCAAAACAAGACACAGAGGGCCAATTAGAAAGCCGATACACTTCAATGTTGTCTGTTCCGAGCCAGACGGGCGTTGACTCATGTCCTTTAAGACAGAGTTAGCGGTCTTCTGGCTCTGAGCCGGCGATATGTCAGAGGTCCCTTTAGTCCACATGGAGGGCATCTCTTATGGGATGATGGTGAGTGATGGGGGCAGGGTAGGGCCAGTGGTTGCTGTGGTAGCATATAAGTGGTTGCTCTGGTAGCAAAGTAGAGGATGACGGATTGGGGTAACACTTCCCAGATACATTAGTTGTGGTTTAAGAGTTTGGCAATAGTTCTACATCTTTGGTAGATTAAATAATATCTTTAAAAAGATGAATTATTTCATATATATTTATTTATTATTTTGAAACATTATCAACTTTGAAAGTTCTCAATTCCTCTCTACAGAAGCACAATGCTCATCTCTATAAAACTTCTTCTACTAATTGTACAATATAAAAAATTAATACCCATTAACATGTCCCTACATGATCCTTCTTGTACTAATCAACTTATTTTACAAATAAGAAGATAAGTATATTAAACATTTAACCTGCACAGGTATTACTATTGAACAAGGCCTAAGGAAGAACAGCATTGATGCTGATAAACATTCCCTGGGTAAAAAAAAAATGTTTTATAGAATTATAGGCCATGGTTAAATAAAATTCTCATGAATCCAAGACAACATATTCTCTAAAAGCAATCGACCATGAATCAAATGATACATCATAAAAGCAAACGCAGATTGTTTTATTCCAACCTTCGAATAAATCGTATTTATGCCCTTCTTTATCACCAATCACTGCCTTCCAATGGATAATATACGGTTGGGTCAATTAATGCATGATCCCAAACGACTTTGATTTGATTACAATTGAGCATGCAGACATCCTTGGTTTGTGTTTTGGGTTTCTGGGCTAACGATTACAGCATCAACCAAAAGTGACATTTCACCTACATCCAACCATACATACATTTTACGAGAAAAACTGCTCCCTGAATTGCTTCATGAATTTTTTATTAAACCTTTCAAGGTGGATAGAGGAGAAACGTGATCAATGGATGGCAATAAAAATACAGACAGGAGTGCTTTTATTGCTTTTTCTAGCAGAACATAAACAAATATGATATCACTAGCCATTACGAGGTTTTTTCGTAAAAAGGTTCTCATATTTCATGCCATGGGTCTCGATGATATTTCGTTGTTCCCTTCAGTTGGATTCAATATTTCAAGCAAAACATATCCTTCTTTTTTGCTTCATTACTTTGATTTAATATTTCGAGCAGTTTTCATACTCTTTTCTTGCCCTCTAATTTCCATGCAATTTTTTGAGCAGCGCTCATGTAAAATAAAACTATCATATTCCTGAACAAAGAACTACACTTCTTGAAGGATATATTTTAATTACTGTTTAAGCACCAACGTTTTTCCATTCCATCTTCAAGTGCACATACAATAATTTAAAATAAGGATTCTAGTGTACTCAAATGATTCATTTTTCCAAGAAATAACCAATCAATGGTTATTTGTTTTTTTACATATATTATCTCAATCTTACTCCCCATGCGATTCTAAATAACAATCTATTCAAAGTAGGAGCATGTACAGAAAATCAGATTTTTTTTTAGTGCTACAAAGTTGTCAAAATACATGCATTTTTAATACAAAAAAACAAAATCAGATACACTTGATACCCACCCAAAGTCTAGACAATTGTTGTTATAATGATTTTTTCTTTGCATTCCAGTTTCATCATAATACTTGATAAAACCCATGGAATATACAATGTCATGAATTATGTCAAAAAATTGATTCATGCATGGATGATAATCAAACATTCTGAGCAAATAAAAGAATTATAGCTTGGGTTGAAACTACTGTATGAATATAATGGTATGTTGCAGAATGCCAAATGCACATTATATGCACAAATGTACATTATAATGTGGTTTCATGATCCAAAAGTATAATATTTACAGTGATTTAACCTTTTTGTAACTGTCTCTATACATCACACATTTTGGAAATGAAAAATATGGAAATTATAGAATTAATCAAGTGAAATTAAGATACAAGTTGAAAACGAATGAATTAAAGGGTCTTTGTTTTTATAGAAATTAAAATGATTTGTAATTACTGGAAGTATTTCAAAAAGAATAGCTCAAAGATTTCATCTAAAATGGTGCTGAAGAAAAGTTGATACTTGGGGATGTAGGATTAAACATACTTGAACTAGCTTTTAATTATTCTGTTTGCAAACTATTCATTTTTTCAAACTGAATTAATGCAATCTCTGATGTCTGTAAAAGGAATGAATTTAATCAAGTAAAGTAGAGACGAATGACAAACTATCCCAGAGAGATATGCCCATTCATCAATTTCTTTTGACAACGACAGGATCCATTGACATATTGGAGGATTGCTTACAAATGTTTACCCGTTAAACAACTCCTGAGAGCATATGAAGAAATTAATCGAGGGGGAGATAAAATGGAGAGATATTTTCCATCGTTCCATCAGCGAAATGTCTTTCCCCGCTCCCAATCAATTACGCTAAAGACTAAAATACATTGGGGGTGGTCATGCGAGTCACTGCGTATGAAAGTATTACGAGGCACTCCCTAGTCCACGCCGTGTCTTATGGCTTGAGAAATGATTGAATACTTCAGTCTGTTATGCTCATGCTCTAGCACTTGATTTCTAGGGTGAAGTTAGACGTCATAATCGAGTAATGGATGTAAGGGGAGTAATGGATTTACTTGTCAACTTCAGATGGGGTTCCTTAGTCTTCGATAAATCAGACTTAATTAAAGTTTGGTAAACCATTAAGAAGTGAATGTGGGGAACTAAAACAAAACTGTTTGGACAATTTGTAGATTTGCATCCAATCTGTTTGGGCAAATCTTACACAATATATAAAAATAAAAGGAATATGATATGAGACAAAATTGTCTGGACAATAATAAGAATTATGTTTACTTTGTTTTGAAAGAGCTTACATAATAGATAAACAATATGGATAAGTTGAAGAGGCAATCCACATATTTGCATAAATAATATAAAGTCGATGGAATTTTCCTGAATTAAAAAAGAAGCATGTTTGTTTTTCTGGTGGGAAGATACTTATAACTAAATCACATACTTGACAGAGGTCACAGTTGAAACAATAGGACATTTAATTTACTGATTGATGACGCTAGCTTGAGATATTTTAAAAATTCGAGCTAAGAAACGTACATGTACACTGAAAATCCTTCCATTAGAGTGATTTTTTCTTACTCAATTTAAATCTCATTACACATATTGACGTAAGGTTTCAATAATACTCAGCCTTTGTCAGATACAAAAGGCTCTTATATTGATCCAAGCGTGTAACACAAATAGATTTTCATCCAATAATACCAAACAAAGAAATTACCATGGCAACGTCCGGATGTCAGGATTGCGCTAGTGATATGAATTCCCATGATGAATAGCAAATTTCAGTTGCGTGTTCAAAGCACGGAGAAAACAAAGGTGTTTACTGTTCGTTCACAGGGCAATAATTTCAGTGTACACACAAGCTTCTACCATGCACAGCAAGCTGCATACCTGAGTATATATATATATATATATATATACAAATTCTTATAATGAACAGCGTGTTGTACAGCTGAAATAGCAAATTTCTGTTGTGTGTTTGAATATTTTAGTAGAAAAACACAGAGGTTCACATTGTAAAAGTGTTTGTACTGGTAAACATAAACAAGCTTTTTTCATGTACTGCACATTATGTAGTTCAATGTTAAATTTTCTGTAGCAGGTTTACATAGAAAAACAAAGAGAAAAAGAAGAAAAAGAAAGAGAGGGAGAGAGAAAGAGGGAGGGGGAGAAAAAAAATCTTCACATTCATAAGGCATACGTTTTAGTCTTTTATACACAAGTTTACATTTTCCCAGAACATTGTTGTTGTTGAAGTGTATGTACAGTATATTTCAAGCACTATACATACTAATTTTGATTAAAAAAACACACACACAATCAGAACAAGGAGGGAGGAGGGGGGGGGGGTAACTAATGGCCTCAGGTAATGTTCCATAATGTCCTGTGTACGACAGGTGATTAGAGTAGGATACCATCAAATCACAACAAATGGTAGCAATTTAGATTCCAGCATCAATCTGTAATGCAAGGGAGGATGGATGGATTTAACTGAAAGATTGAAAGTAAATGTTTGGAAAGACGCGTATCAGTCTGATCAGCAGCCCGGGATATGCTCTAACGATCTAAATTGGTCTCCCAAGGGAGCATTTACAGATGTAATGGATACATTTTTCTGTTGCTAATGACAATTGGAATATAAAAGAGAAATTAAAAGAACTATGGAAATGTTGAGAGGGAGGAGAAGGGAAGAACCTTCAAACTTTTGAGAAATAGATGTAAAAGATACAGACAAGGTATAGAATGAAAGGGGCAAGATATCGATCATACATAGACCTGGAGGGGAAAACATTTGCTCCAAACTGTATTTTGTCAAAGATATAGAGTAAGGGCTTTGGTTGGTTTAAAGTTAGGTTTCATAGGTTAGGGTTAGGGTTGGATTAGCTATAATGGGTCACATGCTTGACATTAGGAAGTTGGTTCCTATTAACCCTATAAACCTAACCTAAAACCCAATCACTACCCTAACCTAATCTCTCTACAAATGAAAGCCCCAAGTTAATGTCGCTAGATCATGGTTCACATAACTACCCACATGTAGGAAGAAGTAAGTAGTACACATACATACAAAAGTACTTAACGCTTAAGATAGAGTAAATAATGAATAAAGAAATATTCTTACGATGTACTGTTTTTTATCTTCTTCTTTCTGGCCTCCCTTGTCCATGGCACGGGCGATAGCCCCCAACATTTGTCACAAGAATTACAGTCTCACTTCGTTAGAAAAGGACATTCCAGATGAAAGTTTGATTTCCAAATAACAAGTAGAAGGCTACACATCAGGACCCGTTATGATACCACAGTTAATACAGAGCAAGTTAAAAGCTGCCAATTTGAATCAAACCATGACTTTGATCATTACACGGCTGATTCACTGTCAAACAGTCTAGATAAACACCAGGACGACATGCTTTTGTTAACTATATAATGGTGCAGCTAAGAGAAATACACTGCCTTATTTAAGTCTGTGTTTATCTGGCCCAATAGAATATGGTGTGCAAACAAGGAAATCTATGTATGGAACTCTTCAGTGCTGAATCTCGATGCCCTTGACTGGGACACAATAAAGGAAAGCACACATCATAATTCACAATTCAACCCCCCCCCCCCCCCCCAAAAAAAAAAAAAAAAAGATTCTGGTAACTTGCCTCAACATTCTTAAGTGGGCCTACTATCTGTATTACCTTTCCCCTAGGAATGCATTATATTAATATCAATAACTGATAATCAGTAATACTTAAAGCACTATGAAATGTAGGATCTATTTTGATATTATTTGTCTGTCACCCATGAGTGAGTTTGAGGTATAAAATGCGTCCGTCACAATTCAGAGAATACGAGAAATGTTCAGACAGAAATCAATCTGGTAAACAGATGCCCACATTTAGGGGAAACAAAAGACAACCCAGACTAGAAATTCATAATGAACAAAACCTGTCAACAAGTTCTAATAGTGCATAATACCAAACAGCTTTGCTGAAGGTCATTTTAATGCTACAGTTACTTCTAATCTAAAGCCGACCAACCATGTTATCTGTTTGGAGCCAAAAGGGCATTAAAGGGATCCGGTAACTTTGTCTTAGAACCTTTAAAAATAATCCTTGATTTAGCTCATGCTGCAATGATAATTATAAACCTTTAGCAGCCTTTTCACACACAGCTAAAATTCTATAAACATGACTAGTATAAAACGTGTTTCGAACGTGTTTAAACTAATCACGAGCCTTTCACACACAGAAATTTCGATGCGATCGTTAATCGTTTCGTGATTAACTACTGCTTGTAAAATGCGCAGTAGTGCCATTGCGCATTGAAGGTCATGTCACATCAATCAAAGCGCATGCTCCATCCAGTTTAAACACGTCTGAAACACGTTTAAACACGAATAACCTTTCACACACAAAATGTCAAGCTCACTAGATATGAACTTCGTATCTGCAGCCTGCTTTTAGGGGCGTATGCATCGCGACTTCGTATCTATCCCAACATCGTATAAACGATGTTCACACTGGGAAATTTTGTCTATAAACATGTTTAAAACTGTTGAGTGATTCTAATCATCTCTAAATACGATGAATTTTAGCTGTGTGTGAAAAGGCTGTAGGTCAGTCAGGAACTCCATAACTTTTACAAGCCGATCGCCTGTCTGATTATCAAGATATTTATGATTGGAATTACAAATTTTGAAAGACGTTCGCCTGACGGTTTTCATAACACTACAGTCAATTGGGGAAAACGAGTATGGTAAAACCAGTCACTCAAATAGTTTTTACTTTTTTGAGGCACTTCTTGATCATTTTGAAGCGCAATGTTTTTAGGGCTTCAATATTACACCATATCACAGACACTGATAACATGTAGGGCCGTGTATCTCAGATTTAACATTGTTAAACGATCCCTTTAAAGACAAACAGAATACAAACTGTGGGCAATAGAAGTACGGACCATTCCACAAATGAATTCAGAGTGAACGCATGGATTCTTTACAGAAGTTGCTCTTGATGGCACTAAACCTTGCTCGAGGCGTCCCAGGCAGAGCACCAGCTAATGTATGCAACCTGCATTCTGTCCAATTGAAAGGGGTCAATGCAAAGTGCTGGAGGGAAGGAAGAGAAGGCCACTTAGTTTGGTGGATCGAAGCATCCGTAGAACCGAATATATGCAGAGGATTCAGGGAAGGTGTTTGGAGAAGTCTTACAGGTAAAGATGATACTGAGCTAATATCCCTGATACACACAGTATCATATCAACATCTTGTAGTATATATGGTGAAAGAGAAAGGGAGAGAAGGAGAGAGGGTGAGAAGGAGAGAAGGAGAGAAGGAGAGAGGGTGAGAAGAAAAGAATGAGGGAGGGTAAGAAGGAGAGGGTGAGAAGGAGGAGAGGGTGAGAAGGAGAAAAAGAGAGAGGGATACCATAGAGAAAGAGAAGGGAGAAGAGAAGTGGATGAGAGTGAGAAAGAGAGTGAAGGGAAAGAAGAGAAGAGAGAAGAGAGGGAGAAGAGAGAAGAGAGAGAGAGAGAGAGAGAGAGAGAGAGAGAGAGAGAGAGAGGGGGAGAGAAAGGGGGAGGGGTAGAAATGAAGAGATGACAAAATATAGGGTATAATTAACCAATGAAAAGCAAACAGAAATGTTGTAAACAGGAAGAAAGAAACATCTACATGTGTGCAGAAGAAATTTAAGGAGGAATGAGAAAGGGAAGCAATATAAAGTTGGTTAGTTGAGATAGGTACGATACGGCGGCGGCAGTGGAGTGGGTTGTACCGTTTACTCTCCACTCGAGCAGTAACATGAGAGAGAATGTCTATATATCCTGACTCTATGTGTAATGAGAAGCAGGATTATAATCTCCGGGACGAGATTGAAACACTAGAGCCATGAACTTTAGCACAGCCAAATACAACACTGAGCACAAACTCAGGTGGAGAATAATGCATACAAGACAAGTCCTTTAACAACATAATACTTCCATCCTATTTGTACACATAGAGAGATTCAAGTAAATTGTGTATTAAAAATATAGGTTTGGTGATGAAATTGAAGCTAACGTGTCTGACAGCTCATTCAAGAATTAATCAATTTAATTCAAGAATTAATTAATTTAACACAAAATGTTAACATATTTTAAAAATCTTTTTAGAAGAACTGATTACCTTCCTAGCTTCAATAGAAAGTTAAGTCAATTCCAAGTTTAAACAGTACAAAGAATCACATAGGTTTGCTTTACTATCAATGGTATTATTTCCCCCCTCAAATAGAAAAAAGTACTCCATTTCTCAGATCTATCTCTCTATCAATACTTACAATATCCTTCTCATTCACAAGGTCCAGTTCTGTTAAGAATATTGAAACATCCCTTAGCTTTTTCTGGGTAATGAATAAAGTTATCATTTCTTAAAAATTTCCTACATATTTTTTACAGAACAAAAGTAATTGGAAAGGATCGAATATCTTGAATATTCATCTCACATGCTTCAGGATCAGCCACATCAAAACATGTATACCTGCCATAAGCCACGAACCGAATGAATCTCAAATTCTATGACGATATGATTCCATAAACTGGCCATATGCACAACTAACACATACATGATTTTACACGAACTTTAGATGAAATATTGATTCATCGAAGAACAATAATGAAAGCTGGACCTAAGCCAAAAAGAATCTAGCATAATTCCAATGAAGACGTATATTGTCTCCTGTAAGCTAAGGAGGTAAGCTAAATGCCAAGACCAAATGAGCTTTCTTACTCCATATCAAAGCCGTCAAACACAAGAAAAGACACATTTCTGAATCCCTGAACAAGCATTGATCTCTCTGTGCAAGATTCCACAATATCCAGATGCCCTAACCCTTCTGCACAGTATATCCAAAGACAAGGTACTTTCTCCCACTGCGAGCATTTAAAGATGAAGACATAAATGCCAAAGATCATAAGATATTGACTGCATTAGTCAAAAATTATGAAACATTTTCATTTCGAGGCGATGCTATCACACAGGCAATACTTGGTATCCTCACTGCTGAGATTTTACAGATGCTCCTTTCAGAAAATGCTGTGATTCCTTAAGAAACTTCAAATCCACTGAAAAGGTGTAAAATGGCTAAAGATGCACTGAATAATGACGTTCAGGTCGGCGTCTTTGCCATCAAAAGGCAACGCGGCTTCCAAATGCTCACTGTATTCAACACCGAGTGAGCGAGTTCACAGCATTGCAAACGCCAAGCAACACATGAAGTGACTTCCTTGGCTACACAATGCGAGATGCTTGCCTAGCTGTCTTCATCTCTCTCCTTCAACACACATCTGTGGATGGGTGATGGGGCCCTGATTGAAGATGACACACTCCGTCTTCTCGCATGCATGGAAGACCGGTGCATGCATCCTATCCTCCACCTGGTACACACGGATACCAAGGTGGATACGGGGGTGAGGAGAGATGACAGGAGAGGAAGGACAAAAGGGAGGAAGAAGGAGATGGAGGAGAGATAGGGAGGGAGGGAGATGGAGGGAAAGAAGGGATGGAAGGGGGAGAGAGAGATGGAGAGAGAGAGAGATGGAGAGAGAGAGAGAGAGATGGAGAGAGAGAGAGAGATGGAGAGATGGGAGAGAAAGAGAGAGAGGAGAGAAAGAGGGAGGGGAAAGAAAGAGAGAGGGGGAGTGGGAGAAAGAGAGAGATGGAGAGAGAGATTGAGAGAGAGATGGAGAGAAAGAGGGGAAAGAAAGAGAGAGGGAGAGGAAGAGAGCGGGAGAGAGAGAGGGGGAGAGAAGAGAGAAAGACGGGAGAGAAAGAGAGAGAAAGAGAGAGAGGGGAGAGAGAGAGAGAGAGAGAGAGGGTGAGAAAGAAAGAGAGACAGAGGAAGAGGGAGAGCTATGCAGTGTGTGTTGGAGAGATAGATTGGGATGGAGGTCGAGAATTATGAAAGATATGAATTTCTCGGTAGCTAAAAGCATCACCTCACAACTAACGACTAGATATGGCAGATGTTAATGAGAAGTGCATGCAAAATGAATATTTTAAAAGATGGTTGAAATTTCTGCCTGCTCCCTTCTCTGAAATATTAGTTCATGGCAACGTGGTCTCTCTTTCTTACCCTTGTAGCAACAAAAAGATGGTGTAATATGAAAACTACCCTGGTAAATTTTGTTTAAGCAAGAGTTCCTGCTGGATGGAAATGATCACCATCATTGTGGCAATTTTTCAGCTGAGCGAAAAAGTAATATCCTCTTCCTTTGTGAAAACTGCTTTCAAGGGAGAGAGGGTAAAATGGAGATACATGGAGTCTATTTGAAAGCAGTATGGAGATGATTCATATTAAAGTCCCTCTAAAGTGTTATGGAGCCCCCAATTCGCCAAAAATTTGATGGCACTTCACTTAAATTGTATCATAATGTAAAAGAGAATGTCATTTGAGACACTTCTGCAAAGATTTGCCCTCCCCCCCCCCCCCCCGAAAAAAAAAAAAAAGTGTTTGAAGACAAATATTGATTCAAGAATACATAATTTGGGTTTCCTGTTGTACGCAGAATTGTTTGTATTCTTTCATCAATATTCGACTTCAAACACATTTGCTTTGAAAATCCTTGCAGAAATGTGTCTTAAATGACATCCTCTTTCACATTATGATACAATTTAAGTGATTTTTTTTGCCATCAAATTTTGGGGGCTCCCAACACTTTAGAGGGGCTTTAAAGGTAATAACACAAATCATCATAATAATAGTAATAATCACAATAATAATTCATGCTCTACAAGATCATTCCAAGGTCAGCAATTAAGTTAAAATGTCGAGTTTGGAGCCAGAAGGCATTAATAACTCATATACCTTACTACAGAGTTATAATGCCCTACTGGCTCTGAACAGACGATATCAAGTTTACCCAGCAGCGATAGTGTTCATTATTTTATACACAGCATTAAGTGTCTGCTGAAAGCCAGAAGGGCGATAACTCAAATAATTTTCAATACAGTTAATGCCCTTCTGGCTCTCAGAGGCTGATTTCAGAATAGCTATGTTTTCACATCTATGTTAGATTGAGTACAACCTTTAACCTTTAACAGGAAATCCAACCCTTGCAATAAGTTGATTTTTATGAAAGCAAAACAAAACCAAAAACAGAATTAATTAAAATTTTCATCAGTTTCCTTCTCTGATTTTTATGCTTTCTTTTTAGAGTAGTCGTCTAATGTCTTTTGGGGTTGGATTTCCCTTTAACGAATGGAATTTTCCAGATGACTCGATATATTCGCATGAAAATATGAGATGCAATAAGAAATTCCCAGAGCCCCAAACTTCAAGAGTGATTGGAACTTCAGTTCACTTCACTTCAATAATCTTTTCTGAGAATGAACTCTTCTCTTGTTTGTTAGAGGTAAATGTCAGACTACATCACTCTCATACTCATACAACCCCGCTTGCACATGAGTACTTATCAAAGAAAGATATATTTTGAAGAAAAAATTCTTTCTAGTAGCGAGCAAATTCAAAATAAATGTCAAACCTTTAAAGGCGATATTCTTCAATTTCATCTCTGAATATCAAATCCTTCACATTCGCATTGATCTTTTTTTGCTTAATGAAATTAGCACTTCTTTTGAAATTCATGTTCCCCCACTGAGAAAAATTTAGATTGAAATATCAAACAGATAGACAAATTTGCAGCACAACCTTGCCATAATTGAATTTCTCAAAAATTTACAAGCATCAACATACATGGGGGGACCTCATTTCTAATATTAAATCAAATAAAACTGCCAGTCTTAAACTGGCGGGAATGTGGGTAGGCCGGGTAACGGAGGAATGTTCTTCCTTCCTTGATGTTGTCTTACTCTTAAATGATACATTATTAACCAAAGCACATCTTACAGGGCTTTGGGGTAGAAGCAATTCTGACGTCAATGGACGAGGGAGTGAAGCAACTCATCTGTAAGCCCCACAAAGCAGAAAATATATAAATTCTAATCACCTTTAAGCCAACAGCTTTTCATTTCGTGATGAGATCGCCAATCTTATACTGCCTCTTAGCTAATATCTTTCACGATTTATTAGCACTTCAAATTGGTTTTTGCTCCAAGTTTTCAATTTGTTTGAAACAATTGGAGTGTTATCTTTCTCTATACTCTTTGCTCTTGGGCAACACAAAGTCAATGCCCTTACGGGACTCAACAGAATATATTCAACCACTTTGTGTTGTGTTTTACCGAGGCTTTCAACTAAAAACAATCATTAAAATCTTTGACGCGAGCAGCAGTGGGCGACAATATACATGGAACTTGCCTTTATATTCATATTCCTTCCTCATTAATCATTTAAGAGCATCTCGGATGAAAATTGCTTAACAGGCCCATTTACAGGACTTGCTAGATTCCCGCAACAGTCTTCTGCTAATGCTAAATACCAATTTACAGATTATATCATAGTACATTGACGTTATTTATGAGCACTAACTGAATTATTTAGAAATCCGATGTGCTTACTGCTTCTACGAGGAAATTATACTGTCCAATCGAGTCACTTTATGTTTGTCTGATCTGTTTATTGGTACATGCACTTTGCTAAGTGTCATGTGACATAGCTCTCATCTTCCTAGGAGCTACGGAAGAATTAATGTTATGGCTTTGAACAGATGAGAAAATGGACTCAAAAGCCATGATAGGCAGTTGCACTTTTAACTGAATGTTATCGTTTGAAAATATGAACTCTATTATTAAAATGTTTCTGATCAGTTTACAGACTGTTTTATCATTTCCATGTACAAAGCTGCCAACAATGTAAACATGTTTTTGGATTGGTATGTTGATGAAGAAGTAAAATCATAATATGAAACAAAATTGCAAAAACTCCCCCATGATGATCAAGATGTTGGAGTAAAGGTTAAAATTGAAAAAAGGGTTTGGAAGCTTCACAATTTGACTTGGAGGCTCTGGAAAGGTTTTGGCAGGAATTCTCCACACATCGCTTCGCAACGGCACCGTGGTAAAGGGCACCTACATCGATCATTCATGTAGAATAAAATGGCTGACAGCTCAATTCCCCAAACTACGGTTGGTAGCGCTAAATGAGGTATGTGTACGAATATTCAACCGTGAATTCATCAAAGAGCCTTGGCATGTGTTGTACTTTATGATGACATTATTCAAACCCATGGTACATTTGTCTTGCTGTTCTATTGACGTGTTCGAGGAAGTAATGAAAAATATCAAAATATAATTAGAATCAACATACTTTGTAATTTCTAGACTTAACTCCCGAGCGAGAATTAGTTCAGGTTGTCGTTATCGTAGGGCATGACGGCCATGTGGGTCAAAAGTTAATCCTGATTCGTATATCATTTGTAGTGCTCTAAAATACAACATGGACTCTAAAGTACAAACCTCATACAAGCATTACCCTACCACACCTGTCCAAGCCTCAAGAGCTAGGTACAGCCTTTCCCTACATTTACAAAAGTCTAACTTCAATCATGGACTAGACATTTTCCTCAACCATACACCCTTATCATACACCTCAACTAAAACCCATTTGCCATGCTTAAGCTAACCCTAAATTTGTTATGACATAAAGCCTGGAGCAATCGTCGCAAGAGCAAATGTCGGATCATCTTTGGTGCAGTTTGGTTGCTGAACCAAGAACTCTCCGGCATATAAACAACATCCAGGGGTACCTGATTGCTCTTTAAACATGGACCACCAAACACAAATCGAACTGAGATTTAATGTAGTTTGGATTCTAAGCAGGTCCTCACTGGCAAGACCAACTTCCAAGTGTCTTGGAAAACCCTTAGGCATGGATCAACCCTCTCTTTAGTGCAGCTTAGTAGCTTTCATAACAGTCTTGTGAAGACAAGCAACCAACGCCTAACCCCTCCCAAACCCATCTTTATTGTAACGTATGAACAGAGCCTCACAGGCATAGCAATGTCCAAGGGTATTAGACATCTCTAACCCTACCAAACCCATCTTAATTGTTACATCTGAACAGAGTCTCACAGGCATAGCAATGTCCAAGGATATCAGACATCTCTACCCATACCAAACCCATCTTAATTGTTACATCTGAACAGCGCCTCACAGGCATAGCAATGTCCAAGAGTACCGGTATCAGACATCTTGACCCATACCAAACCCATCTTAATTGTTACATCTGAACAGTGCCTCACAGGCATAGCAATGTCCAAGAGTACCGGTATCAGACATCTTGACCCATACCAAACCCATCTTAATTGTTACATCTGAACAGAGCTTCACAGGCATAGCAATGTCCAAGAGCATCAGACATCTCTTTAGGCATGGATCACCAACCAAGGATCCCACGCTGGGACTGGGGGATACAAGATGGATGGACTGGATGTATTATTCAAGGCGGCAAGCGGCATCCCATAGAGAATAGAAGAGCTTCAAGGAAGGAAATACTTCTTCGGGAGAGTAAGTAAGATGACCAAGAATTCACAATGAGCCTATATCTCTCTCATGTGTTGCTTTAAAAGAGCAGGATTTAAAGCAAATAAATATTGTCTATGTACAGCCAGCAGGGCCTTTAAATTATGGAATTTATTTCTTGAAATGCTAGAGCGCCGTAATGGCCGCCTTGCTAAAGCCAGGGCAATAATCGGGGCAGCGCCAGGAGCCTCACGACGTGACGGACATGTGCGCTATGTAAGAAGCCACCATTATTATTATTATTATTATTATATGTATAGAAACTTCCTCCTGGCTCTTAACTGATAATGGTTTAGGATCATAGCTCTTGAAAGACAACTAAAATCATGGTATTATGAGCTTTGTTTCCAGGTAGACCCATGTACATTTCTAATTATTATGCTGATTCATATAAATCAGTACGAAATCATTTATCATCACACCTTTTTTAAAACATTTGTTTCTTCTTCACATAATGTTACGACACTGTTGACAGCTCACTAAAATGTCACATAGAGAGAGAGATAGAGAGAGAGAGAGAGAGAGAGAGAGAGAGAGAGAGAGAGAGAGAGCGAGAGGGGGTGGAAGAAACAGTAGATACATGACGTGATGAAAATATGACAGCCCGGATCTTATCTACACAATCAGTTTCCTGCGTTTCCATTCAATATCAACTGGCACTCTATTGATGCAAGCCCGTGCAATCAATAATGCATAATTTTTAATGCAATCTTGACCAGTCACTGATACCAAGCTTGTTTTGACCATACCTCTCAATTTTATATGAACTTGGAGCACGAAACTGTAAATTATATACAATTGAATACACATCGCTGGTCATGAAGAGAGAAAGAGAGAGAGAGAGAGGGAAAGAGAGAGAGAGAGAAGGGGGAGAAAGAGAGAGAGAGAGAGAGAGAGAGAGGGAGGAAGAGAAAGGGAGAGAGAGGAAGAGAGAGGAAGGGAGGTAGAGAGGGGGAAAGAGAAAAATAGAGAGAAGGAAAGAGATAGAGTTAGAGAGAGAGAGAGAAAGGGAGATATATATATATATATATATATATAGAGAGAGAGAGAGAGAGAGAGAGAGAGAGTAAGAAAGAAACAGAGAAAAGAGAGAGAGGGAGAGAGAGGCAGAGAGAAGGACAGAGAGGGAGAGAGAAGGGCAGAGAGAGAAAGGGAGATATATATATATAGAGAGAGAGAGAGAGATAAAGATAGAGAGGAAGAGACTGAGAAAGAGATAGAGAGAGAGAGAGAGAGAGAAGGGTACACAAAGAAAGATATATATATATATATATATATATATATATTTTATAGAGATAGAAAGGTAATGAGAAAGAGAAATAGACAGACACTGAGAGAGAGAAGAGGGAGGGAGAACAAGCAATCAAAATGGTGGACTTGCTCCTGCTTACATAACGTCTGCTAAGAACTACGAGGCATCAATTATAAACAGAAGTTTATGAGTTAACGCCATTCCGGTGTAAGCAGACGATATTAACTATACAAACTAATAGAAAAGGCATACATGAGTGCGTGCTAGGCAGGGTCCATTGAAACATACATTACTCTACGCGTCGGCTTGCGTAAGCAAAGTGTGAGGACGTTGTCAGGGCGAGTGAAAATTAATAAAACAAGATGCACATGGGTGGGCTTTTAATGAAACAAGTAGGATGTTGGGAATTAAGAATATTGTAGCTAATGAGATTTTTATTTGACTACACTGAGAACTCAAGATGCTTAGATAAATACAATATAAGGTCTGGGCCCTGTACTAAAATAGGGAGTTTAATTGAAGTCATATTTCATAGAGATAAGATCGTTTTTATTTTTTAGCAAAAAAACATGAAAAGAGTTCTTTGAATCCTGAATATTATATATCAATATCATTAGCTGGAGTAGAAATGAAACTGTGAACATAGCTTGACAAAGCAACTAATACTAAAGCAGCTGTCTTCATCACCATCATCATCACAATTATCACCATCATCATCATCATCATCATCATCATCACCATCAACATCATCACCATCATCTTTACCCTCCACATCACCATCACCATCACCATCATCATCATCAATACCATTAACATTATCACCACCACTTCCCAACCCTATCAATACCACCACCACCTCTACCAATATCATCACCACCATTTGTCATCATCATGACCCCAATACTTCTTCCAAAGAATATCATCAACCTGATGCAACAAACTGCAATCAGGCGCATTCCTAACGCGACAGGAAATATTTGTCATGGTTTCGTGCTCACATCATCAGTCATGGATGCATTCCTAATGGACTTCTTAACGTTTGTTAAGATCGAGCCAAAAAGGGGTTAACTCAGTGTAAAAGAATACAGGTTAGCGCCCTTCTGGCTCTCTCAGCAGATCGTCACACACAGGATACTTCATGTTGATTTCATGGTTAGGTAGACAATTTTGACGCCACTTTTTGCACGGCTGCATCAGGACTTTTTTACGCTTTCAATACTGGGATGCATTTCTTCATAACAATTATTAATGCTTGAGACTACAAACAGCAGTTGTACTTTTCCACAAATTCATCAACGTCAAGATAGGTCCATGTAGCTTAGCGTAATGAAGTGGCATGATAAACGTGTCAGGAATCCAAAATGCATGATTGTTGAAACTCGTATTTTTATGACATTGACATAGAACCATATAATCATGAAATGAAGCAAGTAGATCCCTCTAATAAATTGATTGGGTTTAAAATTACTAAATCGTCATTCCATACGTCTAAATACAATTTTGATTTCCTCCCCCTCCTCCCTAATAAAAAAAAAGCACAATGCCTTTTACCATCCCGACGTATCTTTTCTCATCACTATGTTTTTCCTATGTACCTTTACATCAGTTCAAAAGTAAACTGTCACTTGATAAACTTACCAATGTTACATTTAAGTTTTTTAGTTAAAAAAGAATGCTTTATTAAAGAAGAGACAAAAGAGATTGAGATCTAAAAAATCTTCATAACGGCCAGGGGAGTGTTTCACAAAGATCCTAAGTCCAACTTAACTCTAGGTTGGACTTCAAGATTATGGAGAGCCATTTGTAGCCTTAAAATAAAATACATTAAAAAGTAAAAATTCAACTATTTTAGACTTTACATACATTCCAAATCAAGAACATGAAATCTCCTTGATAATAGAAAATATCAATGATTTGAATCAACATTTTATGCCTTTTAAAATAACTTTTACAAAATATTTTCAAGGATGCTAATGACTTTCCATAAGTCTAACTTAGTGATAAATTCAACTTAGGATCTTTGTGAATCACCCCCCCCCCCCCAAAGTCTCTAATGAGGGATCCACACATTCAGTATTAAAATTAAGGCATCATAAGGTGTCAAAACTCTTTTGACGATGCCTCGGAGGACACTCAATTAATTCATCTGACCCAGAAACGAGGAGATGGAAAACCAACATGGCAGTGCAAGAGGCTACTGGGATGCTGGATGTTGATTGCAGCATTCCAGAGATAGTGATACCTACATGGACCTACCCTCCTCCTACTACCTATCTAATGCAGATGGAGACATACAAGAAGGTCACAGGGGTCAGAGCAATATAATGAGTGTCTTAGTCTACAAATTCAGACACCTAGCTCTCTCTATTGAAAGGCTGCATCTGTACATGTGATGTAATAAAGGAATTGTAGCACAGGGCCACATGCTAACTGTTTTAGCAATGCATCAATTTGGACTTTTTAGGGTCTGTATAAAAAACATAAGCCCTGTGTTATTTTCTTTTTGGTGGGGGGGGGGGGGGGTGAGCAGTTAGGAGGGCTGATGTATGCTAGGTGTCTGTAAGTGCTGAGCTCTGATGTAGTCTAAACATAAAGTTATCTGCGCTTTAAAGCCATTGTCAAATAAAGATTGAATGGCAGAAAACAAAATATTGTAATTCATACTGGAGGGTCTCAATTATCTAGACAAGACTGGTCTAAACAATTATGTGGTTTATGTACTTTAACATGTAGCTCTGGAATAGGACACAAGTCACACAACCATATGGAGCTGATTTATCATAGGGAGATATTGAAGTCAATACTAATGCCATAAACCACAGCCACCTTTGCAAGACAATTTGTGCATTTCATCGGAAAGATATGAGAAAGTACAAACAAATATCCATTTTTTTTCAGACTAGAAAGCACAAATATGCAATAGAAAACTATCCTAGGTAGCAACGGAAAAATAAATATTTGGTTTTCTGTCATACAAACACTATTCACCCGTTAACTGATTACTATACTGACATACAACATGTCCTTTTGCTACTGAAATGGGTTCATCATGTGACCTGCATCATTCAACATGGCCGTAGCTTGCAGCTAGGCACAGCAGGTATCTAAAGCCCCATTAATGAATACCAAGGCATCCGCAAGTACGTGTTGTGGCATCGCATACATGTCTATGTGAAAGACTTGAGGTGGATTATAACACAAAGGCCTGCCTGCCTGGAAACATTCAATGCTTATCTAATAAGGCATGCCTTGAAATATGGATTACATGAAGTGTATTGTTGCCATGGTGACAGCACACAAAAGATGCTTGGTAACAGATGAAAAGCAAGATTAAGTTTGCATGGCTCTTATCTACAGTAGATGAAAACATATAGCATATCCATTGTAGGCCACAGAAAGAAGAGAAAAATACTTCTGATGCATTTCGTATATGCTGATAAAGAGGCTAGCTTTTAAATATTGTTTACTTTGCTTTGCCAACTATTATTTATTTAAAAAATTGATGTCTGAGTGATTATCATTGATATCATTATACTTGCATGAATATCATGAGATGAATTTTTTTTTTCACTGCTGACAAAATGTAGCCTACATGTAAGATCTACAATTTCTAAACCAAGCTGCTATCTTTGCTTTAATTTGGCATGTAGTTGTAATTAGAATTATTACCTAGAATTACTACAAATGCAAACAACTATCTTTTTTTTTTGGTGTGATGTTTACCTCAGACTGGTGAAAATGTATCACTAAAATAGTTCTGGCAATCTTGTAATGTGCAGGATTTCTATCACTAGGCTGCATGCATAAATGTAGCCCTTTAAGGATTACAAGTAGAAGAAAATGTTCAAAACAAAGCATATGTTTGCAGATTATGATGTAATATTCATAATTTCATATACATTTGCCATTAAATCAATTTCATATAGCACCTCCACAAATGCTCTACACTGTAATATACGTGAATGCATGGGAAATTTACAACGCTGCTTCGTAAATGTCACCCTTTACATGCCCCCTCTGTATCAACACACAGCGAACCAAATACAGCTCCAATGTATACACACAAACACGCACCTACACACTTCCATTCACTATACACTATCAATAGACAAGCTTCACCCCTGGTTTCAACCTTACAGGCCTTTGATTAAATGCACCCCAGAAAAACACAAACATTACGATGTTGGCCACAAGAGGGGGCTATTCACAAAACATACATCTGCCAAATTTAGCTAATTGAGGGTCTACATCTCTCCCTCCTCATCCGCCAAAGGATGACACTAAGGAATTTCACAGTTGGAGGAAGTTTTGGAGTTTCAAATTATGTTCCTGAGAAACTATTTTAAGCTCTATACCTTTTAATATGTCTTCCTTTGCTCTACGTGAAACTCCATAGACTGTAGATAAAGGGTTTTATGACATTGTGCATTGCGATCTGTCCGACATAAGCCTTTTATCCATTTATTTAAATATCAAAAAGTTAAAACCTATTTTGCCTTTGGATATTCAAATCTGTATCAAAATATTATATGAACATCTTGAATCTGAGAGTCTAAATCCTCCTCGAACATTTATGGAGATAAGCAATATTTCCTGACTAAAAAATAGTTACGAAATTTGAAAAATAATGAAGTGGCTTTTTCTTGCTTTGGAAAGATATTTAAAAACTTTCCCAAAATAAAAAAATTCATTAAAAATGATCCCATTAGATATCCTCTAGCTCTTAAATCAGTTTATGCCTACCAGAGACTTTCAATATAATACATACAGTTGGGCCCCCCTAAGTTTTCATACACCTGGAAGAAAAATATTTTACTCACATTCTCAGAACTGCACTCATTCCTATTAGGAGTCACATATATAAATGCCACAGAGAGATTAGTGATGTATATGCTATATCCTGGAGTGAAAAGTGGGCAGGAATAAGTGGAGTTTTGATAATGTATAATATATTGCTTTTCTACCTGGTAAACTTTCGGGCCCAACTGTAAGTCCCAGCTTTGTTTATTAGCTGTCATGTCATAAACAAGCAACAAACAAACTATCATGTCATAAACAAGCAACAAACAAACTGTCACGTCATAAACAATCAGTAAAATCCTGTTATATGATATGACAAGAACAAACTATATCTGATGTGCCGGTACAGATGGAGATTGTGATAAACTACCCATCTCGCCAAATTGCCTGTGAGGAGCCAGATGAGGTAGTATTTATTTTAAAAGCAATATTCTTTATGACAAATCAAGTGCATTTCCATTTTCTGGGAATGGCTATAAAATTGATGGCTATTTTCAGCAAAGTGCAGTTTTATGTCCATGTGTGATCTCGCTGAGTAGCGAGAAACATGTTTATGTTATTGATCCCAGTACATTACGACAAGTACAGGCACTCTGTCAAAGCAAGCAGTCCGGTGAAACCCCTGCATGTAACTTAATAAAATGACATCCTCTTTTTATCAACCTATGGACTGCCAAATTCTCTTATTCAATTTGCTGAATACAGGGTCTAACTTGTTCTCATAGGCAAGGTGTTGAAAAGAAAAGCACTCTACATAACATTCAGACATTTCTGTCATTCTTTTCTTATTTTAGAACAGGCATTTTCACTATTTGCTTAGGAAGTGCAGCCAGTGCCATCCAAGCGATATTAGATTAGAGAGTGTGAGCTGGGGAAGCTCATGTTACGAACATCGGATTAGGGAATTTGTCCCAAAGTGTTGCATTGTGGGTTGTGGGATGTCTCACACATGGTAATACCATGTAACACCATGTCACTGGCGATGACATCGTGGAAAAGGAAAAAATATGGGGAAGGAAAAAAGATGGGGAAGGAAAAACGATGGGGGAGTGTCTTAAACAGAAGGAAATTCACTCTCAGGGTGAACTTTAGTTGGATGACCTATAAAATTGTCTGGAAAGGGTGAGTTTGGAGGTCTGCGAGATGAGTTAAAAGTGATGGAGACTAAGAGCTTGTGGCTGGTAGAAAGAAAAGTGAAGACGGAAGGGAAATGTCAAAGGGAAGGAATTTAAAGGACCTTCTTCTTCCATCCCCTCTTTCGTCCCCTGAAGATGGGAGTATGTGTGATAATGATGATCTTCATTTTATGATCTTGTTATACTTTATATATGAATATTGTAAAGTGCATTGAAATTGCAACAGGCATGAAATGCGCTATAAAAGAACTAAGTATTGTTATTATTATTATTATTATTATTATTATTATGAAGCTCTATGCAGTAAAAAAAAAGTACATTAGAAATGGGTAAGGTATAGGTTGGAATATGAACTCTCTCCTTTTGCATTAAGATAATAAAATCTGACGACTTCTACATATTTGCTTATCAAATTGAGCGTTCATATAATTGTCTGTTTGGAGGAAGACGGGCATTAAACACTTACACTTTAACACAGAGTAAATGCCGTTCTGGCTCTGAATTTATGATATAATATGTCAAGCAAAAAAAGGATTAAAATAATGTATGTCCATGCTTGTGACTAAGTCAAGAAGTTGATACAGTTTGAACATAAAATGCAAGACAAAATATAATCTATCCTTTTTAAAGTGATTTTAACAACAAATCAGAAGGGGAAAAAATAAATAGCTGCCAAAATATGAAAACGGGACAAAAATTAAATGACAAAGCATAACATCAATGACAGGGGTGACACAAAAAATAATACACCATATACAGTGACAAGTGATGACAAAGACAATCTTATGAAGATGAAGACTTATTGGAACAGTATAAAATGATACCAATTGGTGGAGGACAAAATGACAAGAAAGCTGGGTAAGAAATTATACTTAAAAAAATTATTTATATTTAAAAGTGTGATGAATGAAGACAAAGAAACAAGATAAGAAAAGTCAGGAAAAAAATCATTCACTCATATATGGAGCTGTCATTTAAGAAAAACTGTCGTGACCTGCCTATAAGAGGTCAATAGATCAAGCATAATGCCATTTCATGGAATGAATGTGAGTTGTTGAAAAACGATCTACAAAGAGGGAAAACATCTTATCCTAGAAAACACCTAGGTGCTGGTGTTCAAAAGTGTAAACAAGAGTAGAAAGAGTAGAAAACCAGAAAGAGGGTAAAAAACAAGTTTGACAGACAATGACAAACAATGACAGACATTTATGAACAAACAAATGTACTACAGGAAAGGAGATGGAACAGACAGAAAGAATGATTTGTTGGCAGATGAATAAGAACGATAATCGATGTAACTTATATTGAGCCAAATCCACTCTATAGAGTACTCAAGGCGGATATACTTACGGATACGGATATACTGATGTCAAGTGATAGATGGATATTTACACAAACAGAGGGATAAGCTAGATCTAGATAGGCAGGAGTGGTAATAATAATGTTATCAAATAATCTTAACATGGCCGCAAGGGAAATGTAGATGAGGAAATGCCTTAACAATGTGCAATCTACTGGAAATTAGAAACAGGAAATACATTTAAGAAATTTGTAAAACAGACTCGGAGTACACTGCACATGAAATCAGATGTACTGAGATACAGGGTAGTATGAGAGATCAAGATAGATAATTGTTAAAGGAAATAGGAGAGGCATGAAAGAATGAGAGTAATGATTGGACAGAGAGGCACAGAGAGAGATCATCAAGATTGGTTCGTTGAACAAATCTAATTTTGTATTTCTGTTTAAATTTTTCGTTTTGGTTAGAGGTCAATTTGAAAGTCAGAAGAAGTCAGTTTAAAATCGCTGTATAGGAAAAGCATAAGAACAAAAGATGGAGATTTACATTGTGAAATGGTGAGTAAGAGAGAGAGAGAAGGAGGGGGGAGAGAGAGAGGGGAGGGGGGGGGGGGAGAGAGAGGGGAGGGGGAGAGAGAGGGGAGGGGGAGAGAGAGAGAGAGGGGGGGGAGAAGAGATAGATGTTGAGATGTTGAGATGTTGAGTATAAATATGGGAAAGGCATGAGAAAAAGAGACAGAGATAGGAACAGTGAGTGATAGAGAGAGAGGAGTACAATAGAAAGACAGCAAATGAGAGAGAAAAAAAGAAAGAGAGGGAGTGAGGGAGAGAGAAAGAAAGAGAGAGAGAGAGAGAAATAAGAGAGAGAGAGAAAGAGAAATAAGAGAGAGAAAGAGAAATAAGAGAGAGAGAGAGAGAAAGAGAGAAAGAAAGAGAGAGTGAAAGAAAGAGAGAGAGAAAGAAAGAGAGAGAGAAAGAAAGAGAGAAAGAAAAAAGGGTGTACACCATGCTTGCTTTAGGGAGAAGATAAAAGGAATGTGAGACAGAGAAGACGAGAGCCAAGACGCACCTACAATAAGCCAACAGTCATGACTGTGCATACCGAATGAGAGAGGTCTTCTCTTTGCACCAACACATTCGTATTGTCTCAGGGTAAGTGGCCAATCAATAAACTGACATTTAAAATGTCATGCAGACAGAAGGGCTTTCGGCTGCTACGCTAATAAACGAGAGGCTCTCCTCATCGTCGCGTCCAGCTCCTGGCTGTCATCGTCGCAAGACGAGAACGCCAAAGGTGGAAATGATGACTTGACATTTCCAATGTCTGTCTGTCTCTCTCTCTGATGGAATAGGAACAATCAACATACAACTCATCATTGTAAGTGATAGCAACACTTGAACACATACACACCAAAACATTTAAACTAATTACTTTCATGTCATTCAAATTCCTTGATGTGGTCTTCATCAAATTATGAATTTGCAGAATCCCTTGTTCTCCATGTAGTTCTGGGCCCTGTTTCACAAAACTTGTCATCAGTGACAAATGACAGTTTTCGTTATAAGCTACTGAAACCTTTGCTCCTGATTGGTTATCAGCAGATATGTCACTAATTTTGCCATTTGTCATTGAAAAAAGGCTTTGTGAAATGGGTCCCAGGAGAATATCATCTTAATTTCCTCTGCTAGAGCTACTTTTAAATCAGTTATTGTGCTCATATATATTTTGACACTTGACAGACTTTTTGTAAATGGGTCTTTCTTTTTATTTAAAAATAGCTATATCTCAAGACTTCAGAGGGCATCTATTTACTTCCGTACATACTTACTTGCTTACTTATTTACATACTTAATTCCCTACTTACGTACTGACAGACTTACTCATTCACTGACTTTACTTTACCTCACTTACTTACTAACCCACTTACTTCCTTCCTTCTTTACTTATTTACATCATTACATATTGACAGGCTTACTTAATTCCTTCCTTCCTTCCTTCCTTCCTTCCTTACTTACTTATAAATGTACAAGTAGATCCAATACCATATTTATCTAAATGCAAAGAGCTACAAAGAATGTCTTTCATAAGCATTCCTATGATAAGTATCTGATGAAAATGAAAAATATTTTCACCTTCCCCTTCACCCCATTCATAAGCTCTTACATACCTGCCATCTGTAAAGATACTTAAATGGCTTCAATGTAAGCTTCTAAACAAGATTATGGTAGTACTGGATAAAGCACTAGATCTTTTATAAATCCTCCCTACAGGCAGGGCTACGTTAAAGTGGGGCATGGGCGAGGGTAACATTAAGGTTCTATCTGACCAGGTTTTCTCACCAGGTTAAAAAAAGAAGAAGAAAACTTGAAAAGAAACAAATCAAACTAATTCATCCTGCGATGATCATTCAAAGCATTTATCATATATATAGTGCCATACAATTATTTTTGTTTAAACAATTAAAAGCCCAATGAATTCAGTCTTCTCACATTCAATAAAATAGAATATTTCTTGACCATTCAAGAAATACCATAAATATGGTCGGTCTGTTATAGAACTGTTATAGACATCACAACATATTAATGCGTGTGTTTTAAAGTTAAATCTGAGATGGAAGGCCCTACGTGTTATTAGTATCTGTAATATTGTGTAATATTGAAGCCCTAAAAAAATTGGGCTTCAAAATGATCAAGAAGTGCCTCAAAAAAGTAAAAATCTTTGAGTGACCGATTTTACCATACTCGTTTTCCCCAATAGACTGTAGTGTTATGAAAACCGTTCGGAAAACACAAAATTTGGTTTTAATTTCCAATCATAAATATCTTGGTAATCATGACAGGCGATGGGCTTGTAACAGTCATGGGTTCCTGACTGACCTAAAGGTTTATGATTATCATTGCAGCATGAGCTAAATCCAGGATTTTGTTTCAGAATCTGAGACAAAGTTACTGAATCCCTTTAATACTGTGTGCACTTCTATGGCTAATATATTTCATCATAGATCCCATAACTGACCATGCAGTGAAGTATGAAACTATATTTGTAGAGATAGCCTTGTAAGGTGTGAGATAAACTTCATTGTCTGGGTACACCAGACCAAGATTAAACAACTCACAATTCCGCTATTGTTGAGGAGTTTACATGGCTGAATTAGTAAATATTTATCATCGGCTATATAGCGGGGTATAGATCTTTAATAGAAAACATCATGTGATGGGTGAATAAATATAGGTGTATAGTTACAAAATTAGTCACCTACTGCATTAGATGAGTCATTCATGTTTTATGATCAAATTTGTTTTCTTCATTAATTAGGGCCACTGATTCATAATTAGTAGTAGTATCAACCGTTGATGATGATGATGATGATGATGAAGAAAAACACAAACTGGCAGTAAAAGTAGGATTAAGTAATGGTGATGGTAGTAGTGGCAGTAGTAGAGTTCATGGTGGGGTAGGGCTGGGGGTTAGGGTTGTGATAGTTGTAGTGTTAGTGGTAGATTTTGTGGTATGACGGTGGAAGTGGTGATAGTAATAGTAGTGGTAGGGGCAGTGGTAGTGGTATAGATAGGGGTAGTAGTAATGGTTGTGGTAGTGGTGGTAGTATATAGTGGGAGTGGTTGTGATAGTAGTGGTGGTAGTGGTTGTGGTTGTGGGTGTGATGGCCATATAGAAGATATTGTAGGGAAGCAGCAACAGCTGAGGTATATATAGCCGGAGTAGTAGCACCAGAATCAGCATTAATAGCAGAAGTGTAGTGGCAGCAGGAAAAAGTATTTATGTCACTAATATACCATTTAACTGAAGATACTTAAATATCAGTATGAAATTCCCATATTGAGTTGAATTTTTATTATCCAAACGTTAAAATACATTATTTTTTATATTATATTAATATTACGTTATATATTATGTTATCGTTCCAATTGCAACATGTTATTGATTTTATTCTCATTTTTTTCATTATGATTTTGTCTGTTTGCTTTCTGTTCCTGTATTCATTACTACATTTTTTTCTCCTTTTGTTACCGGATTTGTAACCGGATATATGTTATTGTATAATTTGTAACCCTGCCTTTTGTCAGTCAATGAGGAAATACTTCTCTTCTTCTGGCTGAGGACCTGGGTAATTTCAATGTAACCTCTTTAATTTCATTCTTATGAAATAAAGATGACTTCTATATTAAGCTGAAACATAATGGTGCAAAATTGGACAGACAATTACCATACATGTTTTCAAGTCTAGACAAGAACAAAGGATTATGTTAAGTATATATATGTGTGTTATACATAAAAGGACAAGGATAAATCATCTATCTGGAACAGGAAGGAAATTAAAACATATTTTAACAAAGAGCTAACACCCCTCAGACTCCAAACAAACAAAATGGCTTATTCATGTTATTCGCATAAGTATTGACAGAGTCTTATACCTTTAAAGATAAAGTTGATTTCTGGTTAAACAATTTGTGAAGAAACTAAATTGTGTCTACAAGTTATTTCTAAATGTTGTTTATATGTACTTCATAGGAATAATTACAGAAAGTGATGTTGGGAATTATTAAAATGATAACAAAAATTGGATTTATTTTAAGCTGGCTGAAAATCAAACAAACGCACTGCACACAAATTATGGTATACGGGGCTAACACATATATTGATTCACAATTTGGTTCCGAGTTTAAAAGTATTTCTCGTCATATATATATACCACATGAGGGTATTTCAAGTGAAATCCTTTACATGTGACATTTCTACAGTGATATTCTTTCATTTAAGAATAAAACCAATGAGAAAATTTCAAATCATTCTTTATCTTTAGTCTTTACTAGTACGTAACCTTAACTTTAAGCCCAAACTCAGATATCTCATGAAGAGCAAATATACCTCTCTACATATAGACCATGTGAGTGCGTCATTCCTCCCAATCGCGTTCGCACAAGGTATGGTCATGTACGGCAAACATTAACCCTGCGTTCAAACATGGACCTACTACAACTTTCAAACTACCAGCATTCATCATTGAGCTCTACGATTCTTTCATATCTATACAAGTCATTAACTTTGTCCTAGTCCAAATGTTGTATAAAGAAACGTCATATTACTGAACGTTGTATAGTGAAATGCCTATTGAAGCATCGTCTCAGATGACTTTTAGTTTGTTTTTTGTTTTTTTGTTTTGACAAAGAATCAAGGTCCATCTCTAGCCTCAATGTTATATAAAACAAAAATCTTAAAAGCCAGCTGGGCTTCATATCATGAGTGGTACTTATGATAGGCCACCTGCAATATAAACTGACCTCATCAAAATTATTTTCTTTCTACAACATTTTTTTTAATACAAAGTTGTTTTTAGTGTTTCCCTGTACATTAATTCTTTAAAAAATGTCTCTTTATACGAATTTTATCTAAATAGTCTGAACAGACCATAAATTGCTCTCTATTCAGCTCAAATTGCTCACTAATCACTTGGTCTTGCCCTGGACGACATTAAAGAGGCTTCTTTTACTTTCATTGTACCAGTTCTATATACCAGTACAGCGTGAAGCCTGCCCTGATTTTCCTTCCTTCCTTGTTTCCACTGTTTTATTTTCCTTGAAGGCATTGATCAAGGTAAAGCTGGTTTCATTTGCAAACTATAGAGGCTTCTGAGTTATTTTTTATGTAATCACCAACATATAAAACTGAACATTAGTACATTCAGGCTTACACAAGAGCACATGCTTATCTCCATTCAGAAATACAAGACAATATTTTCATTTCAAATCTTGTTTAATTATGAATATTCTTATTTTGCAAGTCATTTTTTTAAGGATTGCATCCTTACCACCCAAACACGACGCACACTAAGTATTAAGATTTCTGAAAGCATGTTCCCAGATACATCACTTACATAAATTATTTAATTGCTGATATTTCATAATCTAATTCACTTTCATCAATCACACAAATGTACTCATCTTTTTTTTAATGATAGACTATAACCAAAAGATATACACATTTATATTTTTGCTGCAAACTTTGAAGTTGAGTGTCTTTCTCAATCATGATCAACATAACCATCCCTTAAAATGCGATAGGGGCAAATTTTCTTTGCCAAAGTTTCAATCAAGTTTCGAACTATCAGAGAACAAGACCTAAATCATGAAATGCACTAAGGTCAATGGCGCAATTAAGATTGAGTACACGGTTTGTATGCCGAGATAAACAATGATATAAATTTGACTTGAAATCTTGTCATGTAAATCATGTTTTATGATGCTTCTTAGGGAATTAGGTAGGAAGACGGTTGACATACTCTAAGTACATTGCATCATCTAAAGTACTCTATAAATCAACTGCTTAAAGCAAGAAGGGCATAATATACCTCTGTGTAACACTATAAGTTAAAGCCCTTCTGGCTCCAAACAGACAAAATATATTTTTGTTCTCTCTCTCTCTCTCTCTCTCTCCCTCCCACTCTCTCTCATTCTCTCTCTCTCTTTACTTCCCCACATTTAACTGTCTGTTTCTTTTTTTAAACATTGTTTCCTTTACCCTCCTCTCTCTCTCTCTCTCTCTCTCTCTCTCCCTCTGTCTGTTCGTCTGTCTGTCTGTCTCTGTTTCTGTTTCTCTCTGTAGGGCTCTCTTTCTCTCTCTCTCTGTCTGTCTGCCTGTCTATCTGTTTGTCTCTCTCTCTCTCTCTCTCTGTCTCTCTCCCACTGTCTGTCTCTCTTTCCCTGTTTCTCCCTGTAGCGCTCTCCCTCTCTCTCTCTCTCTCTCTCTCTCTCTCTCTCTCTCTCTCTCTCCCTCTTTCTCTATGTCTCTCACTCTCTCTCTCCCTCTCTCTCTCCCTCTCTCTCTCTCCCTCTCTCTATGTCTCACTCTCTCTCTCTCTCTCCCTCTCTGAATCTATTGCTCCATCATTCACCCTCTTCTTGAGAGTTCATGTATGTAAACATGGCACTAAAATATAAACCTATTAGCTCATGCTTGAAAATTACTGTTTGTTCGTTTACAGTGATACAAATACATTTTGAACTATGGACCACAGGCATAAAATTTATACCAGTTAAAGATTTATTTTGTGATTTCATATCACTGTGTAAGAAACAATTGCTTCATCGGAGACATACATAGTCTACTTAATTTCTCTCTTTCTCTTCTTCTTTCTTTCTTTTAGTTTTCACTTCCTCTTTTTTCTAAATGAATAATTACTTTCTAATTAAAAAAACATGCACGTAAATATTTCATTACAAGCACTGTCAAAAATTTTCTATTTAGACGTCTATTAAGATATTCATCAACAGCAACTGAATTATTTTTCAGTCCCCAATTCTGATAAAGCATGGTCCACAAAATTAAAACACAGTTATAACATGCAAACCCATAACTTCCATACCAATCCAATCCAATCCAAAAGATATTTGATATAGCGCCTTTTCCTTGCAGTTACAAAGCCAGGGGGGGGGGGGGGGGTCTTATTCATTTATTTCAAAAGTAATTATTACAAGAAATTAAGATGGCAGCTGCATAAAATTTGCCCCAAATAAAAATTTATGAGCCGACTTTGAGATGCATTTGTTAATCGCCTACTGAGAACCAGTAGGATGCCAACCCATGCATCTGAACACTGCATTAATGCCCTTTTGGCGCTCAGCAGACAAAATAATTGTCTGTTTAGAGCCACAAGGTTTTTAACTCTGTGTTAGAGCATATGAGTTCACGCCCTCAACAATAAGTTCAATCTAGATGTCAGAGGTCAAAGATCAGAGGGGGGTCATTATTAGAATTGTCAAGTTTGATTACCTTCTCGCCTCCCTCATCCGAAGAGAACTCATCTGGAAGAGACCCATATGAGTCATACTGGTTTTGATCCCCCATCGCGGTTGTGAAGGCAGTGGTTCCACTGGGTCAATTAGTTGAGAAATGGTCACCGGCTCGACTCACCTCAGTGTCTTCACCTCGGTGTCTACCACTCAAGGACTTGTAAAGAGATCCTTTCAGTTGTTTGAGGTCTACAAATCGATATCTGTCTGGTTTCGAGGTATCAGACCTCAGATTTATTCAGCCGTAACAACCTCAAAAAATGTACTTTTCAAATGCAAAGAAGGAATGTATTAATTCAACGTTGCAGAGTCAGTTCTGTATTGCTTTAATTAACAAGGTGTTTGGAATAACAATAGTATTGGTTTCTTGATGGTAATTATTGCCAGTTTGTTCTCAGATACCCTGGTAGGAAGATAAGCTGTATTCGATCACTAGAGGAATGTATTAACAAAATGAACTCATCTCCTGTCCAATGGCATGAAACTCTTCAATTATTTCAGGTTCGGTGTTCCAAAGTTATCTCCACAGTGACAATTACGTCCACTGTCAAGCCGATTGCTTTGTAAATCAGCTCCCGTTTGTCGTAGTCGAAAGTGCAAATTCTTTTTTACAGGTATAGTAAGGTCAAACGCACGAGCACATTCCTGAAAAAAACTTGTCTTTCACCCTCACCTTTCAAAGGAAGACTGCGTATGATTCTGTCGAACATCAAACAAACAAATGACACGCTCCATAAAACATTTCTGTTTAAATGTACATTCCAAATATTTGGATAGTTGTGCATATAACCTTTGGAAGACATCTATTACAAAAAAAATGAAATGGTCTGAGACGGTATAGATTGAGGCTTTTTAAGACCTTTTCACAAATTGGTGAGCCTCTTTAAGTACATTCAAAAGTCAAGTCATCAATTTAAAACCGATACACACGCAGCAGAGCAGAGAATATGGCCTCAATTTGGCGCGACATGGAGCCTCGAAAAGTACTATTCCTCCTTCATCACCATTTCCATATAAAGTTCACATGCACTTCGGATATCTATATTGAAATGTTCCTCTCAAATGATACGGGCGATTTAACGTTCTCCCGCGGTGGAACAGCAAAAGAGAAACGACTTGCTCAAGTTATTGTGATTTCCTAGCTGTCATTTGTACCAAACAATCCAATTCAGGTTAAAGTGACCTTTCACTAGTCCCAGCTTGATGTCAAATGGCTGCTATAGATATAGAAGTAGCTTGTGACACAGACAAAACTACTGGTAGCTTATGTATCGCCAGAGATAGAATGACACAATAATCCTTGCACAGTTCATCTTCTCTGAAAAGACGGGTCAAACATGGATTGTGAAGTTGAGATTTACTGTGTGAACAAACGCGGGAGTCCGGCGGAAGCAATGGTTCAAATATTCCACCACACTTCAACACTATTGCACAGCTAGTACAACTCAACAGAAGTGATTCATTTTGATAAACATATCACTAAAGCTCAAGGGTGCTCTCATTGATAAAGTCCAGTAAACACAAGCACTGTTGGTGAACTGTGTGCAGTATAAGGTGGCTAGAGGCTGTGATTACTTTTGTATGAAAGTACCTCAGAACAACAAAAGTTTGAATAGAACAGATGATTCCAGTCTGAAGGGGCCCCAGACGAATAAAAGGCTGCAATAGTTCATTGCTCCCAAATAATACAAGTTTAACCCTGGGGGACTAGAAATACACCTGTATTCTCTCATGTGAATGGAAGCCAAATGTATATGCAGCTAAGTAATGTTCATTGGCAGGTGATTCAATACTATTTATATATAACGTCTGCTTATTGGTATGTCTCTGTTGCTTTATAATGCCAGTCAACTCAAATACTTGCTAAACAGGCAAGTAATTGTTCATCTATAAAATAAAAGTCTTAGCTCATTCAAGACTGTCTTGTTGAAGAAAATTCTAGACAGTATCTAAAGACGGTTCCTCAATGTTGACTTCCGCGTGTCTTGGAAGACGAAGAAACTCATGAAATGGAAGAGATACTGTTTAGGGAATGTCTCCTTCTAAAAATAACTCACTTTTTCTCCTGTCTGAGACCACTTTTTTTTTTAAATGGCTGCAGACAGTAAGTTCTCAACACTGTGTTGCACTACATGTACGTACAGTGAGAAAGTTCTCAAATTCTTTGTTGCATTGCATAACCGCCAGCACATAAATGAGTTGTATCTCCTTGCAGATATGTCAAATCCAGTCTTTTATATGCTTGTTTTCTCGATTGATACTTAGTGTAAGGTGATCATGATTCCCTGGATAAGAGAATACTCCAAACTTTTCCAAACAATTAGAAAGAAAAATATTGATGTTTACATCCAAAAAGTTTTGTTTGAGTAGAAAATGCAGCTACCAGTCACTTCGTTTGGATCCAGAAAATGTGTCTTTTCCTTGGTTCTTTCAGTGTTTGCCTTGGAAGTTCATGGCATGTACCCATAGAAGACGTTCTCAATCCAAGTGAAATTGATGTTTGACATGCTAAATTTGATAGATCGTATGTTTAAAACCATACCTGCCGATGTCCGACTAACTATGGGCAATGATCCATTTTCATTAAAAAATAGGAACTGTACTATGCATAGTCCAGAGATATCGTTTGAAATGCGGTGACTTGCTAGCGAGTATCCACTTTCTGACATGTGGTAGTTCAGCTAGGACCGGACGGAAATACCACATGTATGTATGCTGTAGGTGCTTCCTGACTCTCTCCCTCTCACCACCACCATCAAAACCAACACCAGCACGACGACGGATGTCTTGTTTGGTTGGAAGCACGCTAGGCTGGGTAGACTCGAGCACGACCGACTTTGCAGTACGGTGGATCTTTCCTCCTACCAAGAGCTAGCTAGCTAGCGCTATAATCCCACACCGAGCTATGTTTGGCATAACTGGCGTGCGTTCCCAATATCACGTCGTGTGAAGCAAGGTCAGAGCAACCTACCGACAGCTGGCAGAGAAATCATAGACTGCCACTTCTCCCTCTCTTCTCCCTCTTTCATCGCCCCTCTCTCTCTCTCTCTCTCTCTCTCTCTATCTATCACCGTCTTGCTCTTCACCTTGTCCTTAGTCTTCACCATGTGTATTTACAATGTCGTCTTGCCTCATCCCCTTTCCCTTAACTTCCGCTACTCATCATCATCACCTCCTTCGTACCATTGCATTCCTCAACCTTTGCATTTCTCCAAGCTCATGCGCTTGGTACTATGTGAAACTGCCCTTCCAAAGGTTATATTACAGCAACATGAATACCAGAAATGTGTGTCCCTTTTCTTGTAACTTCAGACAATTATTTCCTTCCCCTATCTCTTTCGAATTCCATCCCCTTCTTTCTTTACTTTATCTCTCATCACATCTTGGGGAAATTAACTTTCCCTTTTAAATTGCATCTTTTTAAATACCCTCTTCCAAATCCCCCCCCCCTCTCTCTCTCTCTCTCTCTCTTTCTCTCTCTTTCTCCCTATCTTTCTTCTCTTCTCTTTCTTTCCACTGACCTTCTACTTCTTTTCTTCTCTCTTTCTCATTTCCCTTCTTTCCTCCCACCCCTCTTTCTTTTCTCTTTTTCTCTCTTTGATCACATTCCCCCTCTCTCCATCTCTCCTTCTCCCTCTTCCACTCTCTCTCTTCTCTCTCTCTATCTCCCCCCCCCCCCACTCTCCATTTGCAATAAGCCCGAACCAGCTATTCCTGGCTTTATCTGCCATGCATGCCTAACCAGCCAAAGATGACACTCGGATCTACTCTCATCTAAAAAAAATAATAATAACGGGAAAGTTCCGCTTGTTTGATTCCCACTGGAAGCAATTCCAAGCCTCGCTCTAGTGCTTGCTTTATTAACAGAACCAGGTACTGATACACTGACTAAATAGACTCAATGGTTGAGAGATACTTTCACTTTTCAGGTCACCATTCCAAAGCTGTTTGCAATGGCCATATATACCAGAGAGTACCGGTAGGCTAACAAAAACTCTGCGAGAAAGTGATTGCACTGTTTTGTATTGTTTGCAGTACACCACTTTGTGTTCAGGGAAGCAAAATATTTTCTACAAATATTTATCAAAAATAAAAGATGATTTGATTTAATTTCAAATTTTCATCCAAGTAGCTGTTCTAATCTTAATGAAATATACTCCAACTTTGAAGAGATGGATACTAATGGAAAACATATAAAAGGAATACAAAGTTTTATTTCCAATTTTCGCTTTTCTCATATCAGAATACTATCTTTATCTTTTTCTCAAAAACTATTTATTATTTGTGTTTTTATTTGTCTTGTAGTCTATCATCAAACAATCTTACAAACTCTTAGAACATTTGTATATATATTTATGTGACATTAAAAGGGGCTTTCCAAAGTGAGTAATATCACATTTCTATCATTTCTAAAAAATATGCTTTACATGCTTATATATAAAAACACCACTGGTAACATCAACAAATAAAATAATACAAATTTGATAGCTTCTTTCTTCACATGATGAAGAAGAAAGTTATATTCTATTAGGTTAATTGTCATTATGTATTGTTTTCACTTTGTTTTGTATTATTTTGTATCCTGTTATTTTGTTTTGTTTGAGGTGGCTCTCTTACTAGGATATCATGGAACTGAGATGATCATTAAAATAAGAAATATTAAATGACAGAAAGTACATAAATTCCACAAAAAATATAACTGAAACTTTACATTTTTGTACTATCTTTAACATTCAAATATAGACTTTGCAAAGTTTTATCCGATATTTCTATATCTGAGTTCATTTTTTCAGGGTCAGATTTATCTAATACATTAAATACGAATACCCAAATTAAAAACAGATGTTTATTTGACTTTTAATAGATTTATATCTATTAAATCATAGACAAACATCCTAATTAACAAATGTCAAACAAACATTACACCCAATCAAATAAACCATATCTCCATTATGTATTTTTTGAATGAGTCAGTCACAGGCAATGATACTTAATCCTTGATCTTAACCCTTTTTAAATAAAAATAAATGAATGAATAAAAAAAGACTCAATTAGCCATTAATTACCAAGGTGTAGGTACATGTAGTTCATGAAATGTTCTGATGTCAGATCGATTTTCCTTCTGGTCTGATCAAAGAGCAAATTCTACATTTTATAATCTCTTTATATAAACAAACAGTAATTTCTTTTTCAAATAATGGGAATATAAAATCCAAATGCATGTTTGTTCACGTCTGAGAGATCTAGAGAACTGAATCCAATTTATTGAAATTTATCTGGACCCATATTAAAATGATAAGAAAGTCATTTTACTTTTAAATTTGATTTATTGCACTATCAAGAAATGATAGGACAACATTATTTATAGTCAAGCTATTTTTATATCTTACATCATTTATGATAATAAATATAATAATAGTTCATTGCTTAGTAAATGCATAAAACTTAAAGAGAAGGTTGAGTTCTGGGAAGAGGTAAAAAATAATTTGTGAGCATTACTCATTATTATTATGCAAGTGTGGAAGAACATCAGTTAAGACATGTTCCCTGAAAAGCGTGGCTCTTCAAATGCCTTCATATTCTAAATATGCATGTAGCATCGTAAAAATCGGGGGCCGGCTTTTTACGCCACGTGTTCGTGTAGTCCCATATACATCTTTCTGTGCAAGTGTTTGTAACTTTACCAAGACTTGGCCAAATTTCTTATCATTTTGATGATCCCAGAACCTTGCAATACACACAAATTTTTATATGCTAGATGATCAACCTTTTCTGGTCGGTTCCACACCGTTTCTTTCACAATGCAATCGCATGACCAGAACTCAACTTCATCTTTAATAAATTAATATCTCTCATTACTGGTTGAAATTGTGTTGCTATTCTAAATTTCAATGTCTGTCCAAACATATCTCCACATCTTATAAATGTGAATTTACTGCCAATGAATCTGTATTTTGATTTATCTGTGTTCAAGTATTTTGATTACTTCACCCAAATTTCTCCCTCTTCTTCTATTTCAAGCTTTATCTTGTTTGTACTTTTCATTTCCGTCATTTTTCATTTCCTTGGTGATTTTTTGTGTGTAATGTTATTCCTACTTTGTATGTTACTGTATTTTATCTTACCAATTTTAAAGTATTGCAAAGTTTATTTGATAAAGCGTTTCAATCAATCAATCAATACCAACATGGTCTCTATGCATATCAAAACATCACTATATTAATATCACAAAAACTTACAATACACATTGTGAACAATTGTGTTTTCAGCTCAGGCTCCAGCTGAGTGATATTCCTGAAATTTTATGGGAGTTAATAATTCCAAAGTTCTGGGGCTATCTTTTGAAATTCCCTTTCCCCATATAATTTGGTCTGCACAGAAATTTCATTCTTTATGAGACATAACTCATCGCACAACAAATTATAAGAATGGTTTTTGGCAACATTAATAGGAATCAAAATAGACTGGAAAGATGATGTGTATTTCTAAATCCCCAAATCAATGTATACCTGACACCATCAATGGTAAAAGGACATGGCACTTGTAATGAAATCATTCTAATCTAGTATTTTTCCTAATCATGTCCTTCAATCTATTGGAAGTTTTAATGTTCATACAATATAATGACAAAAAAGGCAAAAAGAAGATATTTTACAAACTCTCTAAATGTTGATATTGCTATCATTACATGGATTTCCCTAATATATTCAGCCGTTAGTTGGAATGAAAATGCAAAATAAATTCACAGTATTTGACAGCAAGGATATATTCTAGTTGAGCATCATTTTGATATTTGAACTACGCCCTCTATGTTGAGATGCATTATAGGATGAAAAGACTTGGCTTCTTCAGCAAAAGTTGGTAAATGCCAGCAATAATCTTGCAGTGGCCTGTATGATAAATTTTGTTCTTCTTCTTCTTTTGCATCAACAGTTTTACAGCCTTTTCTTTGATAGTAGATACAGTGGCCCATACTCTACAAAATACAACCTGAATATGACACTAGTTTTAAGCACCACCTCAGTAAGGTATAACAAGCCAACAATGATTAGATTTTGCTTTCTAAAATTTAACATTAAGACCGAGTTCAATGCTCTCAATGACCAATAGTGGTTTGAACTGTGTAAATTTGGAAATGCTATCCACCAGAAAAGAAAACAAATCTGATGTTTATTCTTGAAATAGGTACATGATTGCAGAGTTAGGTACCATCTAGGCTAGTATTTTACCAAGAGCAGTAACAACAACAAAACAATAGGAACTCTGATTGGACACTAATTTCTTAATATTCATTATATATTTCTAAAACATTTTCAAAACTATTTGTTTCATTTAAAACGGTATATTGATAAGAAATCGTTCACGGCCAGATTGCAGATTCTTTTACGATAAGGATAGATGAAATGGATACATGCTTGATGACAGCAAAAGCAATGGAAAATGTAGGGGGTGCAACTAGCTCATGTCTTTTCTTTTTATAACCCAATGCTTCCCCGTACACAAACAAAAGGTGCCCCTATTTTTTAATCTTGTGCACCCTTTTCAAATGTCAGCTTCAAAAGGCAGCTAAAAAAAATGAGAATCTTTCGTCTTGGTCAGAATTGTTCAAGATCTGTCCCCCCCCCCCCCCTTTTTTTTTTTTTTAAAGCACTTGCTGTAAGAGCTAAGCGCAAATAATAGACAGAGAGGGAGTCTACCATTAATGTCTTTCTAAAGGCCCCTTAAATGTCTTTACTATGCACTTGTAGGCCTTCATAACGCATGATTGGATTCTCACAAGGATCGGACGCCAGATATACATACTCGTAGGTCCCAAAGGCCAAAGACAGGGAGACACTTTAGGTTTTTGAGAATGTAACGAAATGCATGGGTTGGTTCTGCATATAGACAGGAAGATTTCATTTTTTTATTTTCTGAATTTTCTTTTCTCCTCCAAATCCCCCCTCTTTCTATATATATACCTCTCTCTCTCTCTTCTCCTTCTCCCTCTCTTTTTCTCTCTTTCTTTCTCTCTTGTTCTCTCTCCATCTCTGTCTTTCTCTCTCCCCTCTCTTTTTTTTAATCTCTCTCCTCCATTTTCTTCTCTAAACCTAATTCATTCTTGCCTTCTCTCACCCAACTTTTTCTGTCTCCATCTTTATCTTTCTTATTCCCTATCCCTCCACCTTCTTCTCTCTCTCTCTCTCTCTCTCTCTATCTCATTCATTCTTGCTACCTCCTATCTCCTCCATGTCTTTTTGAACTTGCTAAAACATCTCTCTGAATTAGATATATATCTTGCTCTCGTTTTTAACTTTCTCTTCCTTTCTCTATCTTTCTCTATCGCTCTGTACGCTTGACCAATACTATTGGGATTGAGCGAGTCAGTCAGCCATAATTCTGGCATGGAGTCTTATTAGCTTAAGTGCTTTAACATGTGCAGCAAATCTAATGATGGGTCAGGCACAATTTGTAGCTATTTCTCATTTGCTGTCCTATCAAATTCCAAACTCAATCATCCTCATTTCGTCTCCATTTTCCGTTAAAATAAAACTCATGGATGGGGCAAAACAACCAGACAGTCATAATTTACTTTTGCATTCTACCATTTAACACAAATAGATATTAGAGTTAAGATGTAAGGCCTCCCATTTCAAATCGTTCTGCTGTTGAAGTAAGATGCAGAGCTTTGGACCTGACAGTTTACCTTATGTGAACGGACCCATTTGAGGAAAGAACACGAACATAATGCTGATTACTCTTTCGTCTTTTAAAAGGTCAAAGATAGAAACGGTGGAGTTCTGCTGTCTCGTGCCACCAGGCACATGTAGTATAAGCCGTGTCGCCCGTGAAGGGTGAAGCAAGGCCCCAGCATATGGCTGCTTTCTCAAAAGACAAGAAGAAATAAAACTGGAGTGCGTGGAGAAGATGAAATTAGAGAATGAAATTGGGGGCTGGTTTATAAGCTGGTTAATGCCATAATTTAAATCTATTAGTAACATTAAAAGGCCGGATGTACATTAGAGGAGGTGCATTAGGATTTGGATAGGGAGAAGGGGGCGAGATACGGATTAGGGGGAGAAAAATGAAATGGGGAGAGATACAGTGGATGAAATAGGGGGTCCTTGTAGGGTTAATGGAGAGATGGTAGTGATAGCAGTACTGATGGTAAATAGAGTATGGCTACAAACTGTTAGGAAATCATGATGGAATTAAGTTGCTTTGCTATTTGATGGCCTAAAGCTGCTTATTAATTTAAACCTTTAATATACATGTTTGAACAAGGTAATGGGGGGGGGGAACAAACAATAACAATATTGAACAGGACAATTATTTAGGTTTTTTAAAGTGAGAAGGTAGTTTAGCAAAATAAGCATCTTGAATGGTATTCCTATGTTATTTTAATCACAATACTATTCCATAAAGGTACACCGAATTCCTGTACCACCTCAATGTCAATAAAACTGTCATTTGTACAAATAAAATATGCTTTCAATTATATCACTAATAACTTTGTCTTTTGTTTTCTTGGTGCATCTTTACATGCTACTTCAAGATTCCAAAAACAAGAAATGACAGAAAAGAATATTTGTAGTATAAAGTATCTGTCTTATATTCATAATAACCTGTTTTCTCTTTGCTTTCTTAATTTTCCCCTTCTAGTCATTTAACATTAGATTATAATTACTTAATCAAGGAGCTAGCCTTCAGCAGGTCTCTGCCCTCTGCTGGCTCCTCCGCTCTAAATCTAATAAATTGTCCCCTTTTTCCTCACTTATATTCATGTGTAAGTATAATAATAACAATAATAATAGTGGGTTCTTGTATAGCACTCATATCTGTCAGACTTGACACTCCTGACGCTACATAATCATTACCCAGGCTTTAGCATGGCTGCAATTATGGCTCTCTAGCATTTCAAGGAATTAATTCATGCCAGGTAGCCATATACATCACCCGGGTCGAGTGTGGCAAATACAGATTAATGTCTTGTAAGAGGACATTGGTGCAGCGGCGAGACTTGAACCACGAACCATGTGATCCACTGTCTGGTGACGTATCCACTAGACCACGACACCTCTACAAATGGATTTATGTGTATCTATTATTAACATATCGTCGCTGTTTTCACGAAGTGACGGTAGTGAAAACAAATTGCATTCACTTTGCGTTACGATTTTCCTCACTACCGTCACTTCGTGAAAACAAGGACGATATATTTGTGTACGCTTTGATCTTTTTTTGAGTGGAAATGAATTTGAACTTGAAATTTAACTTGAACCATACTTGAAACTTGAAGATGAAACTTGATCTTGGGGTAGGCAGGAGATGGGTAGTCCTCAGGCATGGTTAGAGGATGGATCCGACTTTTGGAGGGGAGGAGGGGATTGGGCAGAGGATAGAATGGGAGGGGGTGTACCAGGGTAGTGAAGAGGGTTAGCAAAAGAGGTGTTGTGGTCGAGTGGATATGTCACCAGACTGTGAATCACAAGGTCTGCGGTTCAAGGCCCGCCGCGGCACTAATATATGTCTTTTGGCAAGACATTGATCTACATTTACCACACTCAACCCAGGTGAGGTAAATGGGTGCCTGGTAGGATTATTCCTTGAAATGCACTGTGCGCCGATATCGGTAGCTGGAGCTAAAGGTAGGGTAATAATTTCCAAAGCTCATTGGAAGCGCATAGAGACTAAGTATTATGCGCTATACAAGAACTGACTATTATTGTTATTATTATTATCATAAAAGGGTATACAGACAGAGGTTGGGAAGGGGACAGGATGGGAAGGGGACAGGATGGGAGAAGGTGTACAGGTGGAGTGTAATATCCCCTATTTAAAAAAAATCCTTGTCTTGTTGACAAATTAAAATATGAAAGGATTACCTAAAGTCCTATAGGTTGTTAGTAGCGAATTAATTTTGTTCAAGGCTTATCAAATTACAAACAACCTCGTTTTCTGAACCTCCATTGGCTACTTTTGAAATTTAGGGGGTCTTCTTTTTGCTTATTGGAGAATGATGGCAACAGTATCCACAGCATCTTAGCCTTGGTTTTAATTAACTGAAAGAAGCATTTAATTGCAAAGAGTATGATACAGTTGCACAAGAGTGAGTGAAAAAAATTCATTCCATCACTTTACATAAATAAACCCAGTCCACGTTAAAACAGTTAACCACCTAACAAAACTTACCAAATTGTGGCAAAATCAAACATTTCCCATGTAAATGAATTTCAGATGGAGGTGAAAAAGTTACAGCAGAGCAACAAGGAAAGACTTGGTATAATTGCTCATCTGTACACCATAAGAAAGAGACATGTGAGACATGCACTATGAACATGACAGACAAAGAAAGCGGACAAAATATACAGTTCCTCAGGTAGACAAAGGAACATCCCTTCACTGCTATTATGTAAAAATGTGTAGAACAGGTGAATATGCATGTGACACCTGTTCTACACATTTGTACATAATAGCAGCGAAGGGTTGTTCCTTTGTCTACCTGATGAACTGTATATTTTGTCCGCTTTGTTTGTCTGCCATATTCATAGTGATGTCAACTGTATGTCATTATATATTGCCATGGTAATGCATTTTCAAAGGAGGTTTACTAATGTCATGGCTGACCGAAGCTATAAGTAATGAATATCAAGCATTCCATCAAAATGATGAATAGTATACAACACATCAACATGAAATTACCATGTGTATATGAACCAGAAGGTTCTAGGTTCAAACTTCCAAATTAAATCATTACATATAATTAACAACTAAATTATTCATACCCTTACCAAATTTTGTAATTTTTCAAGTATTTGAAAAATTGATTTATCCCAATTTATGTTTTTTTTTGAGAATGTGACATAATAAAGCTTCCATCTGGAAGTATTCAAAAAAGGCCTTGATTCAACCAGTTCATCCATCATTCTTGAGTTATAAGAACAATCATCAAATGTTCATGGATCATCTAGTTGTCAACTGTATGCAGTTACCAAGTGTAGGTAACACTAAGTACTTGATCAGTTTGAGCACTGTTAAGATGACTATCAAACAACTTTCAGAGATACGATTCTATGATATTCAGATAAAACACATGTAAATGCGATAACACACAACAATCATCATCAGGAACTTAATCAAGAACACTTACACAATTAAAGTAATAATCTTAAAAACAAGATAAAGTTTGGGAAGGAAGGATCTACTCTATGAAATGAAATATATCAAAGAAACATTGCAAACATCACAATGAAGAAAACAGGATGTCATTATGATATTAGCAGCACAAATATTCAAACAAAACGAACATACAAATGCATAACAGCATTTTAAAGAAATGAGAAAGTGTGATTAAAATGTTTGGATAACTTTGACTACCTACTTCTTTCTCTCCCGCATCATCAGATGTGTTGTTGGCGGCTGCTGCTGTTGTCAGGAGACGCATCTTATGGCGAAAGGAGAACGATCTGTACCGTCTGCGCTTTTGGGAGGGCGGGATGAAGTAAAGACGGAAGATGTTTTCCGGATTGGAGGACTGGGCGTTTGGCATGAAGGACGCCATCGGGAAAGTCTTTTTATCGTTCGCGTGAGAACAAGAAAAAAAATAATGTTTTGACAATTAAATTGTCGGTTGCCGAGGGTTCGGCCTGGGCGGGGTGGGGATGCGAATCCACCTGGGCTTGTTGCCCCCACGGCAACGAGGCGTCTCTCTAACGCGAGGCTTGCTATCTGGGTCGCATGAGACTGCTTTATGGCAATGTTTTCAGAATAAAGATACACCCACGTGATTTGGTTAGATAAATCAAAGGGGTTTGGCGGCCTCTACCTCCCTGACATCTTGGTCTTATGTATTCATGCAAATTAAAGGATCATTCTTCTATTTCCGCAACAATTTGCTTGAAGAGAAATACGCTGTTCCCAAACGTACAATGACTCTCGGCGAATGTCTCCCTCTACAGCAATAAGGATAGAATAACGATTCTTAATCTGGTCAGTCTGCTTGCAGTCATTCCATGCCTTTTTTTTTTTTGCAAAAAAAAAAGATGATTGAGTGGCTATAGATCAGAATCTTTGTCAGATAATTGCATTCATGTCATTTGTGGCAGAATAGTCACTAGGGGTAGGGGATAGCATAAGAGATTACGATATACAACTCTTCCTCCAAGCTAAATCCGGTGTCCCCTTAAATCCCACATGATGGATAGCCGTTTGCGCTAAAAACACAACATGGACCGCGCTCTCGCTGTAATCAGTCTAAAAAAGACCGATGGTGTTTTGATAAAATCTCAGAGGAATTAAAACAATATATCACAGGTGCACGCGAGAACTTGTATTCATGCCAATGGCCAAATTGAATTTGTAGTCGTCCCAAACAGCGCCGGGGAGCGTGACGAGGTAGTCGGCGGGAATGTTTTCACGACTTCTGGAGGAAATAAAGAGAGCATGGCTCAGTCCGACAGCTTTGATGACATTCTCCTCGGGCAAGACGGGAAACTCTGCATTGCAAATTGTTGCTATCATCTATCTCCATGGGGAGAGAAAGAGAGACCAAGAATAAAAGGAAAGCGATAGAGAGACTGACAGAGAGATTGAGAATGAATTATTGCGGAAAGACAATCAATGCTCCACTTTTCTGTTTGGATCTTTCTATATCCGTGTCTCACTGACAGACATGTCACGCATAGCACTATGAACGTTTACCTCATCCTCTCATGCAACGACCTCATTGTTCTCACAGTCCTACGATACTTGATACGTTGATCGTGGTGCTCAAAAATAGGCCCGTGTCTAAATAAAGATATCCAAATAAGTGCATCAGTGATGAAAGAAGAAACATTGAATTATGCCATCTCTGGTTGCAGACAATTTACCGCCTTCCTGTCACCTATGAATAATTGGCACTAATTCTCGCTAACTGCAGCTCACATACAAGCCACTATCGGATATCACCCTTGTACATCTTCTCGCGCCGGAGCCCTTCCGTTCACAGGTGGTTTACTAGATTGCTAATAATCCAAAGGAGAAAGTTACGCCTTCTCAGTTTCGCCCTTTGCTGTCTCCTTTGTATTGGTACGAGATTGCTCCCCGGGGGGCATGTGCCGGGAGTTCGGCTTGACCGATTGTGCGGACAGGCAAGTGTGACAGCATTGATGGGGGGCGCAGCCTCATAGTTTGGCAATTAAAACATGTCAAAATTGTAAAGCGAGGATACTTTGAGGGACCAGTCTTTAAGATGTCATCTTCACAGCGCCATAGGAACACCTCGCTGTTTTGTTATCCAACTCACAGTGATCGCTTCATATATTCATCCAAGATTAACAGCTAGCCCTGCATCTCAATATGCTCATCATGAGGCAGCTACAATAATCACACTGCATAATATATGATAAACGTATATCCTATACTGGTTGGAAGAAGAGTTATTCATCTTAGTTAATGTCACTCTAAGCAGATGGAAGGTAGCGATGAGTGTGCTGCAAAAACAACCGCTCCTCCATAGCAACGATGCAGACACATGATGACATATTGCAGTAGTCTGTAGATAATACATCTACTGTATCCTAATCTCAGACAGAATGCAACATGGGGTATTAGTTGCCACAGGAAATCTGCTTCGCGAACAAAACATGAGGCTCATTAATTCCAGACTGCGATTGAAAAAAGAACAAATCAATGAGGATGGAGTCTTTTAGTTCACCCCCGTCCCAGCCTCGCTGAGCACCCAGATGAGATTAGTCGGATTGTCCAAGCATAGATAATACACCTTTCCTTCTCCGTCTGAAGAGGGGGGAGATTACCAGTACGCATCCAAAATAGTATTTCCTCTACATTCACCATGTAAATGTCAAGCACACATGTTTTTCTCTCTCCTCATCTCATTCTCCTCCAGTTACCAATAATACATAGTGCCATCCTCCACAAAATGGGATTACGAGTTGTTGTTTTTTTCTCCCTCTTTACGTCCGCGGCTTAATATCCCCTCCACAGCAGCCACGAGCGCAGACTCCGGGGCTTTTGGGGTGAATAATAACGTTGGATAAAAATTCATCCCCGAAATCAGGCTAGCAGAAAATTGCTCACCAATTGCAGAGACGACGGAAAGGTTGGTGAATGTAAATTCACCTGGAGGGAGGGAAAGATGAAGTATATATATGCCACGGGTAGATGAGGATAACTAGGATGGTGAATTAGTCAGATGAGCGTTGGAAGAAAAAGAGATGGGATCAGCAGGCGTGACAAACTCCGCTAATGGCTGCTCATGGGTATACAAGAGTGTGTTCCCTACAGCTCTCTCCTACCCCTTCACCGGTCCCTCTTACATTCCGGATCTAAAAAAAGAGATGTTGGTTGGTAGGGGGGGGGGGGGAGGGGGGTCGGAGGGTTGCAGGATGGTCGTCGCCTGCGGTGTGCAAACGTGTTCCAAATGGCAGGCAAGCATAGCGGATAAATTGAATCAAGAAAAGCCAGCCTACAGGTCGCAGTCGAGCAGAGTACAACGAACGAACACCTCAACCTCATCAACAACATCCACCCTCCTCACAGCATCTCAGGAGAGAGAGAGAGAGAGAGAGATGGAGTTCCAGAAAAAAGAAAGACCAGATCCCCAAGCTACAACCCACCTTGGCCACCTTACGTATCGCCCCAGCCATATATTATCGATAATTGAGTTAATTTAGTGGCATGGGCATAGACGTGAGATAATGTGTGCCTCCACTTCATTGAGGTGGCGAGGAGTTCTACTCGGCCAAGTTTCACCTCGGTCTAGGCTTTTTTCGTTTTGTTTTGTTTTTATTTTTCAGTGGCCTGTGAAGATGAGTATCTGAGAGGGGAGGAGATAATAATGCGTAGGCAATCATTTGTTGACATTAGCATATTGCTATTTGATTGCACTTAGCAGTGTGGTTGCTATCCGAATCCTCCTTTCCTTCTCCCCATCTCCCCATCTCTCTCTCTCGCTCTCTATCGCTTTCCCTCTTAAAACTACCAGTAAAGAGTATTATCAGGCAAATGATATTACATATAGACTTGAAAGAGCTACCATGCTAGTGCTATCACACACAAACACATACACACACACACACACAGACTTAATTATATCGCCACAAGTCCTAATAAAGCACAGAAACATAATTGTGGTGGTTCTCACTTCATCTCACTCCATCTCTCACTCTATCCATCTCTTTCTCTTTCTCTATCTCTCTCTCTCTCCATCTCTCTCTCTCTCTATCCACCTCTCTTTCTCGATCTGTCTCTCTCTCTCTCTCTATCCATCTCTTTCTCTCTTGTTCTATCTCTCTCCATCTTTCTCTCTCTCTCTCTCTCTCTCCATCTTTATCTTCATCTCTCTTTCCCTCTGTTTCTATCCATTTCTCTCTCTCTCTCTCTCTCTCCATATTTATCTTCATCTCTCTTTCCCTCTGTTTCTATCCATTTCTCTCTCTCTCTCTCTCTCTCTCTCTCTCTCTCTCTCTCTATTTCTCATCCTCAGTACTCAATGTTTCCCTTGTCTCTAATAGAAATGCATAAACAATAAGATATAGGATGTGATATTAAACTCAATATCCTACTCAAAGGCGAGGAAGTTGAAATTCCTTTCACGAAAATTGCTCTGAATTTAGTCGACCATATCTAGTGTGGTACTCAACAGGTTCAACTAAAAGCAGTTCGTCCTCATGGGGAAATTTAAACAGGGATGGACCGTGGGACAGAGAGAGAGAGAGAGAGAGAGAGAGAGAGAGAGAGAGAGAGGGGGGAGGGCAAGAGCAGGAGAGACAGCAAAGGAGGAGAGGGAATAAAAAGATGAAGCAAAAAATGAAAACGGCACTTTGAGAAGAAGAAAAAAAGCAAAAGAAAAGAAAACCCAAATAGAAGTAGATGGATTAACAGAAAAGGAGAAAGAGAGGGGGAGAGAGGGGGGGAGAGAAAGAGAGTGGAGCATTTTGAGTAAATAAAGAAACAATGATTTTCTTAAACATCCATGTATTATATTGCTACTTCTCCTAAAAATAACTTTTTGCTGTCATGCTATCACAGATCTGGCTTATGAAATTCATATGATCCCTAATTTACTGGAAAAGGGATGAGGTAAATTGAGATCATGCAAATATCATTTTTATTTGCCCTCAAGCACAATGTTTGCCTATTCATCCATTAAAAAATGAAATTGCATGTCAAATACAAACACCTCATAGTTGAAATTTGAAATATTCATGACATGCTACAACAAACAGACTAATAAACCAAGTTACCTCTTTTTAAAAGCTGAATAGTAGCTTAATGCAAATTTTGACATTTTAAGAAAATATCCAAACAAGGTCGGATGGGGCTCCAAGCTGTTTTTGATGAATAAATCTACGAGCAAAGTGATGTATCTTATTCAGTTGTTCATAGCCATTTTAATCCCCAACGTAGCTACTCTTAAGATCCATGCATAACAAACTTCATCTCTGCCTGCAGCTCTTGCCGAATGTTTTCCGTCCAGGGAGCCATACTTAGACGAGGGCTTATAATATCTTCGCTCCTTTTACATTTTCTTTCATCCGCGAGTGCTCTAAAACAAAATTAGCCATCAATTCACTGAAGCGGTCAGAGTAACAAGTAGATCATGAGCTCTAATTGTTGACTTTTTTTTACGTCACTTGAAGTAATGTGATCTAATTACACGATGAAGGCAATTAGTGACGTCTTAAGGGAGAGAGAAAAAAATGTTGGCTCTTTGAAACTCTTTTGTCTTAGAGTAGAGAGAAGACGTGCTCGTAACTAATACAAGATTCAAATCAGATGCATCAAAGAGTTACCTTGCTAATGCAACAAGCTCAGAAAGTGTAAACTAAGATTTCATCTCCGCTGGTTGTATGACGTCAAAGGAGGAGCTTGCATAAGCACGATGAATAATGTCAACTACCTGGATATGAAGCAACTACTAAATAAGGTTGCCAAAATCATGCCCGATATACCTATTTGAAGACCAAAAAGAAAGATTACACAGCTAGGGTAAAATGTAGGAACATGTTGAAAATGGAGAAGAAAAAAAAACAGTCTCCAACAGCCAAGACCTGGGGATCATTTCACAAAACTTGTCATCGGTAACAAATGACTGTTGTTGTTATAAGCTAGTGAAATCCTTGCTTCTGATTGGTTATCAGCAGATTTTTCGCTTATTTTTTGTAATTTGTCATTGAAAAAAGGCTTTGTGAAACAGGTCCTAGGATCTGTCTGATCAAGAGGTTAATATCTAAAGTAGACAGGGTCAAAAAAAAAATTAAATCATCTTTAGGATAACAAAATTGACCTATTGTCATCAAGAGGTCATCTACAGTAGACAAGATTCCAAATAGTACACAATGGAACTCAAGGTCATTAAATTAAAAAATGTCTTTTTTCACCACGAATCTGTCATCTATAGTAGAAGATATTTAGATCAAATGTGGTGTTAGTCAAGGTCATCGGACAGCCCTTTGCCATCAGTAGCTTCATATCTAAGTGAGATTGATCACACAGGTCATACATTCTGGTGGTAAGGTCATACAATTGACCTTTCTTACCAGGAGCATAGCACTAAGATTAATTAAAAGGTCAAACACATCAGCTTCCAAGTCTTAAGGGCTGGTAAACTAGTTAAATTAACTTTCTATTGCTGCATCAGTAGTTTCAAATTTAAACATCGACTAAAATAACATTACGATTAGGACCAGGCTTCTATACTATAGCTTACTGTTCATGAATCCTTGTTCTACCCGATAAAGTTATCCAACCCCTTTTCTCATAATTCATGCTATACCTACTATGTCACTTTTTCCTGGGTCAAGTCATGTCCATCAACCTACAACTATCTAGCTTTCACTTGTAGTTTGTGAGGAACACATCATCTAAAAAGGGTACTCATTAATTTGTTTTCACATCTATGAATAATAAACCCAATACCATAGCATTTATTTCCACCATTGGTATACCTAGAGAAATATTCATTTAAATGGTACGCATTGAATCTTTCGAAAATCCCTAGAAACGGCCGGTACCGAAGGGGTTAATTTCTTCAAGAGTGACAGCAATTTTGCTCCCGACACTCTTCTCGAGCGGACAGATGATGGAGCAACAACAATCTAAGGAGCTGCTCAATAATTCAACATCCCTCCGCCAATGGCACTGTCTTCCATCGACCCCGGGTTCTCTAATCCTACCAGCGAGCGTTCTGGGTTGTCGTCGTATCTCATTAGAGGCTCGCGAGACGGGCACCATCTTCAACTCCTACAGAGCAAATTTGTCTGAATGGTGATGAATAGGTGCAATGGCAGACAGAAATCTAATTACATTGATCAAACACATACAGAGATTGCGAGATCAATCTAGATTTGCCGTTATTTATAGACGACGGCAATCATGCAGTTATGAACACTCAATTACATCTATAAATGGGAGAAAATACAAAGGGAGATCGCTTTGCCGTGGCCAGGGCAGGCGGGGGGGGGGGGGGGGGTATAGTTGAAGAAAGGTACATTAAAAATCAATACAGGCATCATTAGTCATCAAGGATCAAAAACACTAGCTATAATGTGAAATTGTACATCAATGAAAAAACATAAATAAGTATTAAAAAAAAGAACAATAATATTGTAAAGTTCTAAAATATAAATATAACAAACAAAGAGAGGACAGTGAAAGGTAAAGGAAAATGACCCCACCCACGCCAAAAAAAAGAGAGGAGTATACACACACAACAACATGCCAATAATGATAAGTTTAAATTGAAGAATTTGTCCCTCAACTATACGGACCAGACAGTTGAGAACCTCTAATATCAATCACAGGTTGATTTATGTAATATGCCACAGGGCTTTTAGCCTGCCTATATCACTTTGTTACAATTCCCTATACCTAAAATTCATCCCGCCTAAATTCCTCGCTCTTCATAACCCTAATTTAGTCTCGAGTTCAAACCCTGTGTAATCCCCAATAACCAGACAAAACAAGTTAAATGAGTAATGATGTCGGTTTCTGAAATAAACAATGCATAATTCCTATATATGGCAGCATCTTCCCTCGACACGAGGAGTTATGCAGTGGGAGTCAACAGATGTGTATCTTTATGTTTAAATATTTACTATTTTCCACCCTGAAAATATAGTCTAACATCAATCTATAAATATCTGTGAAAAATAATGTAACCAGTCTCTAAAATGCCAATTGCAGTAAAAGGTCAGAGGCGCAGTATGAGGTAATACAACCTTATATTGGTATATTTAGACTATTTTGAGACAAAATTGCAGTTTACAACATTTTTTACAGACAACTAGACAGTCAAAATAGATTCTCTAAATGAAGCAGAAATACATCACCTGTTAGCACCTTTTATCAACAGATGGCTCGTTCCAAATTTGCTGTAGACTATCTCTCCCCCCTTTTTTTTAGGGGGGGGGGGGGAGGGGACAAAGATGAAATATGCATACTGCCCTTTCCAATTTTACATACCGTTTCAAAACCTAATATATAAAGGACTGGCATTTAGAATGCTTGTGATGTAATATGTCTGTGATCCACACAAGGTTTATCACCAACACGATCAATATCCATGAACCAGCCAAGAAGAAATGCAACAGTTGGCATGGACAAGGAATATCTAGTACCCCCCCCCCCCTCCTCCTGCTCTTCCACACACAATAAATGTGTCCTTTATTTGTGGAATATAAATATAAATCAGTTTGTCAAATGAATACATGTTTTCGGAAATCAAAGATAAAATCATAGTCAGCCAACACCTGTCATATCTCTTCAAATATCAACATTTTTACCCCATTTTGTGATAATTTCAGCCTTTTTTACCAAAATTAATGATTGGACAATTTTGTGGCGGATATATCACATGTTTGCAAATGTTATTCCATCCTTAATGAAGATTCATAAAAATGTAATATGATCATCACTTTGATAAGGCTTTCATCCTTCATTCTGCTGCCTCATCGACACAACTGCGCATTAGTTTTCAAGGCAATCTCCTTGATCCCAATGTGTGTTAGACTCCGTGTGGCAATGAATTGATGGGTTTTTTTATTGGTCTTTACAGCACAAAGCTCTTTTGTGCAATCAGTAAACAGCATCATGAAGAAAAAAACGCAGACAAACTGATACATGGGTAAAGAAGAAAAATATTAAATTGGAATCCCGGTGCTCATTTGAAATATTACCTTCATCAAATTGACTATGCTAATTACGCTGCATCAAATTGGCTACACTGCGCTCGGTATACTGGGTGCAATCTGATTGGCTGGTAGGGAATATTTCATTAGATTAGCTCTGTGACATAATGTGAAGGGAGAGGTGAACTCTAGATGGTATGTCTGTACCCCTAGGAGGTACATGAACATGAAATTAGAAATGATGTATGTTAATAACTTTCTCCCCCTACCACCCCCTCCCCCCCCCCCCCATCACTTGCTTTCTCTCTCTCTCTCTTTTTCTTTCTCTCTATTTGTCTCTCCATCTTTCTCAGTCTCTGTCTCTCTGTCTCTCTGTGTGTCTGTGTATGTGTGTGTGTGTGTTTCTCTTTCTGTCTCTTTCCCTCTCTCTGTCTCTCGATCTGTCTCTTTCTCTCTGTCTCTCTCGAACTTTCTCTCTCTCTCTCTCTTTTCATCTCTCTGTCTCTGTCTTTCACCCCTTCCCGCCTCTCCCCTCCCCCGCCCCCGCCCCCTCTCTCTCTCTCTCACTAACTTTCCCCAGACAGTAGTTTTGGAATTTAATGGCAATTATAAATAATGCATTCAATCTTTCTCATCTTCTCTCATCTGCCTCTCTCCCTCCCACACACAACATAGTCTGGAACTCAAAACAATTTTTTTTTTAAATAGATATCATATATTGCAGTTCATTCTTTACTTTAAAAGAATGTGTGCAATCAATACAACAAATCATGTGCAACCTAATTCTACTCATGATAGTGCATGCACGTAATTAACAACATATAGAATATACAGACAAATAACAGTCACAATACACAGACAAGTATTAGTAACAGAATACAAACCGGGTTTAATAGGAATACATAAATCAAAATTGCTTGGTTTTTTTCTCTCTAAAGGTCGTATTTGCTTTTAAAAATTTGTAAATGTACATCCTAAAAATCAGACAAGAGGTTACAAAGGATTTCATGAAATGATTTGAGAGCTTCATAATAACACCTGTCATTTTATATCTGCAAATGTATCCAAGCAGATAGCTTGTGACTATTGATGGGGAAGTGAAAACATCAGTCATGTCTCAAATTCCGCAAATAGCTTTTAGAAATGCCATGAATTTCTTTAAATTGAATTTCGCTTTCCATCTATCTTATTAAATGTCATGTGTAAGGTAAAGTTGAACAGTATGTTTTTAGTTTTTAAATCATATAAATTGTCCTGTTATGTATTTCTTTCCATTTCATTTCTTTGAATATATCAGAAAATAATTAAGGGGTTTTACTCAAAGGGCATTTGTACTTCTTAAAATAAAATAACAAATCCTTTCACCTGTTTATATTCTCTGTTTTGCATTTTCTTTCTTTTTTTAACCTTAAGTTTTCAGCAGTTTGATTTCTGCAGTTTGCTATATAAGCAATAATGTTATTGATTGTAAATGTATGAGTTTTCATCCTGTTACAATGTTATATTACAAAGACCACCATACAAATTAACACATTGATATCTTGATAGCATTTCACTTACCTGTTTTATGCATCAGCAATGAAGATGTGCATGAGAGAAAAGCAGGAAAAAAGAGAGAAAGAACAAAAATATATTAGTATTCTCATTTATCAACAGTTCAGCATTATCTATAGCATGACAAACAGATTACCTTTACTCATTTAATTTGATTTTGGGATGCCAAGAATGTCATTTTGAATTGTGATACAGAAAAAGAGGCTGTACATCACATATCTAATACTTGGTGGTGGCTTTATATTACTATGGGAATGGGCCTAAGTTTAACTTAAACAACAAGACAATGTTACCTTGAACTAAGCACACAACTATGCCTAAATCTTCATCTTTTTCAGCAGAACAAATCAATGAAAATCAATAATCAGGATAAGAAATTGATTTAAATCCAACAACAAACACCTGCACAACCATCAAAATGCAAGATTAGTAAACCATTTTTTAAAGGATGCTAAAGTAACAGCATTTGTTACAAGATGTTTCCAAGGAAACATCATTGTAAAACATAAATATTTAAAGAGCTTAGCTGAAGTTGTCTCACTTATGAAAAATTTGAACAAAAAGGAAGAAAAAGAAAGAAAGTTGTGAAAGTTGAGAAACATGTGGAATAGGAGGGGAAAGGGCTAAAAAGAGGGCTCAGTAATAGGGCTAATTAAGAGGGATATAGAGGGAAGAGGAGTAGAGATAATGAGGTAGAAATATACAGTGAGACTGAGAAAGAGTGAGAGTGAGAGATCGAGAGAGGGAGAGGGGGATACAGAGAGAAAGAGACAGCAGGGGAAGAAAGAGAGAGAGAGAGAAGAGGGAGAGAGAGAGAGAGTGGGAAAGAGAGAGAAGAGGGGAAGAAAGAGAAAGAGAGAGATAGAGAGAGATAGAGAGCAAGAGGGAGAGAGAAAGAGGGAGAGAGGGAGAGAAAGAGAGAGAGTGAAAGAGAAAGAGTGAAACAGAAAGAGAGAGGGGATGTTAGAGGAAGAAAATAACTATGGTATTAGTCCATCAACATAAGCCCAAGTAAAGTGAATTGCAAATTATTACACATATAATTTGTTCATTGAAGCTTATCATGGACCATTAATTAAAAAACAATTGTATATACATTGTATATATGCCAGTATTTTTCAAATGATATACAGTGTGAGTCAAAAAAAAGTTTACACCTAGAAAATTGCTATTTGATTAGAAAATCATTGATGAACATTAAATTTTTATATGTCTTATGAAAGAGTGTTTTATCCCAAATCATTTGGATCATTTTCATGCGGTATGTGTTCACGCTTGAATGAACAGGAGACATTGTTTGCGAGAGTGCAAAATCCACTTGCGCCAAAGTTGCCTATGTGATGTTTTAATAAAACAATCGGGATTTGGGTATTAATTCAATCTTTGCAGATCCAAATAACATCCCTAACAAAATTAATCATGCCACACATATCAAATATTGAATATCAAATATCAACAAACATTTGTGCGCGTGTGTGTGGGTGTGTGTGACTTTGCCCTTTGGAAAAAAAACATATGCAATGCATTTCATTTGATACATTTAATCCATTCTCTCACTCCGCTAATCCCAACATAATACATACTGTAGGCATCACTTTGGCGCAAGTCGATTTTTGCACTGTCCCAAACAATGCCACCTGTTCATCCAAGCGTGAACACATACCCCACAAAAATGGTACCAAATGATTTGGGATAAAACACTCTTTCATAAGATGTATAATAATGTACTGATCATAGATGATTTTAAAAATAATTAGCAATTTTCTAGGTGTAAACTTTTTTTTGACACACTGTATACAATCACAAATCAATTCTAGCATGAGGATAAAGGGGATGTGTCGGGGATGGAAACCAGAGATCATGACACACTCTTTACATAGAGGATTGTTCCTATTGTTCTATATGGTATACAACAGATGTTTCCCCTATGCTCACATCTGCCTATTCTCTCAAAGAAATATGATTCAGAAACAAGTATTTAATTGCAAAGGAGTGCCTAAATTCAGCAAGGATATGGAAACAGAAAATGGATGCAAGTAAATACAAGGAGAGTTTGAGGGAGAGGGTTTGTTACGTCTGTTGAATACCAGAAGGACTTCAACTACTAGCATTTTAGAAAGAGTTACCGCCCTTCTGGCTCTTAAAAGACATTTATGTCTACAAAGGCCTTTATATTTCCTTACCAAAATGGGATAACACTTACATGTATACCTTCAGTTTGCCTATTTTCAATATATCTCTTAATGTTTAACAGCAAATACAATTTCTGGCAGCAAATACGCTGCTAGAAATACACATGTTGTGAAGGAAATTCACTTCAATTATATTTGATATGTTTGTCATATTGTTGTATGCATGCTTAGAGATTTATGTAGGTTAAAAGCATATAGGAGTAGTGGCTGTGCATGACGAATGAGGGCGGGATGAAGTTGAAGTGAGGCAATAGGTCATTGAAAGATAGGTGAACTTAAAGACAGCTTTGAGGGGAGATGGAGTAGAGAAACAAGATGAAAAAAAGATTGTAACAAATGTATTTTAAAGGAAAGTGAAGACTTGTTTCATATGTGTGGGGAAATACAAGACTAAGGTGCAAAAGAGAAGAGGAATAGCGAGAAAGAGATGAAGAAGGGGGAAAAAAGAAGAACAAGCACAAGAAAAGGAGAATGAGGAGAAGGAGGAAGAGAAGGAGAAGGAGAAGGAGAAGGAGAAGGAGAAGGAGAAAGAGGAGGAGGAGCAGGAGGGGCAGGAGGAAAAATATATAGAACAAGATGGACTCAAAGAAAAAGTGGAAGCAGTAGAAGATGAAAAAATGTAGGAAGCAGCGCTCAAAATACACGGGGGCGGTGGGGGATTCGCCCCCGTGAGCTACATAATTGCCCCCGTCAGGTTGCTCACGGGGCGATTGCAAAATTAAAAATCGCCCCCGTGGAATTATAAAATAAAGATTATCTTTTCTGTTCTAACTTTAACACAATATTGAGTTTCAATTTTCAAACCTTAAACCAATGAAATGGAACTTAGATTAGCGTGCAAGATTTCTCGTTTTATGAGTGGGCCTATTATTACCGATTCAGCTTGCAACTGCAGTGCCGCCGTCAGCAGTGGTTATAGGCCTACTGCGCCGTTAGTAGCGGTACGTATGCACGCTGCCGCGCCATGAATGCTGGAGCTGGAGGCGATCGCGCAAGGACAGAAACATGGTCATGGAGAAGTTTTTCGTTGTGAAAGCGTTAACCCGCTGAAATCTGGTGATTTCAAATGACCAGCAAATAATGAACCTCGACCAGGATATCAATATTAGGGATTTTTAGATTTGCACGATGAGAACGTGGACTGCAACGTGTGACCTCCTTTTAAGGCAGTTTCAGTGCTTAAAAGGACGTCACATGTGACTGCCAGTGCCTTAAAAGGACGTAACACGTCCACGTCCACGCAAATCTAAAAGTCCCTATTGAGAAGAAGAGGAGGACCAAGATGTCGTGGAATAACATGGGCAGATCTACGGGGGGGGGGGGGGGGGGTTAAGGGGTTTAACCCCCTCCTCCCACCCCCCCCCCCCCAGCCCCCTTGGGCTGCCAATTGAAAATGTGATATTAAAGCGGGGGGATGCTGGAGAGGAGGACTACTAATCTATTTTATTTTTTTCAGGGGGGGGAAGTGAAGCGCCGTTTTAGCATGACTTTCTTTTTAACTCTTACTTTCACCTATCTCAGATAACCTCAGATATCTCAGATAAAGTTTTTGGTTGCTGCTTTATATGTAGTTGATAATGCATGATTAAAATAAAGAGAGAGAGAGAGAGAGAGAGAGAACCACCATCATTTTGCAATGGTTCAGGGTTCGTGTAATGTACATTTGAAACCATTTCTTAGCATCTCAACCCTAAAAAAATAGCAAAACTATTTTTGAGGAAAAGCATTATACTGAATTAAATAAAGAATAATAGCTTTATATTGGATCATACTAATACTGATACGGGTTAAAGACAATGTGGTATTTGTATAGAGGTATTCCAAAATGACATTCTGATAATCAACATTTGTTCTGGTATCATATACGCATAATACAACTGATCTTTATGATTTCTTAACGTGACATAGCTTCTTCTCCCCCTGCAAACAAAAAAGAAAACAAGGTTATTTAATAAAAGGATCATGCGACAAATAATCATTGTGATTCAAATTGAAGCAAGGATTTTTTTGAATAAGCAATACTTTTCACCAGAATCTTCTTTGTAAAAACGACTTTACAAATCTCAGCCATGCAAATCTGCCACTGTGTTGTAAGATCACTTTCAGATTAGGAGAAGTGTATTCTTTAATGAGTATTTTACATTGAATGGAACGTCTCAACTCAGTAAGCATGGCTGAGATTTGTAAAAGTTGTTTTTACAAAGAAGATTTGGGTGAATAGCAGTGCTTATTCAAACAAATATTCGCATCAATTTGAATCACAATCATTATTTGTCACTTAATCCCTTTTAATGACCTTGTTTTCTTTCTTGTTTGAAAGGGGAGAAGAAGATATGTTACGTTAAAGACATCATAAAGATCAGTGTTGTATGCGTATATATTATATACACAGGCCAGTAACAGCTATGTAGCTAGTAAATTTGTAAGAGGGAAAATGCTGATTGAAATGATAATGATGAAATAGCAAATAATTGAGGAGTATCATAGGTACCAATTCAATGGATATTTGTATAAAAAAGAGCCCCCGTCAGTACTAAAAGAGCCCCCGTGAGAAGGCTCACGGGGGCTCTTTTTGGGGGGGAAGAGCCCCCGTGGACAAAAAATTAATTTGAGCCCTGGTAGGAAGATAAAAAGAAAGAATGGAGAAGACAAAATGAGACCTTACAATTAGATATTAGAAGGGAGTCTAATGAATGATGCAAGTGTTTGTAATAAAAATGCCCTTGAGAGTGCTAGCAAGATAAATTTGGGCCAATTTCGAGGCAGTATATTTCAAGGGGGCAAAAAAAGTGATATTTCAAAAGCTACTATGGATATCCTATGAATATGCGTTGCCTTTATGATGCTATATACATATATATTTATATCTCTATGAATTGCTTGCGATCTTACTCCAAAGAGGATTAATCAAATTTGATCTACTCTAAGAAAATGAGAAGAGCCTCAAGTTATTGCATTACATCGTCCATTCTTTCAAGAAACATCAACAAAGATCACCTGAATTGAAAAACCTGCCCTTTCGACCGGCTTTTCCAATTTACTGGTGGGTCGTAGGCCTGCCCAATGGTAGTGGATAAACACGGGCAACGTTTGTCTTTGTGTCTGGTTATCGATTTGTCGGCACAAGATGCGAGGGAGAGGGGAATCTAGTTTACCCGTCTGACTAAATTTGATTTTGTGGTGCTGGAATATCTCCACACACTATATCGCACTTGGCTGGAAGGTCAGAGGGTGGCTCTGGATAATTATTTAACAGAGTTACTCAAGTGTTACATATTCATAAATCTTAGAAAAAATGTAGAGTCGTAACTTTAATAGGTATGTGTAAAACCTCTCTTGATCAAAATACCTCTTAACCTCTCCTTTGAGAAGATCAAAACTTTGATGTTTATTATTCATTTTGTAGATATGAAAATGAGAAATTAAATTTGATCAAGAGAGGTTCATCTTTATAAAAACCTGTCAGAGTGATGAATTTGATTAAAAAATGGGGATTGTATTTGGATTATTTTATGCAATAGGCTTCACCTGTGCTTCTTTATATGTTGTATAACTTTAATATTTTGTCTGTGTACAACTGATGTATTAACAGTGCAAATTGATATGAAACTAATAAAAGTTCTTTTTTTTTACCTCTGGAAAAAGAAAAAAAGAAAAGAAAAAAAGGTATGTGTAAAAGGGGCATCTTTATACATTGGCTGTTTAAAGCCAGATTACAAATAAAGTATAAGCTAACGCCCTTCTGGCTTCCAGCATGATATCATTACTTGAGCACGTAAAACTAAACAGTATAGAACTTCCAACAACACTCTTGAGTTTGTGTCTTTATAACAAATTGCTAGATACATCCCTCCTCCCAGTAATTTCATGTTCAACCAATACTGCCCATGTATGTTGCTATACTGACTATCCTTAAGTTGAACCCCTTTATAATCAGACATCATTTCCCAGGCTTAGAATTTTTCCCCTCTTTCGTTCCCTCATCTCGCTAATGGCCTACCCACGATCCTTATCCAGTCGTATTATTAAGCTGGCAGTGAACCTGTGAACCCAAGGCACAATGTTGGCCTCAAAAACTCGGCACGGATCGATAGCTATTCAACTCCCCATGGCTAATTCCATCTCACCGGAATGAGCCTGAAAGAGTGGTGCTGCCCTCTGTTGACAATATACAGCACAGTTTCAGAGAGTAAGAATCGGCAGTGCTGCTGCTAAACTAATCCAGTCCCATCCAATCCAATTTAATTCAATAAGTGTTTTATACAGTGCCTTTTCTGCAGTAATAATCTGTTCCACAACTTCATACTAAAGATAAAAATACACTTCTTAAATCTTAAAATTATCTTTATTTTCATTTATAATGCATCATTTAATTCCATGATTTTACATTCTTTAACTTTCAAATTTGTCAGCCAGGCTCAAAACAATTAAAAAAAGCAATACAAACATAGCTATGTATTATACAATTAAGTAATTAAAGCAACAAATAGTTCTGAAGAAAGGGAAAATGCCATTTAAAATCACATTCTTCACAACATACAAAACTATTAGATGGGTGGGGGGGGGGGTGTACCAACTGTTTCTATGTAGACATTAATAAAGATACATAATCTACCTTAGTTAACACTTTAGAGTGCCTACAAGTTTATAATTATATACTTGTACATGATAAGTTTTAAATCTGTGTTCACCTTGATAAAATATGATTCCTTGACATCAAAAAGCACAAAACATGACTGTTTTCTAGTTAAAAAAATACTAGATTTAAAATAAACATGAGCCGTTGAATCAACCAAAGCACTGAAAAGGTTAAACTGTGCAATAGGCCAATACTGGTTCATATAATTCCTTTCATCAAACTCTTCTATAATACAACAGTGTCTAATTTTTTTCTAATTTTAATCTAACAACCAATGGAAAATGAAATCTACTGAAGATGTAAACTGGTTATGCTAGCACAGCCTCAATGGAGACCCTTCAGTGAAGTACAACACCTCCCTCTGTTGTCCATACTTGTCACAGCATTTCAATGAGGACAACACAACAATGCATATAGATCTTGTGCTGGCAGCAGACTTGTTTGTGATGGTGGTTCAACATCAAGTCACATGACCTTGCCAGCAAACGACAGCTGTTTACTGGCTGGAGGAGTGGAGAATGCAATCTGACGTATGATCAGTGAAGCGTGACAGCTAGGACGATGGTTGCTTGGCCGCTTGAATTCAATTTCACAGGCTATAGGCCCTCATCTCTCTTTTTTTCTCTGACTTATCAATTACCACAATTAGGAAAGATTATCAAAATCACTTTATTATGTGAAAATTAATTTGTAAAAGTCAAATACATGTATTTGCCATTTTTTATATTTAAAAAAGCTTCCTTGATGTGTAAAACTTCCTGTATTCTCTACAGTAAAATAAAATTTAACAAGCTATGAGCCTGCACCCTTTCTTTTCTCTGACTCGTGCATATACCACAATTAGGAAAGATTATTAAAATCACTTCACGATGTGAAATTTAATTTGTAAAAGTCACTACTGGTATATTCTGTATTTAAAAAAAAGAAGCTTCCCTTTATGATTTATTGAACCTTCCTACACTCTCTGTATTGATTCAATTTCACAGGCTATAGGTTTCATTCTTTTTCTCTGAGTCGAAACATATATGCAAGTGATAATTGGAAAAGATTGAATCACTTTACAATATGAATGAAATTTTTTTTCAAAGTCTATCGTCGACTTTATATATATTTTGTAAATATACATCCCTCAAGTCATTATTCAGAGGATTTACAACCCATTCAAATAATTATTATCAGTGAAGCATTTTTCATGCATAATAATTTGTCCTTAATAAATTTTAAATAGTTCTAAGGCATCAGGATCAGCAGTGATTTTTGTTTTGAAGTGCCTTAAGAATGATGAAGTAGGCCTCTGTGCAAAGTGCTTTGATTATTTTAGCCGTAATAATGAATTGTAAGATTAAATCTGTATATAACTTTTGTGAAAAAACTGAGCAACTGTTTTTAAAGTTTGATTCATGAATAATGGATTAAATCATCCCCCCCCCCAAAAAAAAACAAAAAAAAACAGCTGCTTTCAATAGAACACAAATCAGTATGTCCATGGTCCATGTTTAATGGCCATTTGAACTTTAAATGTATACAAGAACTTTAAATGTATTTCATAAATGTAAATGCTTATAAACTTTTTACATAAATCTTTGAATGATCTCAGTAATACATGTTTTGTGTGTTCTTACTCGACTTTCCAAGAATGAATAAATAAATCAATTGAACTTTTGTATCAAATCATTTATTGATTTCGTCTTTGTATTTTTGCTCCACCTTTTTTTAATCTTAATTTCCATAGAAATGTACATTTGTATGATATTCATAAAGTGCCCCACTATGAATAATAGGGAAAGTCCAAGATATTTGGTCAATTGGTGTCCTATACATTACATAGAATTGTGGAGTTGTGAACATGAATTGTTATTGAACGTGTCATTTCACTTTATTGATACCAATTTTATTATCCTACAAATATTGATCTTTTGACATGCTTTTGGTACATATTCCAGGAACCTGTTTCACAAAGCCCTTTTTCAATGAAAGATGACAAAAGTCAGTGACAAATCTGCTGATAACCAATCAGAAGCAAGGATTTCACTTGCTTGTAACAAAAATTGTCATTTGTCACTAATGACAAGTTTTGTGAAACGGGGTACATGCAAGTCAATCACTTGTGTCGCTGTTGGCATAATCGTGTAATTTCTAACATTATCCTGTACACGAACCTCCTGCTTGTCGGAAAATATTTGTTCATACATTGCTTCAGACCTACCTGCAACATTATGCAGTGTGTATATAATATTGAATGGCCTTGAGTTGGAAACAGCAGATATAGCCCATGAGTTGATGAGCATAATTTACCAGTCGGCAACGAAATATCTCCAAAGCAAGTGCGATATACCCTTGTATCACACGAAAGAAAATCCATTCAATATTATTATCAATTATATGGTATCCACTACATCTATTTTCCTCAAAAAGTCCTCTCTTTTTTAATTAACTTCAACACTGAAAACAGGGAGGAAAACGTGTTTGTCTACAAATAAGCCTTTTTCAAGGGCTGCAGACACGCATCCATTGTTTTTAATTGCCTATTCACTGCTTTACGCATTTGCTCACCTCAAACCGTTAGATATGGAGAAATACTGCATGGCCATCCGGATACTTATTGACAAGCCATGAGATATAGTTTTAAAATTGCATGGTTATCCAGGCACTTTGGTGCAAAACGTAACATATGAATCTTTTTTGTCAGTATAAACCTTTCATTCAATTAATAATGTTTGATATCTGCTTACCTGTATGCTTTTAACATTTCGTCCCTATTTTCACAAAGTGATGGTAGTGAATGAAAATCGCATACAACTTGCGTGCCGATTTTCCTCACTACCGTCACTTCGTGAAAATAGGAACGATATGTTTAAATTTAAATTGAACAGAATATACTTTAGAGGCCCTGGATTAGACATTTCTTTCGATCACACATACCTTTGATTTATTCTTCTGCTTGATAAAAACTGCAAGGTCCTCCATCACAAAGTCATAAACTACACAATAATATTGCTGCTAGCTAGAAGCTGCATTTATATCCTGCTATAGTCGCAACTAGAAAGAATGATCCCTTACCAGGTATTCTGCTAGCTGCAATAACGTTTTGTCTAGGTTAACCACAAGTAATTACAATTGCACAACACAATTGAGAATTACATATGTATATTACGTTTTTATATTGCATTTGTACATTACATAGAGATGTAATTTGTTATTGATCGATGCAGATGAGCGACCTGAAGGCGTTTTGAGTCTGTGTCTAAAAGATCTTTGTCTCATCATTTATCAAACTTAATAATACTGACACAACTTTCCACTGAGGGATGCAGGATGAACAGAAGTTTATATAGCCAACCAACACCTATTCCAAGATGTCTGATTAAGTACAGAAGAAACGACACCCCAATAGATTTGTACTTAGATTACTAGTACATTATCCCCACTTTCAGACTTACAGAATTACTTGTATAGCTATTTTGCTATACAATGATTCTCTATACAACATTTCTTTATATGAGTTTTGTATGAATTTTCTGTAGTCTGAACGGGCTATTATGCATGGCTTTCAATTTAATCATTTCAATACCTTACACCATATAATAAAGCTTTCCTGATTGCTACTACTAGACAGACAGATCTAGTTAAGTTTTGTTCAGGCAATTGCAATGAAAATGAGACTGTCCGGAAGCAATTTAATTGGAAGAAAAAAAAGTTGATTGTATATAGCACATAAGAATATGTGTATACTGTGACGTGATGGAATCATCAATCTGAGAAATGGACCCAGTCTTGCTAGAAGGCACGTGCACTGCACACATAAATATATGGTACTACGCGAACGTGCATGAAAGTTTGGTCATAAAATATTAGCCATTCACTGTTGCATTATTTAATATGACAGCACAGGACATTCTATCTGAGGTATGTTTCCACACTAATATTAAAAATACAAAGAAAAGCAAACAAAACTAAAGCTTCTCTTTAAGAGAAACAAAAGCAAGCTCATAGTAGCATACCATCACAGATCGGGAGTAACAAGGTTACCGGTAATCAAATAAATATGGTTCTCTATGAACCTACGTGTGGAGCTAGTAGCAGAGCCATGTGAATGAACGTCTCATTAATTCTCATTAATATGAAATTGATATTGCAGTTGCATACGATTCCACCCGAGTGTCATGGACCGGCAGGTATGCGAAGTATACGGCCATTAGAATTATTGGACGGCATTAGTATACGGTTACAAACCCGGCCGTATCAGTTACTTGGAGAAGTTTGACTGTAGCCGACCAAGCTAGTACCTTCGTTAGCCGTTGATGGCACATTCACTGTAACTGCATCAAGATAATGGAATGATATCATTTCTTTGATCAAGTCAGCAAATTCCAAAAAGTGAATTACAAAATTCTTGAGATGCGTATCTTTGCTTAAAGGTAATGCGAAGTTTTGGGAAATTTGGAAAATCAGATTTTAGTTATTCTTTAAAATTTTGATATATTTGGATGCCTCTGTGGATGTATTATAAGCACTACAAAAATTTGCCTCTAAAACACTTCTGCTTTCAAGAAATTGAATAATCAAACATTTACTGGTGCTCCCGGTAAATTTCAAACATATTCAAATAGCACCTAAGGCCATTCTTTGGTAGCTGCGACAGTGAAAATCTCAGAATATGCAGTTTTTATGTATAATTTCCAAACGGGAATAGCAAATTGGTCGATCGTAGTCTAAAAACGTTGTTTTAGAGCTAAAGTAATATCAGAGGGCGCTATACAACATAAAGAGTTTATTATTCACAATTTCATCACTTTAGACTCGATTTCAACCGCGACAACGATCATAGAATATTGTAAAATCGCATATGCTTCCAATACGTTAGTTTGAACTAAATTCATGACCCCATACCAAAACTTTGTAATACCTTTAATAGTTTAAACCCTCTCTTTAAATTTTGTATTCTGCAGTAATAATATTCTGTAAATGATATGACGATTATCATTATCACCATCATCATCACCATCATCAGCGTCATCATCACCATCATCATCAGCATTAGCATTAGCACCACTACCACCACCACCACCATCATCATCATCACCACTATCATCATCATCATCACAATTACCATCATCATCATCATCACTATTACCATCATTATTCTTACTGTTACTACTACTACAGTAATTACTACTACTAGTACTATAATACTCCCACCACCACTACCACTACCATTACCATCACTACTACCACTACTACCACTACTACCACTACTACTCCAACTACTACTACTACCGGTACTACTATTTCCACTTCCACTACCGCTAATATTTACTACTACTGTACTACTACTACTACTTCTACTACTACTACGACCACTACTCTTACCCCTACCACTACCACTAGTTGTTATACAGTGAATTTTAAGCTCTTAACCCAACATCAGATGGAACCATAAGTGCATCCAAATCAAGCCTGCACACATTATTTACCATCCATTCCTTTATCTTCCCTTTTAATTAATCTTCTCCTAATGCTTCAACTTACCGCTTCCATACGGGTCATGTGCCCGTCGTCAAAGCTCTCCTTTCTCACACTGTATGCTGCTCCCATTTTGTCAATATAAGTCTATAGGTTCGTCAGGATCAGCAAAACTCACAATCAAACTATCCATAAAGATGTCTCAGTTTCTTTCAACCTCGATATTTAAACTGATATAGTCAGCGTGATGAACAAGTCCAGTTCCAAATTAATACAAAATATTCCATTGCCTAGCTCCTGTGGCTTCTTGCTTCAGCATACGTCTTTGATAAGTCCATTGTTGTAATCTATAAGAGGTTATATATGCAATCACTGGCTACAACTTTGCATTTAAAGTCCACATACAAAGAATATTATATTATATGGTTTCACTGCTTGCAGATTAAGAACATCAAACGTAAGATGATTATCCTAGTCTGATATACTCAACCAAAAGAAGAAAAGAGTTTCTTGATAAAAAAACAAACGGCACAATGCATTCTTTCCTGTAAAAGCCCAAATCTTACTGGTACAATGCATTTGACTGCACGGCTACTGCACTTACAGAAAATACCCTACTTGTCCTTTTGAAGACTATTAAATGAAGTACGGTTTATTACCTCTGTAGAACTACCAGTCTGTTGATCGTAGATAGAACTTTGCAAGAAAACTCTTGAATCTCACACCAGACTGAAAGGTGAAATTAAAGGTCTGAGGAGCTAAACTTTGACCTAAAATGTGATACCCGAGCATGAATACGCCCATTAAACGGGGGGGGGGGGGGGGGGGGGGGGGGGGGGGGGTTATACTAGGACTGCTTACTAGTAAATTTGGTTCTTGAATGCAGTCCAAATTACAGGAAACTTTCTTTCCAATTTCAGGAGGTCATGCGACTATCCAAGGTTTAACATGGAAGGGGTCTACTCCAGGATTAAAGGAAAACTGTCCAGTTAATAGAGGAGAAAACACAACAAAAACAAGAAGAAAAACAAAAAGAAAAAAGATCTAGGTTATTTCAGACCAAGATCAAGAGTAAATCAACATTTTTGCCAGACAAATAGCTCAAAACTTACAAAAAGGACAGTCTTTATTATTGCAAGAATAACACAAACTCTGTCCTGTCAAGATTGTACACCGTGAATACCCTATTGTCACAACAATAGGACTGACACCAGACCACACTTAAGAATTTAAGAATGATGATGGTGATTGTTTAAAGAGCGCTCATGTCCGTCATGCTCTTAGTGCTCCAACGAACAATGAATAACAATACATTATTCTAGAACTTAACAATACATTACCCTGAATAGGATAGAAATCTGTTGGTTTTGAGTCAATGTGGCAGTGAGACTGATATTTATATTGGAGTAACAGCAACAACCACATATAAATATATTCTAATGGTTTTCCAAATTAAAGTTGAAACAAAATCAGCAATTTATAAGATTCTTATAACCAAGTAGCAGTACCAATCACAGATAAACAAAGTTCATAAAGGCTTTCCAAATTCAACTTGAAAACGAAATCCGCACTTGCAAGTCTTGAAAGCGGTTATATAGTCCAGTATTTCCATCCGTTTTATATTATGAGTGTCTCATGATGTAAGCAAACTCCACAGTGGACACACACACAGACAGAGGAACCCTCATGTGGGCCTCAAGGTTCTGCCCAAGAAATACCTGCAATTGTTAAAGAAAGTACCTACACTCTCTACATGCCATGATTATGCAGGTTGCCATTTTCACAATAAAGCCTATAACGGGGCAGAAAATGGCCACATGTTGCAGGGAACAAATGTAAAAAGAAATTTCCCAGGAGAGGTTAATATCTTCCATGGAGACTCCAAAATGAATGACTTGATGCACACCACTGCAGACATGGAAAGTGTTTGTTTTTAACTCTTTTGAGCTGATAGGTAAATACTGCACAAGACAGCAGGTGCTTAAAAGCTGTAACGCTAGGGAAATAGACCAAACAAAGAGAGTAATTGCCCCCTCTCCCCTTTGTTACAAAGTAAATGAATCACTGAAAATCTTCAAAGAAGAAACTGACTTGACTTGAGCACAAAAGCTTGAACCCAAATGGTCTTAAAGCCCCACTGCCTACTTATAGCTACTTGCACCCTGTATATAGCAAACAATGCCTAATTGGTGACCATTGGTCCCCCATGATCCTCTTTTTCTGATGTTAAGTGAGAGCTGATTTTATGAGATAACCACCTGTCAGGGACCTTGCACGGTGGTCTAATCCCTCTGGTAAACTAGTACAGATGGGCTTTAAATGAAAGATACTCAAAGTTCCCTTAAAGGTAATACAAGGTTTTGCATCATAACAGATGGAAAAATGTAAAGATAGGACTTTGTTATCAGCTGTGTATGGTTCTAGCCATTTAGGGGTCACAAGTATCACTAAGGAGGATATAAAAATATTCAGATGAATGAAATACAAAAGAATATGGTCATTCAATGGAACAAGGGTAAAGGGATAGTAAAGGGAGGGTCATATCATTTCCTTTGCATTACACTTCCCTCTTCCTTATAGTTCTCTCTCTCTCTATTACCACCCCCCCCCCTTTTTTTAACATTCAAGGAGAAAGGGCACATCTATGCCCCTGGTAGCTACGCCACTGTATAAAATCTTGATGTACTTGTAATTCCTTGAGGAAAGCAGGTTATACTGTGGTGAATCAAAGCTTGGAGACCGCACAAAGTCTTCGGAAGTTTTTCCATTTGTGACACCTCCCTTGGGTTATCACACTATTCACGCTTCGAGGCTCACAGCGCGGGCTCGTGTTTCCATTTGCATCATGATGTGGGCATTTGAAGTCCGCTACTTGCTTTCTTTAACAAGTTTTCTTACCACAAACCCTGACCGGCAAAGATGTATTTGACTCTGATATCTGCCCATGATAAGTGATAGCCTAGCTAAATAATTCACATACCCACGATTATTTTAATAAACCTTACACAATGTACAGCTTCTTTTAGGGCGATATTCCGGCAAAACTGAAGACGTTGTGATGGATTTTGAACGTGGCGTTAATGGATACTTTTCACCGGTGCCCTCGAGGAACCTAATAGCCAGAAGAGGAGCCAAATTTTGCCCTAGCTAATCATGGTTTAAAGGTACCATCTAATTTTATAAAATGCAATTGAAAAAAAAATCAATCTGAAACGTGACGGAAGACAAGTCTACAATTGTTTGGAAATCCTATACAAAAGTGATTTTCTAATCGTTTTCCTTGAAAATAAAAACTAATGGGTCTATTCATTAGTGTCGATCAGTTAAGGAAAACAAATATTCAAGTAGTCCAAACAGCAACAAACTCCCTTCTTTTACTAATTCTCTAAATGCCAAAACTGAAATTAACTCCCTTCTTCTACTAAATCTCTAAATGCCAAAACTGAAATTAACTCTCTTCTTCTACTAAATCTCTAAATGCCAAAACTGAAATTAACTCCCTTCTTCTACTAAATATCTAAATGCCAAAACTGAAATTAACTCCCTTCTTCTACTAAATCCCTCGATGTCCAAAAGGCATTAATGTCCCTTCTTCCACTAATTGTCTGTATGTCCCAAAAGCAATCAATAAAGTCCTTTCTTCCATCAAATCTCTCTATATATGCCCAAACAACAACAAGCTTCCTTCTTTGATTTAAAATCCCAAAACAGCAACCAATCCCACCATCCACCAATTCTCTCTATGCCCAAAATCACAAGTAATTTTTTTTCTTCTACAAATTCCCCCTATGCCTAAACAGCTACAAACTTCCTTCTTCCACTTATTCTCTCTCTGCTTTATCTTTCTGAACTCTGACAATGAGGTAACCAAAATTTGAACCCCAGAGTGCATCGAGATGGAATGCACTCTCGGATGCCAGCTACACGAACAAATCTTGGAGGAGATATATTTCATACACAGAACATCTGGCTTTTTAGCTGGTCAATATTCCACCAGAGAGACAAGGGCTTTATTAAGAGCTCGATCCTTGGGGATTGGAACACAACGGGAAAGAAAGAGAAGTAATGGTTCCTACGCAATGGTGGTTCTCCGTTTTTAGCGCAGAGGTTATGTAGATTCAATAATCGACTAAAGACAAGAGCATGGTTAAGACCTTGATCCTTGGGGAATTAGAGAAGTACACGTAACGGTTTCTAGGCAATGACATGTTGTTTTTCTTCAATTTTCAGCACATGGGTTTAGATTCAATATTCAAGTAAAGACAAGAGGTTGGTCCTTTGGGTTTGGAACACTTGGGGCTAGAGAATATAATAGTTCCTACAGCACTGTGATTCTTACTTTTTAGCACAGGGTTGTAAAGATATGATATTCGTCTAGAGAGACAAGGGCTAGATTAAAGCTAGATGCTTTAAGGTAGGATCACTTGGGGTAAGAGAAGTAATGGTTCCTACTCAACGGTGGTTCTTCAGTTTTGTACAGCGGCTATAAATATTAAAGCCCATCTGTACTAGTTTACAGGAGGGATAAGACCTCCCTGCAAGGTCACTGACAAGTGGTTATCTCATCAAATCAGCTCTCAATTAACATCAGAAAAGGCGAATCATGGGGGACCAGTGGTCACCGATTAGGCATTGTTTGCTATATAGAGGGCGCCAGTAGCTATAAGAAGTGCAGTAGGGCTTTAATTTGTTCCTTTGCCTCTCTCTGCAGAAAGTCTCTAGAGGTCGTCCTCTGTTAACCCCAGCACAGCAATCTGGAGGTAGAAACATTGCACCAATCAGTGCTTCTTGAGGAAACGGCTTCCAAGTTTGGATTTCCCTGCTTATACAGTATCCAAAGTTGAGCACTGTCAACTCCCTCAAGTAATTAGCTGGATAAATATAGAACAAAGCACTGACCAAGTGCACCTTGTGAATTAAGTAGCACGCTATTTTGTCTAAAAGTGGGCTATTTCATGGACAAACCCTAGTTTGCATGGGATAATAGCTTGCTATAAAATGGTGGAATGGTGAAATAATCCACTCTTTGCATCTTCACTGCAATCAGCTGGAGTTAGCTGTGACATGATCGAGCTCAGTTCCCTGAATCAAGTCATTTTGATAATTCAGGCTTAACAAAGATGTGCCTCTGGAGATGGTGCGTTGCATAATGAGGCAGTCAAAACAGAATGGCATCAAATGTGGAGGGAATTACGTCACCAGAATGACCATGACAAACCATATGAAGCGTGAAACAAATGTTATTACCAAAATCCAATCACAGATGTACTTGAGCCAACTAGAATAATTACAAAAAATGATTGCACATGATGTAATTACTTCATGAAGTTCATGCAGTGGTCTACATAAACATCCTCAGTCTTCTGCAAACGAGCTTCAAGATCAAACGATATTTCCTCATCCAAAATTCAATTTCCAAGCATAGACAATACATTGGAAAATATTATCTGTAGTGCTTTTCATCCCAAAGTACTTTCCAAATGTTGTACAATCCATATACATTTCCAAATAGAATTCCTAAGAATATGAGAATGTATGCATCATTAAAAGAATAAAGAAGTTCTGGAGTCACTTGGTCACATGTATCTGACATATAAACTGGATTCTATATCCTGAAAATCTCCAATAAAGATGAATTTCTTTCTCATGTTTGAATCCAATGCTGCAAACAGTGATGAAATCGTCGATTCCATCACTCTTAGCGTTTCCTTAAAAAATTCCTTGCTTGACACTCGAAAAGGTCTTCACGCGGACAAAGACAAGACACATCTGAGGTACATGTAGAGCACATGGTTGCCTTTAAACTGTCTTCTTAGCAACCATGAAAAGAGCCACGGCAAGAGGAAAACTCTGAATTCGGCGCAATCATGAAGAGTGGCGTGTCTCCGTGAAAAACAAGATCCACAAATTGAAAGATGATAGGGCCCCCTCTCCCTGGACAATTGGGCATGGTCAAGATTTTAACGAGATCACGGTCAGAACTAACGATGTGGATCTTTCCCTCCTTGACAATGATGGATGGGCGTCGACCGCCGCAGTCAAGAATTTCCTCACAAAGTTCTCTTCAAGTTTTCCCCTCTTTCCTCCCACCTATTTTTACTTCCACGATTGAAAGATAAAACAAGCGGGTAATTTTTCATATTTTCTTATTCTTCCAATATGAAATTCAACTCCATTTCATGAAACTAAAAGCTAGCTGTAATATCCCCTAGTGAAATAAATATGCAGCCGACTTTGATGAGGACCTTGAAAAGAAAATGAGGAAATTTGAAACCAGCCTTTATGCTATTTGATAGTTTTAGAAGAAAGGAGTTGTGTGTCGGAGTAAAGCAAGTGATACTGCCATATTGAAGTGATCTTCTTTGAAAAACTAAAAAACTAAATAAATCAATTGTGTATCGATAGGATGAGCACTGGATATAACTGATAGATTCAATATTTTACATGAACGAAATATGTAAAATATGATGGATGAATGATTTATAGATGAATTAATATGAAGATGTTGACGGATAGAGATAAATATAGATAAGAGGAAAAAGTGGCTGGATCAAAAAATAAGAGAAATCATCAACGACGCAGCTTCTTAGAGAATAATAAATTTAGAGCATAAAGGAATAAATAAACTCAACATTAAAAATATCCCTTGTTGATTTCATTTTCCTAAAATAAATGACTATGGACTTTTTGATTGCTTTATTCTACTTTCAAATTAAAAAATTCATCAACGAAATTAGCACTAGATCTTCTCCGTTCTGCTTGAAGTCTTCAAGACATCATGTAAAAAAGGGAATTAAAATGGGTTACATTATTGAATGTTCAGGTTGATCGCACTAGAATGATTACATTATAGTGTTTACCCCCAAGACGAATGATCTATTTTTGCAAAGAACGTCCATTTGATTTTCATCGAGCATCGAGCATACAAAGTGCCTTCCCGAATTCAACCAAAGCGACATGGGCGAGCGGTAAGAAATGAAAGTGGAACTCTGTGTATCTATTTGATTAAAGAAGGTGAAAGAACTCATCATCATTCGCCATTCCAGTAATTCCCTCGTGGAGGCATCAATATTAAACGAGTTTCAATGCACAATCCCCCCTCAACAATCGTATTTCCATTCTACGAAGATGTGCTCGGCATGACAACGATGCTCTTTTATTTGCCACACCTACTTCACGTTTTGTGCTTAACCCAAATACTCCTGAGAAATTCACTTTCTGGAACAGCAATAAAGTTATCCATTAAATATGACATCCATTAAATATAAAATCTTTTAAGCAATCACTTTTTGTAATGAGATTAAGAGTTCTTTCACATAATTTTTTGACCAGGGTCATTTCAAACACTTCACTTTACATCTTACAGCTAAACTTCATTTACCACAACTTCTTTTTTTTACCAATACTTAAAATTATTTAAAAAATTCTGGCAATTTACATACTCTCCAGATATATTTAATTTACCAAGTTATCTTCTAAAGTGAGTTGGAAAAAAGTTTTCCTTCATAAAAGATGGAACTATAATTTCTATAAAGCAATCATGGTGCAAACATGACTTGCGTTTAAATTCTCCTAATCGTAACTCTTAGAGCATTTAAATTTGTCCAAAGCTAAATTGGCATCATCATTCCTTGCCATTGCAATGATAACAGAGAAAAGGGAACAGTGCAGCGCCTCACAAAATTGTCATTAACAAAGGTCATAGACATCCCATTGAAACCCCTATTAACTTTTCTAACCCCGTTTTGGATGATGTTGGTGAACTTTGAGAATCATGCAAGACTGCCCTAGGTGATTAATTCTGCCATATACTAATATACCAACGAACAGTTGTGTTTGTTTTGATGCTATGCTTTCTATCTCTTCTCATCTGTGAACTCTTCTTTTTCGCATTGCTAATAATTGAGGTTTTTTAAAATTCACCTTGTCTCCTAGCCTTCAGCTCTTGCCTTTGATATACACAATCACTTGCAATATATGTTTCATATTTTTTTCTGTTCAATAATCTTTCTCCTCCAGGTAGCTTTCTCTTTTAGTAAGCACATCATCGATCAAGGAGGCGCGATAGCTCAGTCCCTAGAGCAGTGGTCTCGTAATCCCGTGACCCGGGTTCGAAACCAAGGAGATGCTAGTGCCCTTTGGTAAGGCATTAATCCTCATTACCAGGTCCCTCAGAGGGGACCTAAAGCCGTCGGCCGGCTAGTTGCTTACTTACATGCATTTATGCTTTCTTAGCAGTCAGGTAAAATAACCACCACCACCATTCTATAGAGCCATAATGACATTAATTAAAAGCACTTCCTGCAGATGTAAGTTTTGTTTTCATCTCATCGGATGACAAATAGAATGTTGCCCTCTTTCAAGATAATTCCCAGATTTCCTTCTCACATCTTGTTATCTTCCACTTTGGCTGTCCCCATGGCAACCATTACTAATTACTCTCCAAGTGTGCCGTATCCATCATACACTCTCCCGATTAAGAACACAGCAAAGAGCCTCACGGGTTATGGGTGGCAAACTTGGGAGGATGCAGCGAGCAACAAACAATTCTCCTAGTTCCTTCCTCCTACATGATCATAAATCAATCACAAACAATAACAGAATAGTTCGTTGATTTCCTCCGCACAAAATGGATATGAAACGCCATTTTCAAAAAACATGAACATCATCCGTAATCCTGTTTTGCAAGGGCCACTGGTATCCGGGTCAGAGAAATACAAGATCGGTAGCGATAATGAAGTAACTGATTGGACATGCGTTTGGAATATTGATGCCGTGGAGATTAGATGGGCGGCCGTAATGATGGGGGTCTTTACTGTCAACAAACCCTCGTCTTTCAATTAGCAATCGGTCACGCTGATACGTTGCTTGAGAGAGTGAGAGGTGGGGGTTGGTGTATTCCCTAGGCCTTACGATGACTCAGTCTCGCCCTCCCAACTCACAATGCGAGTGATGAAGGGAGCTTAGAAAGGTAATGAACCCAAAGGAAACCGATGATAATAATCTGGGCCATAAATTAAAGGAGGATAGTTCCTTACATTACCACCAATTTTCAAAATAGAACATATTTCACTGATGGAATACTGTGAGATAAGACTTTAATCACAGTTCCCCAACATCAAACTCTACAATTTTATGAAGAAAATCAAGCTAATCTATGTTGTAAAATTATGGAATACAATATCAAAATATGGGCAAATTGCCAGTGACACTCGGTAATGCACTCAGAAAAAAATGGGCCTCATTCAATTCCAATAAATTATGAAATTCAGACTAAAGAGAGAAAAAGATGAAAGAAAAAAGAAATGGGGATGGAGTGCAGAAATGTAAGAAACAATAACATGCAGGAAAAAAAAGGATAAAATGAGAGAAAATATTGAAATAAATATATATAGATGGATAGATGGATACATGTAAATAGAAAGATACTAGGTAGATAGAAAGACTGACTAACTGACTGACTAATTGATGGATTGTTTCATTGTTTGGTTGGTTGAACGGTTGATTAATTGATTAATGGATAGAGAGGGTCAGAGACAGAGACGGGGAAAGGGAGAGGAGAGGAAAGGTAACTCAGAAATTTTGCAGTGCAACACGAACAAATAAAAGGCAGCTAATGAAGACAAGGAACAAGAAGACAGCATGAATGCAGAGACAGATACTAGACAGATCATAAGTAAGGAGATCTGGGGGGTGTTTCACAAAGATCCTAAGTCGAACTTAACTCTAAGTTGGACTTAAAAATTATGGAGAGCCATTTGTAGCCTAAAAATAAAATATTTCCAAAAGCAAAAATTGAAGTATTTTAGACTTTTCATAAATTCCACATCAAGAACATGAAATCTCCCTGATAATAGAAAATATGAATCATTTGAATCAACATTTTATGCCTTTTGAAATAACTTTTACAAAATATTTTCAATGATGCTAACGGCTTTCCATAATTTGTAAGTCCAACTTAGAGATAAGTTCAACTTAAGATCTTTGCGAAACACCCCCCGGAAGATAGAATGACAAAGATACATCTCAACGAGACTCCGATGAAATCCTTGTCATTAATCCGATGCAATGCAAATTGTTTCCAGGTGACTGCGCTCCCGTGATATTGAAGCACCCGTCTTTCGTTGCATTAATCCACCTGCGAATGGCTCGCATAGCCGTCCAAGATCACCTTACCGATGATACAGCATCAGAGACGGTGAAAGAGTAAGACCAATTACAAACGAAATTCACTTGGATTCAGATTATGCATACAAGTGAACATTGTGGCCCGAATTCACAAAGCAAGGTTTGAGCTCAAACCTCCTTTTGTTTCACCAAACCTCCTTTTGTTCTTTACAAACCAGGTTTGTAAAAAACGCGTAAAACGCGTCATGTGACGTACGAAAACCAAGGTTTGTCGACAAACCTCCTTTGTGAATTCGGGCCACTCTGTTTGGTGCCAGAAGGGCATTAAAAGGTGTAAAATGATACAAGTTAATCCTTTGACTACCGAGTTCTCATATTGCCTATAGGATTATTACAGAATCATCCGGTCCCAGTACACAATGGGTTAACAACCTCCTGAATTCACCAAACGATGTATTCATCGTTGTGTGCCCATCAGGATTGGGCAGATGGAAAGGGGAAAACTGATATAAAACACATAACAAAGTTTTCACCATTCTTTGAATATATGGAGGCAATTTACAAGTCAAAATTGTTGACATACGAGGAAGAAATATTCAAATAACAGTGACAGCGTACTACTTTACCAATCAGAAGTACAAATTGGACAATGGCTCGAATTTGGCATGTCACTTGCAGATTGGTATATAGTCAAACCTGATTTAATGACCTCCTGTATAGAAAGACCACCTGTCTACAAAAATCACATTTTCTGTTTCCCTTGAAAATTGGTTTCTGATTGAAACATGTACTTGTAATAAAGGAACCTGAACATAAAGACCACTTGCCTATTAAGACCCCTTGTCTCCCTTGGTTGGTCTTTATAGACAGGTTTCACTATGTCATACACATGATGCGAGACAGGTTCAGCTGCCCCATGTCAATTTTTAAATCCACCCCCCCCCCAATATAGCATGACTGCTTTCCCAAATCAGGACAACTAATGCAATGGGTGGACTCATCCTAGTTTAATAATTACATTTTACTTGCAGAGCTGAGGTCTTCTTTGACAAGATTTTAGAAATGTGGTTAGCAGAGTAGAAGGGTTAATTCCTTCATGATGCAGTTTACACAGCATAAGATATTCAAGTTCATACATCCTTGAGATAGGAATGAAACAAAAAGTCATACAAAAAAGGATAGAAAAAAATAGTTTATTCCCCCCCCCCCCCACCCCACCTCAAATAAAATAAAAATTAAAAAAAAAGAAAAATGAGGAAGGAACCCAAATAAGACATTACCCTTTCATGGCAGACACCTACATGTATAGTGTGATTAAATTTTAAGTAATTTTTTTTTTAATTCTCAGCTCTATGACTAACAATTCATTGCGTATAGTGTGATTTATTTTGCTCTTTTTCATCAAAAAATTAAATCCAGGTTATCTGAACCTGATGTGAACTAAGTCTTCTCATAATAGGATTTAGCAGCTGATTCTACAAAGTGAGGCGGCAAAATCAATATCATTCTCAGAAAATTGTCACTTTTATTTCATAACTTCTTTTCATAGAATGCATAATACTATGCTGACCTGTAAAATAGCCAGTTACACAACTTGGCTGTTTATCAATAAGCAAGACTATAGTATTTTGTCTCATATTTTATCAACACTCTCATCTTTGAAGAAAAAAAACACTATATGCAATAACTCTTAGTAGACAGCCTTTCCTTGAGCTTCAATCAGACCAGAAAAATGACATATGCAATGGCATTTTTTGTTTACTTGTCATTATTTTTGGTAACATACAGGAAACCTACGGTAATGACCAAATACTTTAGACTATCTGTAATCGGTGAAGCAGCAGTAGCTTTTCAGGGCTGACTAAACCACATACATACAGTACCACCATATAATATGGAGATGGCAACTTAATTTTGCTGGTAGTAATACATAATTTCATATTAACTCCCATAGGCTCAAATACAGAGACCACAACCATGGCCACATCGATGTTTGATGAGGTCAATAATCATTATAATGCCAATTTTATTGCTGGTACTGAAAAATGAAACCTTCTTGTCAACATAAAATCTATTGTAGGCTTTTGGAAGAGTAAGCTGTTATGAAACAGTGTTTTGGATATGATATCTAATCTAACTTAGCATGAAGTATAACTTAAGTTTTGAAGTTTGGTCCATCAAGTGTAGGGAATTGACTGTGTAGCAATTGTCACCATAGCATGTTTTGTACGACCATTCCAACAACTTGTTTTTGGATGGTGGTTTACCAGGTTATGGCCGTACTATGCTTTAACCTAATGCATATCTGTGTTCCGTAAAAACATTAGAAATGCACGATAGATGATAAGAGATCTTCAGGAGATATGTAGACGCTGTATAGCGTTCATGTACACCCAGAATGCATTGTGAATCACGATGAGTAATCACTGAATCTCTTCCCTTGGGACCGCTAACAGGGTCATTTGCATCTTTTATCGATGACCCAAACTATCCTAAATGACTTCCGATACAGCCCCCTGGCGGGAAACCAGTGTTAACTATTTTTCATAGAGTAAACATCAAAAGGATACTGGATATGCCATAAAAATTGCATTTAAATTATCTCAAATCAATCATTACTGGCTTTTTAAAGATTTATGTTGCCAATCGATAATGTATAGTTCTCTCAAGAAATAAACTATAAAATGTTTACTTTGTAACTGTTGTGTACATACATGCATACAACTGTGTATTGAAAAATAAAGAGCTTTGGGGGGGGGGGAATATCACTGTTTGTCATCAAACATGAAAAGGTACAATAACAGCTAAGCGTGTTCCTATACAAGATGTTTAAAATTGATTTAGACAATGAAAGCAAATAATTAAAACCTAGAATCGGTCTTTCAAGCGTTACAATCAATACTAGCTACACTAGCTACACTCTATGACATTTCAAAATGTAGAATATTTTTACATTTACAATTTACTTTCAACATAGGATACACGCTTGCACTCTATCAATTTCAAGAGATATGCCAGCTTTTTTTTGGGGGGGGAGCAAAAATATTAATACCAGTAATTCTATCTATTATACTATCATTTGATACAGGCTTGCTGGTAGAAAATACTGAAAAATATGCCAGCACCCTGTTTACAAGTCTGCACTCTAGGAGAAAACTCTAAGGTCAATTGCCCTATCGTAGGGGAGCTTAGGAACAATAGGAGATTCACGCAGATGGTATTGCATTTAAACGTGATGATGATCTAACACCTTTTGTCAATCTGCAATCAAAGCAATGATGAGCTTGTACAGGATTAAATGATCAAGGCACTAAATAGGCTGGTGATGGCAAATTGATTTGGCAATTTGAGAGAGGTATAATTTGAGGTAATTGGTCCTATAATGAGAGGGGCCCATAGGATTGACACTTAGAAGCTATGGTTTTCATAGTGGCATTAAACATGAGCACTGTACTATTCCTTAGATCAGGGACCCATTTGACAAGGCCATTTTTCAACGACTAATGACAACAATCAGGGACAAATCTGCTGATAACCAATCAGAAGCAAGGATTTCAGTAGCTTATAACAAAATCTGTCATTTGTCACTGATGACAAGTTTTATGAAATGGGGCCCAGGAGTACATTAAGCCAAATACACTTTCTAATGTTCATTCTTGAGTAGCAATATACTTGATTGACCTTGGTCTTGGTAATCCAAGACTGTCAACGATAATATTTAAAAAAGTGATCCTTCATAATGATATTTACTAATAATTATTAAAAGCCCATGATGTGATATATATTGCACACACAATTTGCTTCTTTTCAAGGTGGTTATTCATAATGTTTCTATCAAAATCAAGAATCATGAAATGATTTCAACAAGCCCCCCCCCCCCCTCCCCCCCCCCCCCCTCCACCTATAATTAGGAATTATCTCTGTTGGATTTGGGAAAATTATGCTAAATGGTCTTTGTTTTCATAACATGGTGCAAGTTTGCTCCAAGAACAATTCCAAGTGTAAGGCAGATTTTCTCTAAAAGTGGATACTCTGCCAATTGATGGCCTACACAAGCTGCCAACAAGGGTAGTGTATATTAAAATAAGCAATATCAAATTAGTGAAAAATCATGAAAGCTCATTGCACCATCGATTCCTGTAAAAAGGGTTCTGAATAGGTCATTCACGGTAACCAAAAAGACTCTAATAACTCAATCAAAAATAATTAAATGATTTACAAAATTAAAATCTTCCTATAGAGAATGTACTGTTTCAAAAGTTCCCTAATACATCAATTCTCTTTGATTTTCATATCTTCAAAATGTGAAATATCAGGCGAAATATATGTCTTAGGGCGATGAACTCAACGTTAACATTGTAATGTACATGTAAGCATCGCATGAGTGTTAAAAGCATGTTATTCCATTGACTGCTAATGACCGGCACCACAAAAGTGGAGGGCTTATACGGCGATTACCGTCCAATAACATTTTTAATGGGTTAGTAATCTAATGATATGCCGCCAGAAAACACCGGAATCTTGTCTGCTTGCTCGTCCAAACAGAATGACCTTCACGGCCAAATAGTCGTTCAGCCATCTGTATAAATATCTTGTTATTGTGCAGGGACTGATAAGCATTGTGTGTAGGTTAGATTTATATATATAGTCTGTTTGGAGCCAGAAGGGCGTTAACCCATATATCCTTTAACACAGAGTTAAACGCCCTTCTGGCTCTGTACAGATGATGTAGTAGTTTCATATCTGGGGTAGATTATAAATGCGGAGAATAAACATGAGGAGCTGTTAAACAGCTCACAGGGAAGCTACATTAAACATATGTTCCTATTCAAATGACGGGAGCAGTAGAAAGAAGAGAAGAAAAGATAAAGGTACAGAAGAAGTTGGAAAAGAGAGAGAGGGGGATAGGGAGACAAAGAGAGAGAGAGAGAGATAGAGAGAAAGAGCGAGATATAGAAAGAGAGAGAGAGAGAGAGAGGGGGACAGAAAGAGAGAGAGAGAGAAAAGGGGGAGAAGCTAAGATATGTGTCAGGGAATGAGGCAAGTGAATGAGGCAATGTGAGAAAAAATAGAGGTGTGGACTCAGAAAAATACAAAGAGAGAGCGAGAGAAGGATCACTACAATAATTAAATACGTATCCCGCTGGAGTAGACTTATGCATAATTGCCATTTAACTATGAATAATATATAAACTACTGAAGACTGATGTGGCTTCCTTTCATGGCATGAGGATATACCTCCCTACTCTAGCGAGTTCACCATCAAATCTTAAGGAAACACTAGAGGAAACACTAGAAGAAACACTAGAGGAAACTCTTTCCATCGTAGTCCCAACTCATTAATACTCAAATAAAGCCTGATACAATGACTCTCCCCTACCACCTATGGATAGCACAGTTGAGACCTCGTGAGAACTCATATCACACTCTCACATACTCGAGTAAGAAATGTGATACTATAACAGCCAACATGAGAATCTATTAATTAAACCAGCAAACCGGGAATCTGATTTAACCTCTAACCCATTAATACTCCATCAAATCTTAAGGAAACACTAGATGAAACACTAGAGGAAACTCTTTCCATTGTAGTCCCAACTCATTAATACTCGAGGCAAGCCTGATACAATGACTCTCCCCTACCACCAAACTGATAATACTGCTGAGACCTTGTGAGTATTCGTATAACACTCTCACATACTCGAGTAAGAAATGTGATACAATAACAGCCAACTTAACGCCAACTTAAGAATCTATTTAGCCAGGACACCAGAAAACTGATTTAACCTCTGACTCACATATTGTATTTGTAAAATACAAACAATCTACTTAGCGATACCACCTTAACTATTTCAACATCAAAAACCTAGAAAATTTGAAAACTGAATTAGCTACTTTTTATAAGCGAGTCATGTGAAATAAAAACTGAAATGTATTGTTAAAGATATTGTTTTACATCCTCTCAGTGAAAATTTAAGACAGAAACATAACTTAATGCCAATGAGAGTATGTTGCATATATCTAAAACTAAAACGGAAAGCCCCTGTTTTTTAATTAATGCAGAAAGAACAATCATCCAGTAGAGCTCCACTTCTCCGCGTCGGGTTGGAATTCAGGGATTCTTCCATTCCAAATCACCCCCTTCATCAATACGAGACACCTTGTGCATCTGTTTCACACATCACGTTGATCCCCCGGAAAGCTTACACCCTACACATCCTATTCATAATGCACTCTTCCAACACAGAATAGTGAAAGAGGCGGCGTTAATAGAACACAAGAACTGAGCAACATTTATTAACAGTCAGCTAACAATGAATACAGGATTAAATGAAAAGTATGGCACTGCAATTCCACCACAGTATCCACGACACTTTCCAGGTGTCCTAATTGTGCAATGAGAATAAAGCGATAAGCTTGACAATGATATTCCACCACTAACTGATTTCACAAAACCACTAGATTTCCTCGTTAAATTTGAGGTCACTTTATATCCAAACCACAGCAGCTTGGTAAAATTTACGCATATTGACCTGGGAGGAAGAAAAAAAATCCTGATACAAGATAAAAATCTGTCCGAATGCATTAATCAACTGCATCAGGTCATGGAGGTGCACAGATTGTATATTGGAGCCAAAGAGAGAATGCTAGCTTGATGAATAGGCTACCAAATTTAATTCATGTACATCTTTGTGATACAGATTATTTCATCCATGTGTTACATATAAATGTATCCTAATGTTCAGAATAGAATTGCATACACTACGTGTTGCTAGGTAAGAAAAACATTGTGGCTTGCCCTAATGACTTATAATATATGCAGTTTGTATTCTGAATTCTGAAATACAATTATTTTAAACAGGTGAATGAAATCATTTGTATTAAGGCACCTCACAAACACCTATGCATTTAATTTGGCTATATTACCCCCAAAGATGGCCTGTTGTTATTGTCGACCCTAGAACAATTATGACAGTATAACTAACAACCTTCATGAATGCTCACCAAATACTATGTTAGTGTCAAGTGTGAATTTGATGTTGTTGAGCACAGATCAACATACCTCAAAACCAAAAATAAATGCATCTTCCAATCAATATTGACCAAAATACACTCAGAATGATTGCATCACAGAATGAAGGATGATTGCATCACAGAATGAAGGATGATTGCATTCAAAAGAAACAATCAGAGTTGCTCTGTACAGAAATATTTGTATAACTCAAGTAAAACATATCAAATTGTCAGCAAATGCCACCAGTGTAAATTCGATGTTGTTGAGCACAAATGATTAAGTTCTCAATATCAAGAATACTTGCATCTCCAAATTGATAAAGATCACATCTAAATGCATTCAGAATGATTGTATCACAGATTTAATGATGCATGCATTCAAAATGGATATCTAAGAGCTGAGCTCAAAAATGTTGATGCTTTGTCGATAGTGTGGGTTTGATGCTGTTGAGCACAATATTTCAAATCTCCAAATCAAGATCAAATGCATCTCCAAATCATTAATGATCACATTTTAAGGCAATCAGGATGATTGCATCACAAAATGAAAGATGATTGCATCCAAGGTGGAAAATCAATGTGGCTCAAAATGGAAAATCTTGAACAGCTCCAATTGCTCCTTTAAATCACACTTCAAAAGCACAACCTTTAATCCTACTCAACACTATTGAAATGGACAGGAAACACGGCTGCTACTACAGCTAGTAATATCTGTTTGATGTTGCAGTCATCCAAAAGCAAGGGATCTCCCATCCCATTTACAAATGCATGTATTGTGAGTAGCAATTATCATCAGAAGAGAAATAATTTAATAGACAAATCACCAAGGGAATCTCTCCAGCGACGCCGATATATCCACGCATGAACCGCAATCTTTTTCTAATTATCCAATCACCCATTCAATTGAATTGATTCCACTACCACACAAACATCACTGATTTGTGTGTCCCCAAGGTAAAACAAAAATAGGTAAATCAGAAAAAGTGAAGTGGTATAATCCAATGTATTGATCAAAGAAAATATGAATCCAGGACTTCCGTGATTTAATTAGAGAATCCAACGACTGTTCCATTTTGATATTACCACTGATCCATCTAAATATCCACATTCCAATTCAGTGTCGACCCCTTGTAAACAAGACTCCTCTATCCAGGGTAAACATCATGGTAAGCGTCAAAGATGGGGGTAAGCGTCAAAGGTGGGGGGTAAGCGTCAAAGGTGGGGGAAATCTAGTTGGGTGTTTGACGGATGCTATGGGCTCCTCACACTATCACACGCTCGATCAGCCTTGCTTTGGGACGACAGCGGATCAAAATAACACATATGCAATGGTAATCAAGGGATGCTATTCAGGTCCACGTGCGCTCACTGGTTACACCTGTCACACATAAATCCTATGAGTGCATGTTGCCATGTATACCACCCCTGTTAAGCCCTTGAACTCCCGGCAACGCCGAAAGACACATGTGGGACTGGCCTGGATGGGAGTAGAGCTAAACATGTGTCCACCTCGTATAGAGGGATGATCGGATGAAAAGGGTGATTTGTAATGGGACGGGTGTTTAATCTACTGGTATACAAACACACATGACGGGAATCCTCATGCCAAGGTCACTCGTATCATTGTCCGTCTAGCATATAGTTGCCATGAATCTGCTAACATCACAGTAGTGATAATGTTTGCTTCAAAGGCTTAACATTTTCACATTTTGTGTCCTTAATGAAGAAGGGTTCATTTTTTTAAACAATCTCGGACTGATTAATGATGAATAAATTGAAAAATTCCTTTCAGTTTTTTTTTTCTGGCAAAAACAGTTTACCATTTGCATATTTTTCAAAATGGTATAAAAAATACAATTTTGGTCCTTTTAATGTAATTTTTTGAATAATTTGGAACAAAAAGCATGAAGAAAGCGATTTCTGCATATTCTTCAATTCGATGAATCTACAGTACTGTTGTTCAAAACGTTCAAAACCAATTGGATAACAGATTTTTTTTTCTATAAAATGATATAAATCAGTAACATTTAAACAACAAATTGATTACATATATATATATATATATATTTACTCTAATCAGCCATATAAAGATGAAGACTTTTATTATAAGGATGTTTCTTTCAACATAACATTTTCATTTGTACATTTCGTAATTTTATTGAAACTATTTATACGGATGAAAGCATTACATGTGGGTTGAAAAGATATCTTTCTAATAACTTTATCACTCAATTAATGCTTATTTGTTTCTTTTTCACTTAATATATAATAGAAATATACGTTCTAAAGGAACTTTTGTAATTGTTAATTTACATTTTCATTACAAATTAAATATGAAAATACATTTTCTTTTCTCACAATAATACATTTAGAGCAGCCATCACATAGTAGTGAACTCTCAAATGGTTTCATTCGCGTTTCAAACTAGCATAAAACCAGCTTTAAAACCTTGGTCGACATATGTCGCCTGAGGCACTTATGGATTTGAGTAGGTGAGACAGGATAGAGAGGGTTAAACATGGCTGCAGTGGACCGCCTTGACAATGACTGATGTGGGAAAGCGTTGAATGATTAACATTAGGCAGGGGCTCTTTAACCCCTCTGCTACCGGTCTAATCTCATCACTTGGGGTTGATGCACTGGAGACAGGGGTACGGGATGGGGTGGGGTAAGGGGGGCTGGTGTAAGTGCATGTGCAGGCCTCTGTACCCTAGGATTGCGAAAGGTTACAAATTAATGGGTCCTAAATGACTGGTATGCAACAAAGCTGATTAGCAGGTCGAGGTTTGAGACAGGGAAAGGCTGGTCATCTCAGAGGAAGGAGAAAGAGAGATAGAGAAGAAGAGAGATTGATCAAGAGAACGTATAGAGGCGGGAGAAGAGTCTGGAAAGAAGAAAAAGAAAGAGAATAGGGAATAAGAAATGAGATACAGAGAGAGATAAAAGGAGGATGTATGAGAAGAAAGAGACAAATAGCAGAGAGATCAATAATAAAGGAAGAAAGGGACAGAGATAGAAGGTGACATTGTGTGTATGTGAGTGTGTGTTGAGAGAGAGAAGGGGGAGAGAGAAGGGGGAGAGAGAAGGGGGAGAGAGAGAGAGGGGGTGAGAGAGGAGAGAGAGGAGAGGGGGAGAGAGAGGAGAGAGTGGGAGAGAGAGGAGAGAGGGGGAGAGAGAGGAGAGAGGGGAGAGAGAGATGAGAGGGAGAGAGAGAGGGGAAGAGGGGGATAGAAAGAGGGGAGAGAGAGAGGGAGGGGGAGAGAGAGAGGGAGAGAGAGAGAGAGAGAGGGGAGAGAGAGAGAGAGATAGGGAGAGAGGGGAAGAGGGGGAGGGGAGGGAGGGATAAGAGAGATAAATTGACAGATAGATTTGAGAGAAAAGCTTACAAAAGGACGAAAGACATTTAATGCCTAACAATTAAAAGAAAAATCACAAGAATGAGAAAGTAAAATGGAAGAAAATACAGAGATGATATTGCTTTGCTAGTATGAGTGAAGCAATTCAACTGTAACATTAAACTGGAAAGGGAGTAACATTTCACACGAAAGACAAAATATGCATTCCTTCTCCTTGATAATGGATGCAGAAATGCAAGGAAGGAGAGCCCTCATTAGAAACCCGATTTTGAGGGATTATCCTCACAGCTTTCAATGTCACACCATAATTAATTACCACACCCTTCTCGCCATTGTGACATCATTACATCGATCGCCCCACACGTTTCCCTTCTCTCATTCTCATTGCTCAAAGAATCCAATCGATTTGAAATGTCTTTTTATTAGCAGTATGGAATGGCATGTCCTACTTTCGGTTCTTTTTATTGAATATGTTAATTTGTCATTTTCCTCGTATTCCTGGACCCTTAATTAGGTTTTCAAGTGAAGTGGAAAATAATTATGAGCGGATATCGGAATTCAAACTCTCTCTATCTCTACCTCTAACTCACTCTCTCTCTCACTCTTGAACGTTTCTCTCTCTCTCTCACTCTTCCACGTTTCTCTCTCTCCCTCTCTATCTCTACCTCTAACTCACTCTCTCTCTCATTCTTGAACGTTTTTTTCTCTCTCTCTCACTCTTGCACGTTTCTCTCTCTCTCTCTCTCTCTCTCATCCTCTCCCCCTCTCTCTGTGTCTCTTCCCCCCCCCCCTCTCTCTCTCTCTCTCCCTCTCTCTTTCTCTCTTGCTCTGTGTGTGCCATTTCATCAATCTGTCTTTCTGACTCCCCATCCCCTCTACTCTCTATCCCTTCCTCTTTGAGTATCTCTAACTCTTTAGTTCTCTTTCTTTTTTTGTTATCTCTCCTCGATACTAAAGTAACAAAAGTTCCTTGCTACAAATGCATGATGGCCCACTCGAGAGCATTATTTTCACCAAGTTACAGCCATATTCAACTACATCAAGTTTTCTTCACCTATGGCTTAACATCAGCAGTTGCTCAATACCTCAAATATAATTGGAGCTAGAAATCTAATTACATAGAGACTAATACATAAACATTTCAAATTGCACGCTTTATGTTCATAATGTAGCGTACTCTTGTTTGGCATACAAAACAACCAAATCACCACACCTGGCTTGAGAGAGGCAAATGTAAGTGAAAATGCCTTTTGTTTATACACATGGATAACATTGTGTGTTAACAACAAAGCCCTTGAAGGCACAACCTGACCCAAGTAGCCTAGGACCTATGCTTGGTTAGTATGTTTAGCATTCAAGACTGCACCTAAGTAGAGAGAGGCAAATGCAAATGAAATGCCTTTCATTTTATACACGTTGATAACATTGTGTGTTTGCTACAAAGCCTTTGAAGGCCCAACCTAACCCAGTAGCCTAGGACCTGTGTATCGTATTGTAAGCATGTTAAGCATTCAAAACTAAACCTGAGTAGAGAGAGGCAAATGCAAATGAAATGCCTTTCATTTTATACACATAGATATTAACACTGTGCGTTTACAACAAAGCCCTTGAAGGCACAACCTGACCCAAGTAGCCTAGGACCTATGCTTGGTTAGTATGTTTAGCATTCAAGACTGCACCTAAGTAGAGAGAGGCAAATGCAAATGAAATGCTTTTCATTTTATACACGTAGATAACATTTGTGCATTTGCTACAAAGCCCTTAAAAGAACAGCCTGGCCCACTGGGGCCTAGGACCTATGCATGGTAAGTATGTTAAGCATTCAAAACTATACCCGAGTAGAGAGAGGCAAATGCAAATAAAATGCCATGTTTTAGTGCACTGATAACGTTGCAGGTGCGCAAGAGAGCTTGAACCTAGCTGTCTCCCTCAAGCCTATGCTATCCGTGTACAGATAGAAATGGTACCCAAATCTGGGTCAGGAAAAAAACTGATGAGGTAATGAGATATACATTAGCTTATCAATGTCTGCTCTTCATATTACTTCTCATTAATTGGATCATATGGGGGTATGGAGGGAGAGAAGAGACCGTCATAACATTTCGACGAGGGCAGGTCACGATGGTTGGGTAATAAGGGAGGCAAGGAGGAATATTGCTCATCAATATTGACCTTATGATATTAATGTTGAGTAGCTATATTTGTCCCCCGAAAGGCTTCATGGTTATAAAGGCATACATGGTGACATACAGGAGCAGGGAGATAATGGTACGTATGAGCATAATTTTCCTTTCTTCAGCCCCTCTCCACCTCTCCCACCCCACCCTCATCCCCCTCTCCCTGCCTTCCCATAATCATGTCTCTCTGCCCCTGTAGTTCTCTGTATTCCTCTTCCTCACTCCCCCACCCACCTCTCTCTCTCTCTCTCTCTCTCTCTCTCTCATCTCGATCCTATTTCCCTCTTTCAACAATTTTTCTCCTATATTTGCTTTCTTCTTTTCTTCTTCTGTATTTCCTTCTAAATTGCCTGTTCTTACCACCCCCCCCCCTCCCTCTCTCTCTCTCTCCCCCTCTCTCTCTCTCTCTTTTACACACACAAACCCGCAAGCAAACACACACACACATATTATACTTCTTCTTCCATTCTTTTCACTTAAACTGATATTCAACTTAATTCCTTCCTTCTGAATCATCTGATTACTTTCCCTTTTTTCTGTCATCCAACTATCACAATGCCATAAATATACTCCTGTCATTAAAACAAAAATATATCTGCTGCACCCCAGTAGACCAGATTCAAGCTATAGTATGTATCAATCTCCTCTCAATTTAGCCTGAGCATATGTAAATCAATCAACCTGGTATCCACCATGAAATCAGCCCAACATGATGTACTTGAAATAGAAAGTTGAAAACACATTCCAACAAGACCGTTAATGCAATAATCATTACCATCCCATCTCCATCCCTGCATCTGGCATATCGATAAATGGTTGATTTGGTGCTTCAATACGATACAAACCAGTTCGATGACACCACATGGCGCCCTTGCATTTAATAAACATAGAGCCAATGTGCAAACCTCTCTTCTCTTCTCTTCTTTTTTTTTAATTTTTTTTTTTACAAATGTTGGGATGAGTACCATTTGATGTGTTTGAAAACATTCTTGTGTTAAATTGTTAAATTCTATATAAATCTCTTAGTAAATGTTAGAAAAACAAAATTGAAAAAGTCTAAAGTATATAACTATCATATCTTCTGAACGCCAGGAGGAGACTTTGATAACAAGGTGTTGACACGCCCTCCCGGCTCTCAACATACAATATATACAGATGGATTTGCCGACCATTTTCCTAAGCCTCCGAGATGACTTAGAAAATATACAGAGAAGATCCAGCATAAATATACAAAGGTTCTTTTCTTCGGAAATGTATTGCTGAGAATTGTCTTCATTTTACTTTGAACTATTCAGTGTAATTTAATAAAGTCAATTTAGTTCCACTTCCAATAGGAAATTTATAATGTTGCTTCAATTCAAGATTCAGGATTTTTGTTGAGAGAAAATAGTTGAAATTATTATCAATTATTATTATAACTATTATTATCATGAATATTTTGAATGTAATTATTTTGCATGCTTTATATAATTAAAAAAGTTACAAATCAATATATAACTGTAATGCAACATCAACTGCATATAATCCCAGTTTTTCTAGTTCAACTCAGAGAAGGCCTGTCCTCATCAGCTTGAGATTGCCAAAATAGCATGCTATTATGACTATCCCGATCTCAAATTATCCAGCTAATTTGCGTCTCAATCAGCCCGCAGTTGCAATTAGCGGGATATTTGGTTGAGATAATCATCCCAAGATAGCTTGGGCTAGTTCGCAAAATACCCCGCTTTTTGTCGGATGTGTCATCACCAGCCCAAAGACTCGCCCTATGAGCGAACGCTGAGCAAAATATCTGGAGATAATTTCTTGAGCTCAAGTTTTGGGTTTTGAGATCTAGTCTCGAGCTGATGAAGACCCAATTTGTAACTTCAGGATTATTTCCCAAATCAGAAATAGCCGGCTATTTGGCAATCTCGAGCTGATGAAGACATACCTAGAGCCTCACAAATCACAGAGCCCACTTTGTGGAGATGTCGCGGGGCCTTGGAAAGCATTTAGGGGATGACGACAAGCTTCGACACGGCTGTCAAATTTGTCAGATTTGCGATACAAGGGTGGAAAATTGACCGGTGAGAATGGACATGATCAGTGGCGTGACCCTGCCCCAGTGTGTCTCCTCCCATCTGATCTTAATACCATCCACACATGGTAGTGTTAAGTTGTGCCGGCTTGGTATAGGGCATAGCCAGGATATTTTCAGGGGGCACAGCGGGGGTAGGGGTCACCTCTTTTCAATTTGTCGATTTTTTTTTCTTCTTCAGAGACACGACACAAGGGTGGAATACAGTGTTTGCGGGCAAGTATTGAATCCAATGACTGGGGTAATAGTATATCTGTAAAGCGCTTTAGAGACATCATAGATATATCAAGCGATGTATATAAAAGCGGAATATTATTATTATTAATATTAATATTTAACAGAGTTTAGAGACATGATCACGGTCGTGACCCTGTCTAGCATCTCTCCCCATCAATTATTTTTTATTTCATTCCTTCATTGAAAAAAAGTTCTCTGTAATGATATTCAGTTTCTCCTTAATACCGATTTTTTTTTCATTTGTTTATTTGTTAGTTTGTATGTTTTATTTTGTTAGTTTTGACAAAAGGACACATCCGACTTTCCAAACAAGCTTGTACTTCATCTGTCTAGAGCCAGAAGGACAATAAATCATATTCCATTGAGCTAACATCCTTCTGGCTCCAAACAATTGGATTTTTGACTTACCAGGAGGATCTCTTCCTTCATGTTCCGAGGGATCCCTTCAGCCTGAAGCCGTTTCAGATCAAGGCCCCGTGCACCCCTGGGCAATGACATCGACTCATGAGCTGCCGATGTAGTGGCACTCAACACAGATGAAAGCCCCATGACTGGCACCTCCTTGTATTCTACTGATAGTTTCCAAAGGTAAGAATCGCTTCAAAGGCCACTATGGCTTGGTTCCTCCAGAGTTGTTCAATGGCCTAAATCCCAAGGTGTAAATAGACCAGTTCACGGTTAGCACCTTACTGCAATGACCCCGAATATTCACAGATCTTCAACAGATGAAGAGGTCCCACTTTGTACATTTTGAAATAATCACTCCTACAGCGATGGAGGTGCTTTATAAATAGCCTTTGTTCCCCCTTTTCAAAGAATACTTCCACCTGTGTACAATGGAGTGCACTGAATGTGCATGAATGAATAATGTTACATAACTTTCATGAGCACATATCCAGTATTTCGTCTCCGTGTATTTCAAAATCTGTTCTGCAATGACCTTTATCTGCTCATGCTCAGACTGCAACCGTGAACTTGCTTATTACAGCAATGCTAAACACCGAGAAACGCTATTCCTCAATCATCTGTGGACTTCAAAAAATGATTCCAATAAATCCAGAAATGGGACTGCTAGCACAAAAACTTTACTCAGTGTACAAATCTACCACCATTAGTGTCGATCTGTAACTGATACCTATTCATCGGGGGGGGGATGATCTATTCATTCATCCCCCCTGATGAATAGGTATCACGTAAGGATCGACACCCATGTCTACCACACTCTATCGAGTAAAGCTTGAAGCAAAGAAGGCTATGACACTTTTGCCAAATTATGACCAAGTCAAGAATATCAACATCAGTATAGAATCCCTGTCCAGTATATAAGCACCTCAAAGAACAGATGAGTGGACTCTTCTTGCATTCAACATCCATCCTCAGAAACATGTCCATTTCCCAGATATTTCAAGAGGTCACTGCACATCAGTAGAAACCCTGAGTGTTTAATTCAATTTTTCATGGCCCACTCAATCAATTCTGCAGTTGAAGATCAGTCCTGATGAAGTTTGCAGAAAAATATCCAAATGCCTCAACAAGCTTATAAGTTCCACAAGTATTCAGGGATCGATTTTCCAGTACGCTCATACCTATATGCAGGAGCTAATAGGATAATAGATTAAGGGTTCCTGAACGGTTCACCGAATCAGGAATCTCTTATTTATTGAAGAAGTGTCCAAATCGATTTTGGCAATAACGAGTATGACTTATCTTCACGCCTACCAAATCACATTACCTGATTTCTAGATAAACATTCTTACTGGCTACCATTCTGATTGCTTTCAAAGCGAGCATATGATCTCGGAAACTCGACTGCCAAATTTATGATCTATACAGAATCATCCATCAACAACGAAATACAAACATATTAGAATTCAGTTCATATTATGTGGTGTAACGTTGTTGATTGCCCCAATCAAAGTTTATGGTACAATGCACACACTTCGCATTAGAAAAACCCACAAGGTCGAAAAACACTTCAGTGGTAAGCGCTTTATATGCACCATTTTTGTTATTATTATTTTTTATTACAGAAGCCTAATATGATAGAATTTAAGCCATATACAAAGTGCGACCTATTCATTGTAAAGTTTGAATTGTTTGAATCGTGATGGCAGATTAATGGATGTGACTCTCTCCATCCAGGAGCATATAGATTGTACGAGATCAACATGAATCCAAAATGTTCAGATTTCTCAAATGTCTTAACAAATGCACATCCAAAACACGAGCATGGTATACTGAGGCACACTGGTAAAGCGGCAAAGAAAGTTCTGGAAATCTTCTAGCAAAACGTGGAGGCACACAAATTGTTGAAAATCAAGATTTTATTACTAGCGGCAGAGTCATAATATTATGATCTAGGATGAGCGCATATCTTTATTAACGTAATTAGACAAGCAAATAGCACTTTTGAATGCACTAACATCACCAACATTAATGCCCTTCGCGCTCGAGTCGCATCTTTATATTCCATTTCATTTCGGTGAGCGATTTCATTTTCCAGCCAGGCATGTGATGGATCTCAAAAATGTTACGATGGTATGAAAATGCCTAAAGACCTCCCGCACCTATCGTCTAGAACGTACAAACATAGATAAGTCCAGAAGATAGATATTCGTCACTACAAGACCCTATAACGATAAGTTTATCGGATTGTACTTTTGCGTTCAGCATACCTCAACTTGACTGGCCGTGAACTGAAACTGCCAGTGATTAAAGAGTATGTGAGTCTCGGTAAAAAGATGAAAACTAACTTGTGAGCTAGCCAGGGCTCAAATTAATTTTTTGTCCACGGGGGCTCTTCCCCCCAAAAAGAGCCCTCGCGAGCCTTCTCACAAGGGCTCTTTTAGTACTGACGGGGGCTCTTTTTATACAAATATCCATTGAATTGGTACCTATGAAACTCCTCAATTATTTGCTATTTCATCATCATCATTTCAATCAGCATTTTCCCTCTTACAAATTTACAAGCTACATAGCTGTTACTGGCCTGTGTATATAATATATACGCATACAACACTGATCTTTATGATGTCTTTAACATGACATATGTTCTTCTCCCCTTGCAAATGAAAAAGAAAACATGGTCATTAAAAGGGATTAAGCGACAAATAATGATTGTGATTCAAATTGATGTGAATATTTGTTTGAATAAGCACTGCTATTCACCCGAATCTTCTTTGTAAAAACAACTTTTACAAATCTCAGCCATGCTTACTGTGTTGAGACGTTCCAGTCAATTTAAAATACCCATTACATAATACACTTCTCCTAATCTCAAAGTGATCTTACAGCACAGTGGCAGAATTGCATGGCTGAGATTTGTAAAAGTCGTTTTTACAAAGAAGATTCTGGTGAAAAGCATTGCTTATTCAAAAAAATCCTTGCATCAATTTGAATCACAATGATTATTTGTCGCATGGTCCTTTTTATTAAATAACCTTGTTTTCTGTTTTGTTTGCAGAGGGAGAAGAAGCTATGTCACGTTAAGAAATCATAAAGATCAGTTGTATTATGCGTATATGATACCAGAACAAATGTTGATTATCAGAATGTCATTTTGGAATACCTCTATACAAATACCACATTGTCTTTAGCCCGTATCAGTATTAGTATGATCCAATATAAAGCTATTATTCTTTATTTAATTCAGTATAATGCTTTTCCTCAAAAATAGTTTTGCTATTTTTTTAGGGTTGAGACGATAAGAAATGGTTTCAAATGTACATTACACAACCCTGACCCATTGCAAAATTATGGTGGTTCTCTCTCTCTCTCTCTCTCTCTTTATTTTAATCATGCATTATCAACTACATATAAAGCAGCAACCAAAAACTTAGGATTATCTGAGATAGGTGAAAGTAAGAGTTAAAAAGAAAGTCATGCTAAAATGGCGCTTCACTTCCCCCCGCCCCCTGAAAAAAATAAAATAGATTAGTAGTCCTCCTCTCCAGAATCCCCCTCCCCCCGCTTTAATATCACATTTTCACTTGGCAGCCCAAGGGGGCCGGGGGGAGGGGGGTGGGGGTGGGAGGAGGGTGTTAAACCCCCTAACCCCCCCCCCCCCATAGATCTGCCCATGTTACCATATCCTTCCACGACATCTTGTTCTCTTCATCTCCCTCTTCTTCTCAATAGGGACTTTTAGATTTGCGTGGACGTGTTACTTCCTTTTAAGGCACTGGCAGTACCTCAAAAGGAGGTCACACGTTGCAGTCCACGTTCTCAACGTGCAAATCTAAGAGTCCCTAATATTGATTTACTGGTCGAGGTTCATTATTTGCTGACAACGAAAAACTGACCATGTTTCTGCCCTTGCGCGATCGCCTCCAGCTCCAGCAGACATGGCGCGGCAGCGTGCACACGTACGGCTACTAACGGCGCAGTAGGCCTATAACCACTGCTGACGGCGGCACTGCACTGCGAGCTGAATCGGTAATAATAGGCCTATAAAACGAGAAATCTTGCACGCTAATCTTAGTTCCATTTCATTGGTTTAAGGTTTGAAAATTGAAACTCAATATTGTGTTAAAGTTATAACAGAAAAGATAATCTTTATTTTATAATTCCACCGGGGCGATTTTTAATTTTGCAATCGCCCCCGTGAGCAACCTGACGGGGGCGATTATGTAGCTAACGGGGGCGAATCGCCCACCGCCCCCGTGTATTTTGAGCGCTGCTCCTCAAGAATATTGCTCTTCCAATGCTTTCATATGATAGGAGTGGAGGAAAAATTTCGACCTAACTTTCATGCCACATTGTTTAGTCTCATATTTACAGAAATGGTAACCTATTTCTGTGTGAAGTGCAGGTGATTTTCAGCAAAACTGGGTCAATTTCTTTTCATTTTGCCCATTCCAACACCTCACAGTATCACTTCTGGAGTACTACATAATGAAATTACCTAATTGCTTCCAGGCAGTTTCTTTCACAATGCAATCACCTGACCATGCAGAATTCAACTTTAACTATAAAAAGGAGAGATATACCAGTAGACTGACAGTCCATAAGATCTGAGATTTTTAAAAGGTCTATGAGACCAAAAAATAACAAAGAAACACGTGTAGAAACTTAGAAAGATAGAAAGTTTCAAAAGCTGTACAAGACTGGAAACACATAGAACCAACAGCCAACTAGAACAATGGTTCGGGAGACTTTCAAATGAATGAAAACCTCAGGAAATATACAAAATTACGGTCTTGGTGTATTTATCTTTCCTTGCCGTTCATTATGTATCTCTAGTTAAGATACATTTAGGTTTCATCATTCATTTAACTTTAAGTATGGGCACAATAAACCAGGAAGTTAATGTGTTACAAATATGTTGATATTTAGTTACACCGCTCTCAACAATGTAAAACGATTTATTGAACAAAACTCAGCTCAAAATCTTAATATTGTTTCTTAAACAAAATGTCAACAATCATGGGGATGTTTGTATCAAAATGAATAATGATGAAAGAAAACACATTACATGAAACCTTGTCTCACAAATTTGTAATACATATTCGTCTTTGAGAATATAGTAGTACAGAGATCAAATTGATTACTAGTATATTTCAAAGAAAAACTTGTGACAGTGCCTTACTTTCTTTGACCATTAATTCATAATACTGATAACATAGTTTCATACAGGTCTCGTATTTCAACATTTAAATGTATTCTTTATGTACCATCTGTGTAGTGTACACTGCATTTCATAACCCTTGCAAAATATGTTTAAAATGCAAAACTAAAAAATCTGCCATATGTTTTGAATAACAATTTCACTCCTTGATGTCAATAACTGCCATTGAGTGACAAGAAAACAGCATTTCAATAAATTTGTCGCATCATAAATAAATTGAGCAAGGAATGACAAAGTTCTGTTTGTTTAAAGTAGTGCTTGCATATCCATAATTTTATCAAACAAATTTGTTTAGACTGGCTCCCTGCCATAGCAACAAGCAGAATTGACAAAAGACTTAACTCTGTTTTGTGGACAATCAGCCATGCATGAAGTCTTTCGTCTTTTCTCTTTAAAATTCAGATACCGTCCTCCTAATGACTTTTTGGTTTCTTCTCTTCAAATTCATTTTAATCACTCATGCGTGAAATATGCATCATACGAGTTGCATCAAATGAAAGAGGAGGATCTAAGCTTTACAGAAATGTGTCATTTATCAATTATAATTGTGATTAAGTTATGATAAAACATCAATAATTCTCGGTTTCATTTTTTCTGGGATGCACTGTAGAGAATGAGATTGAGAATGAATGCTTTGCAATGTTCAGTTATGAATGCTCCAATAACCCTAATGTATTTGTTCTTCATCTACCTACCTCATTTAGCTTAGCAGGATTTAATTCCCATTGTATTGAAAGCCATATATCTAGGTTAATGTTTGATTTGGAGTAATTAGGAAAATGAATTTTAACTCCTCTTGTTTAATCAACTCCATTTTAAGTTTGATATCATGGTCTATTTGTGCAACAATTGTCCTTGTTCACTTGACTTCATTCTCTATACTTTATTCTGGTTTACCTAACTCTATTTCTCACCAATGTCCAACTCTATGCAGATTCATAGTCCTGGTATAAATATGTATCATTTGTGGAGATAGTTGTATATTTTTGTTGGTTCCTCCTCATAATTGTTCTTTCTGTTATTTTGTTCTTTTCACCCCTCCCTCTTCCATTTTCTCATCAGAATAAGAAGAAGAAGAAGAAGAAGAAGAAGAAGAAGAAGAAGATGAAGAAGAAGGAGAAGAACAAAGGAAGGAGAAGAACAAAGGAAGAAGGAGAAGAACAAAGGAAGAAAAAGATAAAAGGAAGAAGTAGTAGTAGTAATGATAACAAGAATACATTTTAAAACAAAATTGCCTTTCAATAGTAACTCTCATGTGAAGTGAAAAGAAGTGCTGCAATCGATAATAATAATTGATGTCAATACAGACAACAAAAGTTTAAAATATTTCTCCACATCATCACTACTTGAAATAGGAATGGCTAATAGTGAGCAAATATTTGGACAAATTCACTCTATGCACAAAAGGTGAATTATATTATATATGTACAAAAACAAATGAAAACTGTTGTCCATTGACTTACCTGTTATAGAAATCAGCAACAGAAACCAGATGAAGCACATGGGAAAGAAAGAAAGAAAGAAAATTGTTAATAATTTTTTTAAATGTGAAATATATTTCATTTACATAATTCTGTCAGTATTTTGATAATCAATGGCCTGATATACAAAATAAAATCTTAGAACAAAATGTACAACATGTAGTCCTTGATACTCCTCATACAGGCAGAGTTAAACCCTAGTAGTTGGAAAATACATTCAATCCTTTTATTTTTTTGTGGAGCATAATGAGATTATCTTCAGGGATAGAAGAAACCAAGCAATTATTTGTAATCAGGCAAGAACATTATCACTAAAAATCATTTTCTGTAACTACAGGTTGAATGATTCTAGCATAATAGCATTGATTTTCACAAAAAAGAAATTTTAATTTTGGAGCTGAGGAGCTATTCTTTATATCATAACTAGACGAGGCAAATACTGGCTCTACTACAACACAAGATGGCGCTGTGTATCTTTCACTTGCAAACTAATTGAGCTCCACATTTCCAAGAGTAGACCATTCATATGCCAACAATCGTCGATATAGCTGACATGTCCATGCTCAAATAAAGAAATTGGCTGAAAGTGGTACATTTCGAGGTAGGTTGTGGTGAAGATATAACATTCTCTTCCATCAAAGATAAACTTGGTTTTAAAATGGTTGGGGTGAAAAATATTCAGAAGTTATCTTCCCTAGATATGAATGTAGACCAAAAAACAAAATCCACCTCCTACAAGCTTAAATCATATTTCACGAGCAAAATTTATCTTCTTTTCTTTTTTTTTTTTTTGATCTTTAACATTCTCATTAGTTATCTTTATCACTGCAATGCATTCCATGTTTAAATAATGCTAAAAATGTCCTACTATACTTTTTTGTCTTGTCATCAATCCTATCTTCCTTCCTTTCCCACCTCCTCTTTCTTCTTCTTCTTCTTCTCTCTCCATCCATCCTTTCTTCCTTCCTGCCTTCCTTTCTCAACTTCCACTTCTTCTTCTCTCTCCATTCATCCTTTCTTCCTTTCTTTCCCACCTCCTTCTTCTTCTCTCTCCATCCATCCTTTCTCCCTTCCTTTCCCACCTTATCCTTATTCTTCTTCTCTCTCCATCGATCCGTTCTTCCTTCCTTTCCCACCTCCTTCTTCTTCTCTCTCCATCCATCCTTTCTCCCTTCCTTTCCCACCTCATTCTTCTCCTCTTTCCCCTCCTCTTCCTCCTTATTCTTCTCCTCCTTCTTCATAGTCACTTTCATCATGTTAACCCTACTAGCATATTCATCACTAAGTCTACAACAGCAACACATCTCCATAAGCCCTATGTCCATATGCTTCTCCCCATCACCACCACCGCAAACATCACTCATCATGAAACAATATTCCTACACCGCCTTGTCCGTTACCATAGCAACAACCATCCTCCCCCATATCTTTAGATCGTTAACATTTCTACAGGGAGATTCTTGAACATCAACTGTCCTCGCGTTATCTCCATGGCATCTGCTTGTCCTTTCAAACACACGAGACGCAACATGCAGAACAGAGCATAGTCAGCAGATTATATTTCTCTCTCACATGCAATGACAGAATAAAGCAACATACCATCACAATTGTGATCTTTGTGCTAAGATCGTGGTTGTTACTGCCTGCATCATTCTCCATTAGGAGAAGTATAATTAATTGGCTTTTCTTCTTTAAAATGGCAGCCCTGATGTTTTAATACTACATCGCTACACTCATACAATATCTAATGAAAACTGATGCATGTACAGACATAATCTTAGTAAAATACAGTGGATATATCTGAGATTTGACTGAAATGTTGATTTCAAATGGCTTCTACAAACCTAATGGAACCATCTAGAAATTCAAAAGTAGTCCAGAGCAAACATTCAAGATAATTGAAAGAAGGAAAGATGTAACTTTGAAATGAAAAGAAGACAAACATGAATGGAAATGGGAATAAGACGTTGTGCAAAAATCTGTGTATTTTATGTGTGAGGGTTTTTTATAAATAGGATTAAAACGTTAGTTCATTAATACAATATCACAAACTTATTTCATGTGCAAAAGCACAAAAATATAAAAACTTTTAATTCTAATTTATTAGAGAAATGATAAGCTATTTGCTCAACATATCTGTTTACATGAGGTAGACAATGTCACAAAGCGAGTACGGTGTAGCTCCTTCCAGATATAACAGCAAATTTTATTAGGTGAAGGACCTCAATCTCAATACCCAGTATAAATTACCTCTGACATGTAGGATACTACCATGAAATGACTTCTACAGAAATCCATCTGCAAAAACACCTGTTCTTGACACACGAGTAATGAAATTATCCAAAGCTGGAAAATAGTGATTTTGAGAAAATTTCTCCTTTTAATATGATTGACACAATTTCAGAGAGAAATTTCCTATAATACAGTAGATCAATTTAGTGCCAGTAATTTCATTATCTATATTTCATGAACAGGTGTCTTGCACATGAATATCTGCAATTGCTATTTTTTATGGTAGTATCATAGATGGAAAACAGATTTAATACCAGCAATTGTTAGAATGTTGGGTGGGTGTAATATCATGACTGGGTCACTGTCTTGCAAACATAATTTTACTGACCCCCATGTCTATATCAAACCTACTACAAATCACATAACGGGATGAGAGAGGCATCTCTTATCTAAGATACACTACTTTATTCTCTTTCAGTATTACTTGTATGCACCGACACTACATTTGGAATCAAGTAAGTTGTTTTATTCCTATTGATAACAATGCTATATCATAGCAATGTACAATGATTGGGCTGGAGTTGCTGAAGCCAAGACAGACTTCTGCTAACTATTCAATATTCAAAACACATGCTGAGAGCTAGAAGGGCATTGACCTTATGTAACGTAAACAAGCTAATACCTTTCTGTCTCTCAGGAGACAAAGTACAGGTGCATTGATTTCAAAATCATAGTTCTAGACACAGAAAATAGAACAGAAAAAAACACTTTTTGATGAACATTTCTGAAATTCAAAGCTTCCTACTAATGAAATACTCTAAGATTCTTTACTTATTTCATGGTTAATATTGTCATGTTGTCAACTTATCAGACTCTAAATTGTCCCTCACTATAACTTCTTATAATTGTTGAATTTTTAAAAAAAGCATGAATATATTGGAAATGCAGCACATATTGTAATGATTTGCCCCAAATATGGGTGGAGTTATTACCGTAACATACATTTTCAGGAAAGGAAAAAAAAACATTTTGTATCATTCCTGATTTAAACATAATGGAAATTTCCCATTTTTTTTTGTTAACTGGTCATAGAAAGTTGAGCTTTATAATATCAAGAAAGTAAAGCCAGTTTCAAAATAATAAATGTGCCTTCTATTCTCAGCAACAGAAACTGATATGGCAAGTTGAGTTTGGATTTCAGACTATCAGAGTACTAAGAAAAAGAATGTTTAAGAGATACGGAGGAAATATTGACAATCCCATCACATATGGAGATGGGATGATTTCTGAAAGTTATATTGATTTCTGAAAGTTATAATGATTTCTGAAAGTTATATTGACGACTACTCCCCATCACATATGGAGACGGGATGATTTCTGAAAGTTAACGACCTTCACGACACGAGGTGACTAAACATCAATCACCAAGGGAAATCAGGCCCTCTAATATTTGCTGTCGAGATTTGAAGAGAAAAATTAATGAATCAAAACTCAAAGACCGTAGGGAGTCTTTAACTGTCTTCAAATCAATGAGTATTGCTCAGGACAGAATACAAATGGAATGCTCAAATATTTGTTGATGCAACTTGACATAGCAGCATGTAATACTCGACAAGTGAGCATTTTAGTGCAATGAATATCACTTCAACTTAATTGAATTTAGAATATAAATGTATGTTTAATATATACACTGCATGATGATTAAGCTTTTTAAAATCAATTACATAAATTTGAAATTATGGAAATGTGAATATTATGCCTTAAGATTTAATCTCAAACAAATAACAAATTCAGCATAATAATATTTTGAGATTACATCATTTTGGGGCAAAACACATCAATTTACATCAATTTCTTAAGTGACTTTTAAATGAATAAAATCTATATTATTGAATATCGTGAGTTATTTTGTACAATGCTTACTTACAATCATGATTTATTTGTCACAAAATGAATACAATCAGCATTGAAGCATTGAAGGATCATTGAATATCTTCACTGACATGTTGAAAAGACTTCTGAATAATAAAGTTTTCATTTATATACAGTTAACAACTAAATTATTCATACCCTTACCGAGTTTTGTCATTTTTAAGTATGTGAATAATTGATTTATCCCGATTTTGTTTCTTGAGAACGTGACATAATGAAGCTAATATCTAAAAGTAATCCACAAAGGCTTTTATTCTTGACCTACATTTAAAAAAACATTCAATTTGCAAGGATATGAATAATTCAGCTGTTAACTTTATATATGTACCATAAGAGGGTAATTTTGTTTGCTCTGGCATTTTCAGCTAAACTATGAATTGCATTTACAGTCATATGCAGGGCCCCACAGAGAGCATGTTAATACTTCAATTTAGTACCTTTATTATCCTTGCATTAGGCACAAGTTGCCTAGCGACAACATATTCTTCACTTTAAAATATTCCAGGGAGATAGCACTTTGGCTTGGTTTAATAGTGCTGTTAATACAACCCCAAAAATACTTTTGACACAGATTCCAAGGAACTCTTACAATAACTTGATATCAATAGATATATTGGTGCTCCCGTTTTAATAATGATATAGCAACATTTCCATTGAGCAATATTTTGTCAGAGATTATGGGTTAGGATTGGGGTTACAGGTGGGTCGTAGGTGAGTTTAAGGTTTACTGTTAGGTATAGTGTCGGGTCCAGGGTTGAAGTAAGGAATTTGGTGAGTGAAGAGTAGTAACTGCAGAGAATGTGTATTAAAAACCAAAATGTTGGTATTAAACTTTGCACTATTTCTTTATACCTTTGTATTATATTCATCTCAAATGTCGATAAAATGCATTATTAAAAGGCAAGGTGCTTAGTGATGGGGAGAAAACTATAATAAGCTACTTTTCAAAAATTATCATAGGTCAGAAATAGACTTTAAAATTTGCTTAAATTCACTGATTTCCTAAGTCTTACCCATTTTCTATAATCCAGTTCAGCTTTATTGGTCTCATAGCTTGATAGCATCCGATTTCCCACCTCTTTTTTAATTTGATTAACCCCATTTACAAGATCATCCAGATTCTGATAAGTAAAATGAAATGCTCTTCGCTTTTCTTTACTAAATGCTTCTCCTCAATCCCTCTCATTCCTACCACCTCATAACCAAATTACCAAGATTATCCTTGTGAATTCCCCACCTATACCAGCTCCTAACCTACCTATAATATGCAGAGGTCTTTTTAAGAGGTCCGCCCTGAATCCAAAGCTCACCTTTAATACCACATAGCCCCCATCAACCATCCTTAAAGCCCTCTTGAGACAGAGCATCTGTTTTCAATTCTGTCTCTTCTCAATCTATAAACATCAGCCCACACTTTAAAATAAAAATTCCCCTTCTCCATCTTTTAAGCTATTTTTCCTTCCTGAAATCCTTCAATCTAACCCTAAATAGTATATAAAGCTCCTGACAATGGGCGCGTTCATGCTTGATTTTGACGGCCAGAATCAGGCATCTGTTACGCGTTTAGTTTAAAACACGGTTGCGTCTTAGCTCACTTTTGTAGAATCACCGAAAAACGGCGATCACGATCGCCGATCGTAAACTCACAAAAAGATGCGTTTACAATTTGTAAACGCGTTTAAATGGGGTCAACGCACTGACCTCTAGTAGGTATACGTAGCATGCACAGTGAAGGTTTGCGAATCCAGCTGGAAGACCAATTAAGGCCACACACGTAGAATTGCCTTGGGAGCCAGAGAAGTAAGCATGAACACTACATCGTGGAACTGCGATCACGATGAGCGTTTACGATGAGCGTATCAGATCGCTCATTCTGCCTTCAAAATTTAAGCATGAACGCAGCCAATGATTACTACAGGCCCTTCCCTATCTGCCTCTTCTTAGGCTGCGTTCATGCTTAAATTTTGAAGGCAGAATGAGCGATCTGAAACGCTCATCGTAAACGCTCATCGTGATCGCAGTTCCACGGTGTAGTGTTCATGCTTACTTCTCCAGGCAATTCTACTTGGGTGGCCTTCAGCTGGATTCGCAAACCTGTGTGCGCATGCTACGTAGACCCACTAGAGGTCAGTGCGTTGACCCCATTTAAACGCGTTTACAAATTGTAAACGCATCTTTTTGTGAGTTTACGATCGGTGATCGTGATCGCCGTTTTTCGGTGATTCTACAAAAGTGAGCATGAACGCAAGCGTGTTTTAAACTAAACGCGTAACAGATGCCTGATTCTGGCCGTCAAAATCAAGCATGAACGCGCCCTAAGTTACTTCAATACAACTAATGCTCATACCTACATAACCTGACTATGCACCCCCCCCCCCCTCCCTTGTCTGTTTTAGCTCCTCTGGAACACTTCAGCCTCCCTGTAGACTACAATCACCCCCAAACAATCTGCAAGTCTTTCTCCTATGAATTGCATCTTCTTACTTCAATATGAATGCTGTCAATATCTAGAAAACATTAATACTATAACCCCTCCCCACCCCCTCCCCCCCCCCACACACGTCTTCTTAACCCTCTTAGAATCCTCCAACCCCATCCTTGTATACCACCCTTACAACAGTCTACTACAAATCCTTCTCCTCTGTATAGTTCTATCTCTTGTCAATTTAAATCAACATCAACCATCATCTACAGAACTCTTAGACGATTCAACCCTCTACTTCTCTTTCTTTTCTCTTCCTGCCTCTCCTCCAACCTTTCAAACTCACCATCATACATGGTGTATTTCATATAAACAAACAGCCCCCCCCCCGACCCCCTTATCCATGTATCTATTTCTCCTTACCCTCCCACCATGCCCACTCTCCCACACACACAAACCATGCAGCTGCCTGGCTCTTTCCTTTCCAACCTCTCAGATTTGAAACCGCAGTGCTCAGTGTACATCTGCAGGCTAAGCAGCCGGCCTTGCATTAATAAGATTAGCAAAATAGTTACCATGGTAACCGGCACATTTGCATCACAACCAAAGGACTTAATGTGTCAAAACACTCGCTCTCCATTTCTCTTCTGTTTCAAGCCGACTGGAATTATCGGCAGTTTTCAACACCAAAGGATGAAGGTTAGAATTATACCAATCAACTGATTGGAAGTCGCAGCTTCTGCATGTACAGAGGTTTCAAATATGCTTTTCATAACGACATGAATAAGAATAAATTCACATACAATAAATTATGGATGGATAATGTCTGCCAGATTAACCCATCAAAACCAATCATCTGTGTTTGATATTTTGCAAAGATGATTCAGTACATTGAAATAAAGGGTTCTACATCAATTATCTAATGCAGTGAAACTTGCAGTGAAGTTCTGTCCAACATTGTTAAATTTTAAAAAGAAATATAAATCTTATCTGCTGTGCAATAGCATTTAAACTTTCTTTCTATTGTATGTATCTTTCTCTCTCTCTCCTCCATGGTTTTCCTAATATTACTTTACACTTGGATTGCCCAAGATAATCCCTTATTTGGCTTCTGGTGATCCCCCACAATCAAATATCCAAGTGTGCAGGTAGTTCTTACCTTCTCCTTTTTGTATGTTCTGTTATTGTTTAATTGTTGAATTGTGTTTGTTTCTCTGTAATTTTTATATCATGTATTTTTCATATATTGTTTTTATCTTTGAATGTGGAAATCAATAAATGGATTGAAATGAAAACCTGCTCGAGTGACTACCTGCCCAAACTGTTGTTTCTCTTAAACATTACTTTTCAAAGGAATTTAAAGAATGTTTGCTTACTAAGACCGCATTTTAGTCTCTCTTGAGATGTCTTCATACAGGTTTCACCGCATCACCTTTTGGCAAGGTACTACAATACATTCTGGTCATACAAGCCTTTCATGCACTTTCACACTCTGGACTTGCAGCCTGTTTTGATAAGGAGGGTCACATCTTTCTGATGAACTTCAAGGGCACTAGAAGGTGTAATATCATCTCATTCTTTCAGCCTTGATCTTCCTTTTTCTGACAATTTATAAACCAGAGACGAAGTCAGGAATTGTATTTACTTTGCAATGAATTTTGCAATGTGGTATTAGAATACAAAAGTCATACAATAAGGCAGAAATCCTATGCATAAAATCGTCGCTGTTTTCACGAAGTGACGGTAGTGAAAAAAAATTGCGTTCACTTTGCGTTACGATTTTCCTCACTACCGTCACTTCGTGAAAACAAGGACGAAATGACTAGAAGACATGTATACATTTATGGAATAACTATCCCAGCACATAAAAATGTACAGGTAAGAACTAAATTATTCATACCCCTTGTAAATTTGATGTGTTTGTTTTTTTCATAACTTATTCATGAAAGGTGGTCTGGTGGAATTAGGGCATTTGTTGAATACTTTTAGATGATAGCTTTAAAGGTAAAGACCAGTATTGGAAACGCCCCAATTTCAAAAAATGAAATGGAAGCTCTCATTACCAATATTGTGAAAGAATATGTTTTGACTAATACATGATGATAAAAAATTTGCCGGGAAACCGCCTACTAATTCATATATTTGGTAAATTTGTTTCTCTCATGGTCTATGAGAGATATAGGGTAGTCCCATATACATCTTTCTGTGTATAGTGCTTGTAACTTTACGAAGAATGGGCCAAATTTCTTATCATTTTGATGATTCCAGAACCTTGCAGATGCTAGATGCTAGATGATCAACCTTTTCTGATCGATTCCACAACGTTTCTTTCACAATGCAATCGCATGACCATAACTGGTCTTTACCTTTAAGTAAATAAGAACAAAGCAGCTTTAAAAGTGTGAAAAGGTATAGTAGCATGCAGATGCATCCAGACAGTGAATACCACAATGCTTGGTGATTTCAGTGAATAAAGAATTGTAATATGGCATATCAAAATGAAAGTTTTGATAGTATTTAGTCTAGTCAAATTCATGAAGAATGTTTTACCTGCACCATTTCCTAATCATAATGGTCTATAAAATTGTACTTTTCCACAGTTTGCATTCCAAACACATCTTTTTGTGTCAATACATTTCACTGAGCTTTATCCTAGGTACCTGATTTCACATCCCCCCTCCCCCCCCCCCCCAATAAAAAATATATATTTTTGCTTCTATGACTCATAGAAAAAGCACTTTGGGATTATGGATATTTTAAAGCTTGATTAATCATCATCTTGGGGCTAAGGGTCCATAAATCTCGAGTTTGAACTGCAATGAAATTGCAAATGAGACTCTAAACGGAAATATATGCAAATGAAAAGTGGGATTATTATGGAATGTAAATACGAATATATGAATTTGCTTGACTGTGAATCTGGAATACTAGTTAGATCAGAGATGGCACAATCTTTTTAAAATCGAAGACAGCACCACAACAAAAATTTGAATACATAAAGAAAAGATACAAAATTAAAATTAGAAATAATAAACATTTTCCAGTTTATGAGGTGCTGAAGGCTATCTTTCTATGGTGGTATTTTGTATCCGCTATTCTCTCAATTATAAATCTGATACAAATCTGAACCTTGTACGAAAGATATAAAGGGCTTATAGTCTGGAATGTTTAACTACTTGCATAATAATTTTGTGGTAAAAATTGACACCATATACATTTCAAACAAATCATCAAAAATGATTGAATACTCAAGGACTACAAATTATGAAGAGTGATTAATGACTTGTCTTTACTGTTCATTAATGGCTAAAGGCCCGGTCACACAGCCCTCCACGGGCGTATCGCGGCCGAATCACGGCCAAAAATTTCTGCCCGTGAAGCAGACGCTGTTGGACGCTTTGAGGTCGCGATAAAGACGCGATACAGCCGTACTTTACCCGTCGTTACACGCGGTAAGAAATTCACACGCGGTTAGCCGCGCGAAAAAGTTTTGGGCTGCCCAAAAATTTAGACCGCGGGTAATCGCGGGCGGTACACGTGGTACACGTGGTACACACGCGGTAAAGACGCGGTACAGACGCGGAACGAACGTGCTAGGACGTGCTACGGCCGCGGTTAAGACGTGGTTACACGCGGAATTGGACGCGAAATTTTAGCGGGTAATCGCGGGTGGAGCACGGTCATAGCACGTTTGTTCCGCGTCTGTACCGCGTTGTTATCACGTGCATTAGCGTGCGTACCGCGTGTAAGCGTGGTAGGCCGCGGTGCCGCCGCGCTTCACCCGCGATAAGGACGCGGAACAGTCGCCGGCGTCTGTTCCGCGGGTATACCACGGGTAAACCGCGGGTAAGCCAATTTTGCACATTTTCCACCACGGGCAACCGCGGGCAAAAAAAAAATCGCGAAATTTTACCCGCGATACAGACGCGAAAGGCTGTGTGACCGGGCCTTAACAAGAATGATAAATTTGAGGTGATTTACAGAGACCATCCCAGATGCTATATTCAATTTTTTCCTCTTTTTTTTTCTTTCCCTCACTTTGCTGAGTGAGGAAAAGGTCAAGTGAATTTGGAACTTTCTCTTGAAATTGAAGAATATTGGAGGGGGTGGTAGTAAGGGCCTGGTGGAGGAACGGTGGAATTTCATCAAAGAATCATGCCAGACACTGTCTCAAGTTTGCATGGAGGGTTTCCTAATTGCTTCATTCGTCATCTTCTTACCACATTCGACACTTTGCCTGAGACATGTTTTTTATGACTGCTTAAAGAACAAATGAAATAGGTATGAAAATAATATCAAGTGTTGATGGAATATCCAACAGGTTAAGTAAATTCTAGGTCATCATAGTTGTGGAGGGAGGGAGGGAGAGGGAGAGGGAGAGGGAGAGGGAGAGGGAGAGGGAGAGGGAGAGGGAGAGGGAGAGGGAGAGGGAGAGGGAGAGGGAGGGGTGATAGGGAGAGGGAGGGGTGATAGGGAGAAAGAGAGAGATATAGAGAGAGAGAGAGGGGGAAGAGAGAGGGGTAGAGAGAGAGAAAGGGAGAGAGCAAGAGGTTAAGAGAGGGAGGGAGAGAGGGAGTGAGAGAGAGGGGTAGAGAGAGGTAGAAAGAGGTAGAAAGAGAGAGAGAGATTGGGAGAGGGAGAGGGGTAGAGAGAGAGAAAGGGAGAGAGAGAGAGCAAGAGGTTAAGAGAGAGGGGAGAGAGGGAGAGGGGGAGAGAGAGGGGGAGAGAGAGGGGGAGAGGGAGAGGGGTAGGGAGAGAGAAAGGGAGAGAGAAAGGGAGAGAGAGAGAGCAAGAGGTTAAGAGAGAGAGGGAGAGAGGGAGAGGGAGATAGAGAGAGAGAGAGAGAGAGAGAGAGGTAGGAAGAGAGAGGGAGATAGAGAGAAGAGAGAGAGAGAGAGAGGAAGACAGACAGATGGACAGGTGGAGAGATAGACAGAGAACAGGCAGGCAGATGAGAGATAAAAACAAGAAATTGTGAACAATAAAAAAGGTACGACAAAATAATGGGTGGCAGATTCCACTACATAAGGTTTGGAGTTGGCACTAGGAGGGGGAAATATCCCTCATATGACCCCCCCCCCCCTTGTTTCAAGTGCTGCTACTCCATATCTGTTTTGCATTATTCTTTTAATAAAGGTTCTATCCAATTACATCATATTTCTTGCTTCAAATTGGACAAGAAGTAGAAAGAGACAACTGTCTGGAATATTAAAAAATGCAAAGTCACATTTCACATCCTGAAGACTCAATAAATGAGACATGCAACATTTAATGCTTTGTGGATGTTCCTCCATCAACTACTGCGGCAGCTCTCTTCATCTCAAAAGATCTGTCGAAAGTGGATTAATTAGCAAAGAATTGGCTGGAAAAGCAGACTCTCTGTCTGACGACCTAGATTTCTGATCTGCCCTGGCGGTAAAGTGCTAGCTATTCAACTCCTCTTCCGGAGGATCAATTGATGCAGAATCGAATCGCGGGTTGTTTTTGTCGCGTTTGTATTCATAATGTTACTCTCCAATCCTCCTCCTTCATTCGATTGCTTTGTGTGCTGCATCATGCATGCATGTCTGAAATCATCATCAAATACATGCAGGACAAAATCGATGCAGTTTTTTTGCTTGTAACATTTGCATTCTAGACAGACAAGTGGGAATCACAATGTGGAACATGATAGTATTGATCAAAGTACTACGCAATGGATAACATGAGAAATCTTCGATTTGGTTGACTTTCAGTTCTAGAGTTGATCAATTATGGAGACAATTTCATTTTTTACTCAAAAAGCATTTTCTATGGGATTCATTCCTATTAATCAAGGACGTAGTATTCAATGGACTGCTAACTCAGTGCCCCCCCCCCCCCCATTTTGTATATCCATGTAGATAGATATAATATTTAATACCATATTTCTTGCCAGAACATTGTATAAAAGAATGCAGCATAATGAAACATTGGACAGCAAAAAAGAGGTTTGGGTGTCATTTCAAAAGAAAAATATGATTTAAAAAATATCAGGGGCTATATATCCAGTTTGAACATCATATCCTGCAATAACCGTATGATTTGGAGGAGCTTTTGAGAGTACACACGGACATGAACCATCAGCTGTAATTTGATACATTTTGGACAATGCACAGGGAGTTTGAATAGTGAAGGCTAACCGTATGGTGTAACCCGACCTCATCAAAACAATTTCTACACACGGAATTCAACAATATTCTTATTCTATGTTAACATCCTTTTCTCTATATTGTGATTCTTTATGCAATGTTGGCAGCTCTCAAAGATCCCTTCTTCCGTCCATACTTCTACTGTAGACTCGTTTAAGAAAAACCTAACTACATAACTCTTCATGACTGATATTGAATCCTTCCTTTTGCTTTTGTGTGTGTATGTTTATCATTTCTTGATGTAAAGTACATTGAGCAATATTTCACTGGATGTGCATGGCCCTAAATAAGGAGCAAATTATTGTATGTAAGCATGAATGTATATACAACACTAGTGCAAAACCCTTAGAGAAATCACTCAGTTGCAATTTCAATACCCTATTGTATGTCCCAAAGAAGTCATGTTCAGATTATGTAATATCATATCATTGTTATGTTTGCATATTTCACAAGGTAACGTACAATGCCATTGAAATTGACTTTGTTTCATTTTTCAAAAATAGTTGTGATTGTGTTGAAAGTTTTAAAACAAATTCTGTACAAAAATCCTCTTGTGGGAAAGAGGGGTAAGAATCATGTAATGATTAATATGGTAGCAACACAATTTAGAAGAGGAAGCTAATTGTCTGTTTGGAACCAGGAGGGCATTAACGCTGTATCGAATTATAGGAATAATGCCTTTTTTGCTCCAAACAGACCCAATGCTACATGTAACCAGCCTTAACAGTTTGGAAGACGGTGCGTGCACACACGTATGGGAAACCCAGACGCACGTAGCTTCTTGCCGGCGAGCCACCTGATTTCCCTATAGGTGCAGTCAGGAATTCATTAAGCATGGATTCAATTGGGGACTGGAGGAAAGGGCTCACTAGTTTTTCAATCAACTCATTAAGGGGTGTACATAAAATCCAGCTGGGAAGGACTGGAGAAGGGGGGGGGGTGGATGGGAAGAGATTCATTCATGATACAGCACTATATTCTTTGGGGTTCACATGTCCTTTCTACATCATATGGTTGGATTGGAAGCGAGAGGCAAGGCTCCACGAATCGGATGTTCTATGAAATTAACATTAGGCACGTTTGCACTGTAATGGTGCATCTTCTAGGTTGCCACAAAGATAATCTTCTCGTTTTAAAACTGAAATATCCAACAATCTATATTTTCATCTGTTGGAAGGATGAAAAAAAGATCAAAGATGCATTATTTCCCTGCAAAGAGTTTTTGCATGGAAAGTGGGAGATCTCAGGTTTATAGACAACACGATACTACGCAAGTGCCCTTGAATAATGCATTTATTCAATCTGACCGAGTATGGGACTTCAATATTACATATCACATGCAGCATAAATTTACATCTCTTCTCCAGGTGAAAAAAATACCCTGATAACCATAATGACATAAATACTTGCTCCTTTAGTTATTACAGTCAAACCTGTCTATAAAGACCACCCAAGGGAAACACAAAAAGTGGCCTTTGTAGACAGGTGGTCACTAAAGCAGGTTTGACTCTAATATATTCTACCTTTAGTGGCAGCAGTTAAAAGAAATATAGAATGAATTTATCACACATACACAAACACAACACACATACACATGCATTTTCTTTGCTCCTTTTAACCAATTGGACAGACTTCCTCATTTCAACCCCTGCAAAAAGTCTATTTACTTAAAAATCCACAGGTAAAGCACAGATACATCACTCAGCTGCAGGTTCCCTGGATTATTCGATTTCATACCCGTTTGGGGGTTCACATAAATGGAGATCTGAGCGAGGAGCGTGCATGGCTAGACAACAACCCGAGGATCTGGGCCAACTTCTCAGATTCCCCCATCAAATTGTTGGCAAGCACTTGACTGTATGTTTCCTCCCTACTTCAAGTAACATTTGAGCTCTAAACATTCATGTTACCAGTAGCATACACTACAAAGTATTCCCTCGTGAGGTTCACTTCTTGAATAACGGAATGTATAAGTATCATTCAACTTTGATTTTAGCTAGGGTTTTTCCTAGAGTTACTGTAGACTTATATCTACTGTCGCTCTCTATATAGCAAACAATGCCTAAGCAGTGACCATTGGTCTCTTACCCGATCTCGTAAAACAAAATTTCGAACAGGTTGATATCTACTATAGATAACTATTCTGTCTTTCCTATTCTCTTAGGATTGAAATGGTTAACATTTTTCAACCTGATGTACCCATTGTTAATTCTGTAAAGTTTTTTATATATTTGGATTGGATTATATGAAGAAAAAAAACAGGAAGGCAGTAGATAGTTAAATGTCTTCAAATTTCATAACTGCAAAATTGTTATGAGCTAAAGTCACTATTACCTATGTAGTTTCATATGATTTTTAATACCACTTTAACATCTGAAAAAACAGATAACCACTACAAACTTGAAAAAATAAAAGTCACACTTTTGTTGACATTACTTGACATAAAAATGTTTCTATAAATGATGAAGATGCCTCATGCAACTGGTAATTTGTTGATCACTTAAAATTATGTTTCAAATTCAGGAAGAATGTGAAGACATTTTATAATGGAAGCATTTCATAACTTTATGTTCTGAATTTCTTTCAGCTTCAATTCATGTACCCTGAAACGGGCAAGACCTTTTTAAAATGCGGAATGCGTCATCCAGGGGCGCGTTCATTATGCAAGCAACATAGGTATCCTTTCATCAGGGTTCGGTTTACCGCTTATCTAGTTGCAGACGAAGTAACGCCACATCGAGCCTCGCAGCGGAAATGTAAACCACAAAGCGGAGAACGGCGGGCGCACCAGGCAAGATTTAAAAGAAAAGTTAGAACATTATTCTTCTCTTCCTCTTTCCCCAGGGTGCTCTCTCTACCTGTCAAATTGCGCGAACATTTCCATCAGACTTAGGAGGAGGCCTTGTGAAACGGTGTTTTGTTGTATCATTAACCCCTTCCCTGCCACGCATGAGAGACGAATCAAGCTGAAGAAATTGCATTAGCTATATTCGCACTGGGCCGTTATCTGTTAAAACGTTGAGTTAGTGAAACCTCAAACTGATAAACAGTGATCCACTAACAACGAAAAGTGTTCATACAGGACCAAAATAATGAATATTCAAAGTTTGAACTACATGCAAACTGGCGTAACGTCAGAGTTAACTTTTAGTGAGGACCCCCGCTGCTCATAGTTATTGCGCTATTAAACCTTAAGATCACTTTTGTTGTTTATAACTTCAAGTTTTAAAAGTTAAAGTTTCATTTCCTGCAAATGAGCCCACAGGAAACTACAAAATAACTCTAGAAGTTTAAAACTATGACCTAAACTTGAAATTAACAGACTGTTGTACAAACCAACTATTGATAGACTTTACGACATGGCTAAGCATATGTTGTTTTCTGATCAGGATAAGTTACAGATACATGTATATTCTGGAGATTTTTCCCCACAAACTTTATTTTATATACAATCCAAAAGAGAAGGAACTGAAATCCAAAATATACCTCTTGAAAGTTAATACCATAATTATTTGCAAATCTATAGTTGCACCAAAGAGGTTAAGTCTTGTACAAACGACATTTTTTGTCTTACAGAATTATGTTTTGCGTTAATTTGTTGTTGTTGATACACCTGAGACCGAGAGAAGCCAAGAAAAGATGGAGGAAGCATCTGACATGATTAGGACTGTTATATTCATGAAAATTTCTGATCAAAGAGAGAAAAGAGATGCAAAATTAACTATCAGACTAGAAAACACAACTGCCAAAAATCTCTCCCTTACAAAAACACACCGGATAAGTATCTCGCAGCGAGGCCTGTATACAGTTACTTCGTTTCTCACACTACGATATCTTACCCCGTTTAGACTACCAAAAATTCATTGTATGGCTAAATGAAAACCTTATAGCTATATGATAAACAGTCTTTTGTTTCCAGTCTGCATATTCTATAACGAAACATATTATCATTTCTATCGAAAATGTGTTAACGAATAAGGGTCCTGTTCTTTTCTGGGTGGCATATATATCGTAGGAAAGCAGTTTAATAATTGGGCGGGGCTTATTGGGAGCATTCACTTCTGATTGATTAGCCAACTGTCCCCTTGATGTTTACAAAACTAGTTCCTAAATACTGGGTCTACGACCTACGACCCTTTCAACATGCGATGATTCTTTTAAATGACGATTCATTATATGTTGTTTGTATAATTTCCCTCTAGTATGAACGGGCTGTTACAAAAAACACAGCCAACACTCCTACCCACTCTTACAGACATCTCCCTAACTCGTCATCACAAACCGCTGTTATTGAGGCAGATCAGTGCCGCTTGCTCAACAAATAGCAGGAACTCATCATGGCTGCAAGCGCCGCATGCAAACCCAAACAGACGACTATAAATAGCCGCAAGCTCTGCAAATGTTGCCATTGCCTGTATCCAAGCCACAAATCATTGTCCTGCAGGCTACGGGCAGAAACGAGGACGACGAACGAAGAAGAGAGAAATCGATAAAAGATGACAAGGAATTAGACACAAACCACCTGTGCTCTGTCACAAAAAGTTGTACACAAAGTTATAACAAGCGCCAATTATAATTTTGATTAGGTGAGTTCGAGTGCAGGAAAAAGTGCACTTCTCAGAAAATTAAGAATTTGTGCATATCTTGTCAACAAAATATTTCCACAACACATGTAAACAAGTTATATTTAGCTCTATTGGCACTTTCGATTTATTAAGTTTCATCTATGAAAGAAATGCAATTTTCAGAGAATTTTGGATGGTGCACGTCTCATAACTGCTTTATCAAAAATAATTTTTTTAAATTTGGGCTTTTTTTTTCTTCTTCAAACATGCAATTTTACCAAAAAAATTCGCAAATTTTATTTAAATCAATGTTTCCATGAAGATTTGTTTTGCTTAGTTCATGTGATCTTCAAGATATAAAACACAAATGCACTGCAGGAATGCATTTCTTTATTTTCAATTGTTTCCTGCCCAAAAATGGGATTTCTTGGTTTATGTTTCTCCTTGTTTACTGTAATAGATTGTAAATCAACTATTTTATATACTCCAAGCAAGCATAAACAGCAATATGGAGCTATTTGACAATATAACAATACAAGTGTTTTCCACCCTTATTCCACTGCTTGCTCCGTTGCCCACTTTGCTACTAGTTGGTGGGATTTAGCCAGTGAGGCATGTATAAGAAAAGTGTCTGCATTAGGTTATAGGGCAAATGTCTGGCAAGTCTACAGGATTATGCAGCCTTAAAAGGTAAATGTCATCCATTTCTGAAAAAGAGATGTCGTGACAGACTTGTTTAATTTCTCGGGAACAAATTTCATTACCAAGGTCTTTGCTATTTATCTCTCACAGGCATCCAATATATGGTAATAAATGATATGCAGATTGACTGATAAGATTTAAGATCGCTACCAGCTATTTACCCATTCTCCAAGAGAATCACACAATCGTGAATCGAAGTTATCTTCTTTTCAAATCTCTCTCACTCTTAATCTCTAAAGAGATGCATCATCTTACGTCTCCCTTTTAAATAGTTCTTTTCTTAGTGTCCTATATAATATATGAAACCATTCATCATTAGGATATTCTCTGTCTCTATCTTTCTGTCTCTCTCTCTCTCTCTCTGTCTGTCTGTCTCTCTATCTATCTCTCTGTCTGTCTCTCTCTCTCTCTCTCTCTCTCTCTCTCTCCCTACCTCCCTCCCTTCCTCTAACCCTCCCTCCCCGTCTTCTCACTCTGTTTTTCTTCTGCTCACTGCATACTCCTCTTTCTTCTTGTTTTCCTGTTCATCTCCTCATTCAACTTCTCCTCCTTTCCTCCTTCATCTCCCTCCCTCCCTCCCTCCCTCCTCCCTCCCCTCATTTCTCCCTCCTCCCTTTCCTCCTCTATCTATATTTTGTTAAAAGCAATTTTAGTGATTTTGAATTAGCGCTTTTCCTTCTCCCCCTCAACTCATCCCTCTATCTCTCTTTTATTTCCTTGTTCTCCACAACCCCCCTCCCCTCTCCTCCCTCCCTCCCTCCCCCTCCCTCCATCTCTTTTCATAATCCATCCTCCATCTCCACTCCTATTCCCCTTTCACAGATAGAAACAAAAGAGATAAGATCTAATTTATCCTCGTTGGCTTGCCTGCATTCTGTAAACGGGAATATCCTCTATGTTGACTAGAACTGTTTTATAGATGCATTTGCATAAAGAGTACACACACACACAGTCAACATCTACCCTAGATAACCATCAGCCTGTCATGTGTAGATAATTTGTTGTGCCCCCTGTAGAAGGCCACAAGGTCAAACTTTTTTTTAATCTCAACTTTTTAAACCTATTGCCTATGCAAATTGGGTGGTTTCTGTATAACCGGTAGAAATTATGGGAATACAAGAATTTGGAAGTCATTGATGGGTTAATTGATTGCCACAGTAACAAATAGGCTTTTAAAAAATGTTGTATCCAAAAATAAGATTTGCCGACTATTACTTTAATGGACCAAGGTTCAGATTGGAACTTACTGTGGGCAAAGCTTGAAACTGATGACCATTATAATGATCTGTAAAGCATTTAGAGGCATCGTCAATGTATATAGTAGATATAAACACAGATTACTATTATCATTACTTTTAGATGTCCTAGAAGATTTGTCAGAACTTTAGAACACATGTTTCTCAAAATGCAAATTTCTTGAGCAAACATCCATTGGAGGTTAAGAATCCTCCTGCAAGGCACACAATATCTTCTTCATTCCCATGCCCAAAATCTCATAGCAAATATTTGCCAAAGAGACTTGGCAAAGGTAATGATACTTGAAGATTACTTTCCATTACGGTACTCAAATAAATATATATCTTTGTAACCTGGACATTTTCTAAGTAGTTTCTTTAGACTAAAGTCAATACCTTAGCTATGTAAATAGGGCAACCTACACTTCATGTCTTTTGTCACACACACAATTCATCTGCAAGAAATCTTCAGGTATGAAGGAGGCAGATTCAACAGAAGAAGAGGAAAAGAAGGAGGCGGCATTGCTTATTTCAGATACCCTTCTTCCCATTCTGAAGGCAGTTTTAGCAGGACAGTTTTACAAAAACAATAATAATACAACACACTTATATGCACATCATGCTACTTAATAAATACAATCACAAAAGTAACAAATATAATAGACTACAGAATACTACAAATATTGCGGCAGGACAACTTCAAACACAAGTAATCCTAAGCCTAAACTTCACCATAACCCTAATGCTAATCCGGGGCCCTGTCTTACAAAGAGTTGATATCAATCGCAACTTATTTGCGATTGATATTGATCGCAACTATGTACATAAAAGATAGGAGACAGCAAACTTGCGATTGATTGGAGGACTTGCGATTGATTTGGATCGATCACAACTATGTGTAAGACGGGGCCCTGATATACTGTAACATGTGATGACATAATTATTCAGCAAAAGAAAAAATGGAGCAAATCTAAACTGAAAATATATTTCCATGCTGCAGGAAGACGGCATGATCATAATTGTCCCAAATCCTTTATCATTCCCATGGTGACACAATAATATCCTCTTATCCATCCACATCAACCTAATCTTAATCCTAAACCAAATCATAATCATAATCCTAATCTTAATGCTAATCCTAAATTTAACCTTAACCATAATCCTAATACCAACTCTTACTCTGTGGACCAACCCTAAACCAAACCCTAATTCTTGCCCTAACCCTAACCCTAACTCCACCCTTAACCAAAACCTTAACAGTAATCCTAACCCGCATCCCAATAAAATATTTTGTAAAGAAGCTTTTAAATAATGATCCAAAGCTGAACAGAAAAGGCATTTCCCAGGTCCCAGAAAAAAGGAATTTATCATATTTGGCCCAGTTCCTTTATCACCCAGACAGTGATACATGAATAAGCAATCATCCATCCTGATCACAAATTGATGAGAAATTGAGCAATAAATATGACATTTGTCTGACAGATTTCCATAATACCTGCAGGTTATCATCAATACAATGTTCCACAAATAGCATCTGGGGAGGTGTATGAAGTAGCTGGCCTGCTTTCCTTAAATTCTTAAACAATAATAGTCAAATGACACCCCAGAAAAAGCGGGTAATTTTTGGATGGAGGTAATATAAAGTGTAGTTTCACTGACACAACATTAAAACACGTAAGTACCACTAATATCTACAAAAAAACTGGACTATTAAAAGTAATTTATGTTGTTCTCTTTATTTAGAGGGGTATTGATCTAGTTTAAGTATTTGAATTTTACATTTAGAATGTATTGCCAGGGTTTGTGGATACATCGTAGTTCTTCTAATTTGAGTTTTAAAATTTATAAAACTTTCTTTTAAAGGCTAGAAATATATGGACATGTATGTTTTTTCATCACCTATTTCAACATATATAGCTATCACATAGAAAACAAAAATAGTAAATTTCAACCCCAAGCATTATCAATTCTCGCTACCCCAAATAGCGATTCTGCCGAGATCCGGGGAAAATCCTGAAAACGCGCATTGCATTATGGGATAGCTTTTCGACATTACAAATTCCTGTGCAGGCGGCGCGATAGCGCAAACGTAAAACGCCGTCGCCACACAACGTGTATGCACCGAATATGTCGTCTGCTCGGTCTTGTTTTTTTTTCGCAAATATTTCAACGTTTATTTGAACATTTCATTCGTTGTTTTTTGCGTCTTTTGACATCAGTGACGATGGTTTTCTTTTGTGAGGCTGCACAGTGCTGGGCTCATGATTCCAAGCGTAATTAAGAACCCTGAAAAATGGGGGTGGATGAAGGCCGTGACTTGGGATGGGACTCTATACCGGAAGTTGTAGTGACGACCCGAGAGAGTGAAAATTACCTCGTCTCGCGAATTTCGAGATTTTTGTACCTATTTAGGGTAGCGAGAATTGTCATCAGCATTTCCTATGCAGTACAATTAAATTAAAAAAGACAAGAAACACCTGTATTTTCAGGCTACCACGAAGGTCAATAATCATATTTCACTGAATGAAGTGACCATTTATAATTTGATTCAGAGTGCATTACAGAGTAATTTTCTGCTACATGTATATCATATTTCTAAGTGTAACAGCGGAAAGCATTGTACAAAAAAGTGTATGAATATATAAAACCTGCATTATACTTTACTGGTGGATTTTACTGCTGTACACGACCTTGCATGCACACACACAAAAAACTATACCATCCATTATATGGTATTGACTGTACAAGTACAAAATTAACTTGGCTATTGCTGTTTATTCATTCATATTGAGTAGGCATCGTATAATAATTTTAAGAGACACAAAAAACAGTCTATCTGTTTCCATCTTTATTTGTTGTTTGTTTTTTACTACTGTATGAAATGATGTTTGTATCTTTTTCCCACTTCTCTCTTGGAAGTTGCTGCAAATAAACTTTTTATTCATATTTCCAGTAACCCTGCAAAATTCTATTCAAATGTCAATGATTTTCTGTAAATACCAAAGGTTATATAATTATGCACTCTTTTTTAATAAGTTACCAACTCAAGTAAATATTTAAAAAATAAAAATTTTGATTTAATTTTAATATACAATTACAACCACTTTGACATATTTGAAGACACCAAATTGAGGGAAATATTTGTGTGGATGACTAAAATGCTGTATTAGAGCCAATATCTACTCGATAATCAAACCATCAATGCATGTTAAAATTTTGCCGAGATTTGACAGCTGAAAATAGCCAGCCATTTTGAAAACAGCCATCTATGCACAGAAGGGGGCCTTCTAAACAATAATACCCTCATGTTTTCTTCAATGGTAATTAAACATATGTTGAATGAGTTGAAGTGTACTTAGAACAAGGTCATCAAAAAATAAGCTATTGACTGCACTGTGATTCTAGAACCAAGAGGCTTATTGCTAATTTCAACCTTCCACTGTGCCATTGCTATATTTTTTTTTGCATTAAACTAGCACTGTAGAAGACTGCAAGTATGGCATACAAAAAGTTACCAATTTCTCTACCTCTCTGCACAGTCACTCATTTGCAATACATTTGCACAAAACAACATGCACCAATTTACAAAGGATTGCTTTGCAGAACACAATGGCTTTGCAAAATGACCCTTTTCTGATCTTGAGTAGCTTCATGATGATCCTATACACACTGGATTAATCTTGCAAAATTAATCTTGAAGCCTTTGTTGCTTATATCCCATTATAGATGTGAAACAGAGAGATTGTGTGGCATATGAAGAAATAAAGGTAGTATTTATCACCATTTCTGTTAGCTCGAGGGAACATAAATGAAGATTTCGAGTACCATGTTTATCATTTGGGATATCATAGGGGATATATAGCCTGCTATTTCTATTTACCTTGCATGATTTGTATGCGTATGCCCCCCAAAATAGAATTATAGATAGAGAGGCTTTCCTGTACCTCTCATAAAATGTTGTTATAGTCTTGAAAGAGATGTGATGCATTTGGTGGCAAATCTCTGAACTAAATTTGTGCCTTGAGCACAAATTTTGGTAATTCGTTTGAAAATTATCCCCTAAAAACATTTACGATAAGGTATCAAATAGTGTTAACCATTTTGTGATCCATATGCATTCAGATGGAGGTGCAAAGAGACCTAAATCTAATATATACCAGTCTTCTGTACACGACCTAATTAATGGATCAAATAACTGTCCCAGTGGTACCAGAGGTGGACCCAATTTGATGAGTAACACAGCTCAAGCACAATGTGAAACACCATGGATAATTAACAAACACATTTCATCTGCATCAATTTCCCATTATGTTGGAAGACCAGAGGTTTATTTACACTTCATCATATCTGTCATGTTTAAAGCAATCTGTACAAAATGTAAATTGCTTTAGCTCTCTTATGTATCTCAAATAGGTTAAGGTCTCAAATCGTGTACCCTAATTAAAATATCATTTTTGTTTCAATTTAAGGTATTCCAAGTTATTAGAGCTCATAGTTGACAATGGGGAATCCATTGTTCAAGATACGAAAAACAGTATGTATTTTAAGATCTTGTTCATTTATTCAATTTATCAAAAAATATTGATGAATGTCAGGGGGGATTGATGGGGTTCATAATTGTCTATCCTGTCTATTCAACAGATAATGAACAATAAAAGAGGAGAAAGCAATATATATTTACTAAAGGTCTATTTTACTAAGAGGGAGTGGTCATCCTTATTTTTAAACAAAATTCATAGTTTATTCACAGCCTTATTTGTTTGGCCTGTGCTCACTAGATACACTTAATACTCAGATAATTCAGGACAGAAAAGGAGTACAATTTCCATATTCCCATCATGTTCCTCCCAACAAAAAAAGAGAAAATGGAGAAATGGGGGGGGGGGCAATATGTTCACTTACCTATTGATTACAAAGAAACAAGAGCATGGAGAGATCCCCCGTTGTTGTCGACATGACAGCCATGATTTATGCAGGTGGCAATGGAGTCAGATCAATTTGTCGTAATCCAGTACAGGGAAAGGAGATGGCGTGGAGTCCATTACACGGGTGCAGGAACAGCAAGATCAAGGAGAAAGAAGAAAGAAAAGGAGAAAAAAATTAGCTTGGAGTAAAAAATGATTTATAGGCCGCATTTTACACCAGATTTGCACAATTTCAGGGAATAAATAAGTCAAGAAAGTGTAGTAATCTGTGTAAAGCACTCTCATTAAAAAAAATCAAGTTTGTGAGTTAAATCTGAAGGAAACGCTTTGCTAATTATACTAGATTCTCATCAACAACAGAATATATCGCATCAGAAAATGCTTAAGCTGATTTTTTTACACTATGAGAGTACTTGATGCATTTCAAAATTTTAAAACACTTTTTTAGGCAAGATTTGTTTCACATTAACTTACACTGCAGTAACAGCCAAGGTTTTTTCTATTGTTAGCATCAACATCAGCATGAACACTACCATTAATCTCTCCATCATCTTCATCATCATCATTATCACCATCATCATCATCGTCGTCATCATCATCATCATCATCATCATCACCATCACCATATCAACATCAGTGATTAAAGCTAAGACACAAATCCTGCAAAATCTCCTCTCTCCAACAACTGATATTATCACCATCATCATCATAATCATTGACTTTTAAAAAGAGGGCATATGCTAACATCATCTCCATCAACACCATAACACACTCCACCCCCTCCTTACTTAATGACTGACACCACCAAACATCATTATCATTCAAAACATTTCCCCCATCATTGAGGAAAAAGGTCAAACGATGCAAGGAATTTGGTCTCATCCTTTATTACAACATGCCTGGAATCGGAGGAGGCAATAGGGACGTGCAACTCAGATATTCCAAATTGAGCATGGCATTATATGGATGTGTTCAGACTGACTGGTATAACATTTTAGCCATTTAGGAATAAATTTAAAGATCTTCTATACAATCTTCCTATCAATCCAATCATTCACACTTTCCCTTTTCAAACACAAATGATGATCCTCCAAGATCATTGGCTATCATTATAAATATATTTGACAGTGCCGAGTAAAGATGCAACAGAATTACAGAACAATAAAAGGTTTTATTCAGCCTTTACCAGGCCATTTGAAAGAAGAAGTTTAATTTGTAAAGCAATACTTTCAGTTTTACACATCTCTGACAAATATAAGTCACATCTGTGCTCTGCGTTATCACTTTCCATTTAGTACATGTACCTTAAAAGCTATCTTCTCTATTATCTGACTGCTCTAGCTGTCAAATGAAGAGTGACAAGAGAAGTCTCTTGCTACCACGTTTCTATTCCGGCTGAATACACCCCCATCACCTCCGATATATGCGGGTAATATTTGTTGACTGTTTGATCGGACTGGAAACTAAAACTAGGACGAACGTGTCCTTTCTATTTGTCTGTCTGCTGCCCCCGCTGACTCTTACGCTTGATCAAACATCGGAATCGTTCTTGGAGGACATCGAGCGGGGCAGGGAGCGCATCCCGAGGTTTCGTAATTGAAATTCAGAGCCGGTATAGGGACCTCGTTTCTCGTCTGTAAGTTTAAGGCCACAGAGACTTCTGTGGTGTTTGAAACCTGCATACATATTTGTATTCAGAGTTGCTTAACGCAGGAAATGTAAATCAAGAGGAGAACTTAATACAAATGTATTACCCTGTAGACATATCTGTTTCATCCATCATGAGTGAAGAGAGATCATAACAACATAAGGAGGTTGTAAACAACGCTGGCAGAATTTAAAACAGCTTATAGGCAGCAGAATGCTAAAATAAATATTGTTCTTTTCAACAAAGTCAGTAATATAACTCGAATCGATGGTAAAAATAGTAGTAGAAGTAGTAGTAGTAGTAGAAGTAGTAGTAGTAGTAGTAGTAGTAGTAGTAATAGTAGTAGTAGTAGTAGTAGTAGTAGTAGTAGTAGTAGTAGTAGTAGTATTAGTAGTAGTAGTAGTAGTAGTAGTAGTAGTAGTAGTAGTAGCAGCAGCAGCAGCAGCAGTAGAAGTAGTCGGAAGTAGAAGTAGTCGGTAGTAGAAGTAGTAGTAAAAAGTAACATTTCTTTTTCTTTTTTTTTAATCAACAGCTAGCTGATATATTCAAAACATGTATACATCATATTCCACACTATGTTTTTCACTCCAGGGAAAAACTTGGCACCACTTGAGCACCTATATTCCACACAATCTACTATGATGCCAGGAAAATTCTGATTAAATATCTGACAAGAATTCAATGCAATTAGCGACGAGGCTTTCATGAATTTTGAGAAGGGCAGCTTGAGCGATTAGGGTAATTCTAGAAGACAGTAACGAGGTGTATAGTAAGATATAATTACTATCAGATAATATCAAATTGGACAAGGCAGTCAGGCATACTAATTTTGATGTCATCAGCAGCAAGTAGATTTATTGGTTGCACTCCCTCTCATTAAAGCCCAGGAAGATATGAGTTTCCCATGAAGAAATATGGCTTTTATGAATGAACCTAAAAGTATTCTGTACAGCCTGTACTTGCATTCAAACAAGGGGAGTGAAATCAGTACATAAAACAACAGAGTTGCTAAAGACTGAGCTAAGAACATTTGAAAACAAGAAATAAAGGGATATCTTGAAGACAGACTTGAAGGAATTGAAGATTTTATGACTTTGCAAGAAATGGAACATCTAATATTCATGGAAAATTTCATTTAAAGAAACATGAATATAGCTGAATATTCTGCTTCTCATACTGTAGGGGCTGAAGGAGTTCAATATCTACCAAAGATATCAATTTTTCTTAACACAGCAAATACTAAAAAAGCAAGGGTCACACTATCAAACGAAAATAAGTGTGTTTCTGACCAATCTTTCCAAAAGGTTTTTACTTCAAATCCCCTATGTTAGATTTGACAGGTGTTATAAAGACAAGTAAAGAAAGTTAATTTAGAATTATAATGAATAAGGATCAGAATTTGTCTACACCATATGTTTCCTACCTCACTTTAAAACTTTAAAAACAGGAGCTTTAATTTATGAAGATACATTTTATGAACTAGTATTTCAACTAAAATTTAAGAAAGATGAATAAAAGAAATTTTCACGGACTAACCAAAATTGTATATTAATTTAATACTTTGAGCGTTCTACTCCATTCAAACTGCCAAACATTGTAAATTTTGTGGCAAATAAACATGTGTTTTTTCTTCATGAAAAGAAAATAACTTCACAATGTGTTCATTTTCATCTCACTCAAGTTATCATGTTCATATCAAGATTAACACGAAGAAACATCACTGATTAAAAGCTTGTCTTTTCTAATTACTACACTTGGTAGTACTGTAAGGGTTAAGATGCACACAAAATATGATTTAGAATGAAAACCAATTCAATGTGCTTGTTTAGCTGACTCCATTTTTCTTTTGTATTCCCAGGAAGATAGACTGCCCCTGATATCCAGGGTGAGGCGGAAAAAAATAAGGCGAGGGAGTTCCAATTCCCGGTCTCTTCGGAAAGTTTATGACCTAAACGAGCTGAGAGAAGCAGCGAAACAGAACATGAGACAGGTCGATCGACACTGAGCCCCTAGCAAAGGGAGAAAGGAGACATTATAAAGAGGACACAAAAGACCGATTTTTTTTGCAATGCATATGGATTTTGTAAGATGTATGTAATCTATACCTCCATACTTAAATGTGCATGTTTGAGCAATATACAGAGATTTTTTTTAACACAATTGCAACTATTAAAAAATAAATGAATAAATAAGGATAATGATGTATGCAATGTATACCACCATACTTAAATGTGCGTGTTTGAGCAATATACAGAGAATTTTTTTTAACACGACTGCAACTATTAAAAAATAAAATGAATAAATAAGGACAATGATGTATGCAATGTATACCACCATACTTAAATGTGCGTGTTTGAGCGATATACAGAGATTTTTTTTAACACAATTGCAACTATTAAAAAAAATATGAATAAATAAGGACAATGATGTATGCAATGTATACCTCCATACTTGAATGAGCATGTTGGAGCATATACAGAGATTTGTTTTAGCATGATTGCAACTATCAAAACATAAGTAAATAAATAAATAAGGACAATGATGTATGCAATGTATACCTCCATACTTGAATGTGCATGTCGGAGCATATACAGAGATTTGTTTCAACAGGATTGCAACTATTAAACAAATAAAAAATAAAAAAGGACAATTTCAATACCCTATTGTCCCATTAAAACCCTGATTGGATTCTGTAATGCGTCATTATAGGTAACGCACAGGCCTATTGAAATTGCCTCATGTTGAATTTTGTTTAAGTAGTTGCGATCGTTTGGGGTTGTTTTTCGTTTGTATGTTGTCTGTACAACATCTGATGACAAAATAATGTTAATCATCAATGAATGAGAAGAAATTGACTTAAAATGCTATGTTCTCATGATTAATTTGGCATTTAAAAAAAATATTAGATGGATGAAAGCTGAACAATGAACACTTAGAGATTTTATTGGAAAGCGCTCTTTAAGTAACTTTTTTTGTATAATAATTATTATGATGGAGATGTCTGCAGACACTTCTCCTACTTTCCTGAAATTTTTATTCTGAAAATTTAAATTCCTCTGCAGAATTTGCTGCATATTTGCCGCCTATTGCATAAAACTGTTAACAAACTCAATCATATTTGCTTCACAATGGCCATTTGATTTGCCATAAGTTTAAATTTTCTTCTCATTTCTTCTCCAAATTTCTTGAAATGCCACTTCTGGTGAACGCATCCAGGTAGGTCCCAGACTAAAAAAAATCTACTCCATCCATTTTCCGAGACAAAACACTTTGACTTTGAAAGGTATCCTCCCGGAGAAATGAATCTCCGGAGCTAGGAGTGATTTATTGGCCTGATGGGGCGAGATTACTTTGGAGTGCGTGGAGCGCCCGATGTTTATGCTTTCATGGCCCATTGAGGAAGGTGGGCTAGTGCCTACTACCTGCGGGGGCGGCAGAGGACGAGACGGGCTAGAGATACCTAAACAGAGCGGCCAATTTGCACACTCCTCTCTAAATTGATCATGACGGAAAGATAAGTCATAAGTGGTTTCCACGGGGGGTACGAAGAGAGGAGGGGGGGGGACTTGCTTTAATGAGTTTTTGTCTGGGAGGTTAATGAGAGATGAGAGGTTCTATCATGGAGGGATATATCTTATGGGAGTTGACGCAAACGCTCAATCCTCAACTTTTCATTTGTGTAGCCTAGCTAGGACCGGCGGCTCTGCAGAGATTTCAATATAAGGGACTATGAGCAATTTTCAAAATGAAAGTGGAGTTAAATGTCAACCCACTGTCAATGCTAGTGAGGTAATTTAACCCATTTCAGGCCACTGGTTTTGCAAGCAATTCTCCTAAATGACCTTCTATGCATCAAATAGGGATCTTAAATCATTGTTTGATGTCTATTATAGACTGTAATCCAGGATCTCTCATGGGAACAGCATTTATTATTCTGAACCTGTTTTATTTCTACATTTTTTTTTTTAAAAAGGAGAGCTATATTTCTGTCCAACATGTAGCAGAGTAATTATGACCTTTGGCAAAACTTGCCATTTACGGCAGGGATGGGTAAACCTTTAAGATTAGACTATATCACATGCAATTTCCTTTACAAACATTGATTTTCTTACAAACATTGAACATAAACCCGAGTTCATATCAATTTTTGCAGGCTGTACATCAAAATTGAGCAAAACAGCTTAATATGGGAGATTTCTTTTTAAACACATCAAAATGTCATGCTCTGGCCCACGTGATCAACATTCATTTTCTTCATGTTTTCTTCACATGCTATTGTTAATGCTTGATCGCTAATCAGCAACACACTTTGACATTTTGGTGTGAAGGTACAAAAATAGCCCCAGGTACAAATTATTTAAAAAATGCCTCTTAAATGCAAGCAAACTCAAACCGCCTTAGGCCTGCTTTCAACGGAGATTGGCAAACATGAAAAGAAATGATCGATGCTGGAATAAAAAAAACAGATTTTGCATTTTTCAGGTTAGATCGTGCATGCCGCGCACTTTCCGACAGAATAGATACAAATAAGTTTCACCCAGATTGGCGACACGATCAGCCTAGAGTTGTGTTTGCATTTGGGAAAAACAAACGGAGACAAAATCTTTGATTTGCAATGCCCCATCTGTCTACTTGACAACCAGAGTAAAACCCTCTGTTAAGTCTGCTGAAATTCATTGTATAACTCTACAAAAAATCTATAGCTATATGATAGCTAAATAAAAAAATTCTAGTCTGAATATTATATAATGAAATGTCGTATAAAGACACATGTTTGAGCTTTGTTTAATTTCTTTTTTTTGAAGAGAATGAGGGTCCTGTTCTGGTCTGAAAAACGTTGTATCATTTTCGAAAATGTATTAATGTGTAGGGCTTATCGTGAGCGCATACCGGTGATTGGCTAGTTGTCATGTCACTATTTTACTTTATGCAATGTTTTAATCCAGTCTGTATGCCCCTTTCGCTATACAATGGTTTTTTATACTTCATTTCTTTACACCAGTTTTGTTTTTAAAACATCAGTCTTAACAAGCCATAAGAGCTTTCAGGCAGGATGAAAACACTGCAATATCATAAACATTTCTAGTTTGCTTTCACTACCCTATATTCTACAAATATTAAGGTAAAACATTGCCCAACATGAGGGTCATTATTTGCAAAAAATAACTGTGAGGCAATTTGCATCCAACTTGGGTGTTTTTGCCCTAAAAATTTGTAGTTAAATGGCGATCATAATTGGGCGTGATATTACTCAAAGTTGGTCAAATGCAAAATGCTCTCATGTGGGTAACTTTTTTAACAAATATTTTTCAAAATGTATGAAAATACACTAAAAAAGAAAACTTGTACCAAATATGACTAAAGTAGTAATTTTTTTCATCCTGGAAGTTTTTTATCTTTCTTCCCTCAAGACCAAAATCAATCAAAAGGTATGTTTCATTAATTGCAACATATGTGAGATTCATTTCAGATGGCCTGGATCGTCTCAGCTGCTGGATAAGGTAAAAATAAGTCTACATCTACTCTAGATAACTAAGGAAACAGTTTACAATGCACATTATGCACTGAGCTAATATTAATTTTGCTAGAGGCTTAGAATTGTCTTCATGAAAGCTACATGGTAAAAGTTCCAGTTGGGGTTTGGTCTTAAGCTAGGCTTCAGGTTTTGGGTGAGGTAAGGTGTTGGGTCCAGAGATGGAGATAGGAACCCAAATAGTGTTAGAAATTGACAAGAGAGCAATAAATTGCTGCTGGACCAAACGTTGCGCAATCCATTATACATATCAATAACATGCCATGCAGTTATAGGCTATATGTTTCAATCTTAGTAAAATATCGTGTGCATACAACCCTCAATCTTTGTTTGCAATGCTTAACAACTTGAAGACATGCAAAGGGTTAAAAAATTCATATCTAACTTAGATACCCTCCAAAGAATAAACATCAGGGAAACACGCCCCAAGCTGTTTACACAGAAAGCCATCAAAATGAAAGGAAACGGAAATACCCCATTTCCCAAAGGAATTAGAGCTCCACAATATTTTAAAAGTATGAGTTTCTTCTAAAAGCTTCTGAAAAACAAAGTACCCAAACGGCAAATCCAGAGGGAATAGGTAACCTTCCCCGCCCACTCAAGAACACGGAAAATGGGGACTTCAGGGCACACTGGCAAACATAAAACACCTGAAGAGAGTTGTTTTCACCCAGTTTGAAACTAGTAGATTGTTTTTCATACCAAATGGTAGGTTCACGAGTAAGAAGATGAATTTATTTGCTACAATGAAATAGAATCTTTTGATGGAACAACTGGTATCAATTTGCCATTTTTTAATCACAACTGATGGTTCTGTGATACATTTTCATTGCATGCGCCTCAAAATCAGAAGACAAAATGCAGGAGAGTCCTCAAATCCGCAATGATTTTCAGAGCAATAAATATAAGCACCGTTCTTCTCTTGCTGATGTAGTAATATTTGTATAAATTTTCTTACAAAATAATATCAAAGGGAAAAATCAAAGGGAAAAATACAGCACTGGCATTTACAGTGTATTCAATGGATGACATGTAAACATTTATTCAATAAATCTGTCAAATGAATTTTACTGATATAAGAGTTTCCTTTAAATAAGCACATCTCTGCAAAAAGAAAGAACGGATTATTGAAGGAGAAATGAATGACACAGCTATCTGAATAATTAATGCATGGCTGAGGCTTTACATGAACAAGGTTGCATGGAGATGAGAATAATAATAGAGTCACTTTGCTTCCATAGCAACCCCCTTTTCACAGCTACTATAAAGGAATTTGGATTGTTATCTTTTCAGAGAGAGAGAGATCTCCTTGAGAAGTGCCAGCCAATTGATTTCAGGGTGACTCATGAAACCATCTATATTGAATGTAACAACAGCATGGAGGTATGTATTTGGTATGGTGTTGGAGTTTTATTTAAAACAGAATCTGGAATTGAGAGAGAGAGAGAAAGAGAGAAAGAGAGACAGAGAGACAGAGAGAGAGAAAGAGAGAGACAGAGAGAGACAGACAGACAGATAGACACATAGGAGTGGTGGAGGAGGTGAGAGAGACAGACATACAGAGAAATAGACAGATGGGGGTATAGATTGGGAGGGAGGAAGAGAAAGAGAGAGAGAGAGAGAGAGAGAGAGAGAGAGAGAGAGTATGTAATGATTGAAATGTTAGGCAAATACACAGACATCAGATCATTATCCATTTAAACATTGAGATGAACACAACCATACATATCTTTGTTGTATAGAATAACAAATTACAACATAATTATAGACACATTTACCTATTAAATCGTGGTCAGTACTGGAGATAGCCTGACTTTAACATTTATTATTAATATTTATCTTTCTTTCCAAGCTTATTTATGAATGCATGCAATTATTGGTACTTCATAACAAATTCTAAGTTTAGAGTATAAAGGATGGCCTTAAATTGGCAACACTTCATGGACATCACTCAGACAGTTAGACCCCGTTCTCACTCACTTTGAAAGTGGTCTTAGTTAGACCGCTCCAGACCGCTCCAGAGGAACGGGTCTTGAGGAACGGTTTGCGAGCATTCACACTCCGAGCAGTTTTTATGGCTCAAACCGCTCCACGAGTCAAAGTGGTCTTGTTGCTATGGCAGCTCAGGTAGGCCGGTCAATTTTTTCGCGCGCGGAATCCAAACCCTATGTCACCTGATGTCCCGTTCGCGACGCGTCCCGTATACATGTATATGTGTAGTGCCTGCCCGATCGCTCATCGCGCGGAACGTCACTTCCGTTCAAAGTACGCTTTCCGTTCACATTGCACGTTAGAGCGCTCTTAATAAGACCCGCTCCTCAAGACCACCTCGGAAGGTGGACTTCTGGAGCGGTCCAGAAGTCCGCTTCCTGGACCACTTTGAGCGTTCTCACTCACCTAAGAACCGCTCCCGAGGAGCGGGTCTTAGTTAGAGCGCTCCAGAGCGCTCCAACAAAGTGAGTGAGAATGGGGTCTTAGTCATCACATTTGGAGAGTTGGAGAGAAGGAAAGATTTGTTTCTACCGATTTTTTTTCTGTCACATACAACTAACATTACAATGCTTAATGAAATCGTAATTATTTGAAATGGGGGTTGTACAGCACTTATTACCTCAACACGCAGTGGGAACAAGCCAAGTGCCTCTAGCATATTAGGGAGAAGGTAATGAATGGTTTTAATTTGCTCAATAGGTCGTGGACAGGAGCATCTAGAGTTGAGAAATGAAAAATATATTACCAGAGCCATGATGGAGTGCAAGATGTGACTGAATTCGACATTGTTGTTTTTCAATCAACACATCTGCAGGAACATATGGTTTCAACGTATATTGCAGTCTGATTTTTCAGTATTCTAGGAGATATAATCGTTCATATAATGTTCCAATTATGATTGTAAACTCGGTGATAGAAAAGGATAGCTGTGTCGAAATGTATGATGTATCTGGGTTATACACATGTATATGTTGGCCTATAATGATAGTAGAGATTGTACAAAAGATATAATTATTGATGTTCCAGCTATACAATATGGGAACACAAATGCTTTTCTTCCTCCCTTTCTGTCTCCTCCTCATTCTCTCATTCTTCCCCTCCCCCCCTCCCCCTCTCTCTCTCTCTCTCTCTCTCTCTCTCATTCTTCCTCCCCACCACTCTCCCTCTCTAACTATCTATATATCTATCCCTCCCTCTCTATCCCTCTATTTCTCTCTCTCTCTCTCTCTCTCTCTCTCTCTATCACACCTTTTCTGTCTTCCTCTCTCTGTCTCTCTTTTCTCCATCTCTGTCTCTTTCATACTCATAATCTCTCATAGACTATTCTCTCCCCCATTCTCTCCGCCTCTGGCTGATTTGAAAGAGGAGTGATGAGAGCCTTCCATCTCTCTTCATCCCTCATCTTGAGTGCAGTGTAAGCAGCATTTTTACCCAATATGATCATTGTGTTTTCTCTACCACATAAACATATACTCAAGATATACCACATCCATTCCAGTAAGATGTGCTAAACATAATACATGCACTAATAATAATAATAATAAAAACGGTGCTTATAAAGCGCTTACCACCAAAGTCTCTAAGCGCTATGTTTCTGATTATGGTTGGTGAACAAACATTTTTAATAAAAACTAGAATAATAAAGAAACTCTATTTTAAAGCTTCACTACCTCTTTGAGGAAATGGAAATATGTAGCTTGAGATGACTCATGCTGTTAAATGAGTTTTAAACAAAGTTCAAATTGAATCTAATAGCTTAAAAACAAAACTTTCTATTACTCTCTCTCTCTCTCTCTCTCTCTCTCTCTCTCTCTCTTTCTCTCTCATTTTGTCTAACTAATTTGTTCCACCTATTACTTGGTCTCACTTCCATGACTCTACTTACCTTACCCAATTCAAATATTTTTGTTTAATCTGATAGTATCTGGCAATGAGCCCATCTAAATTCTGAATAATTCCACCATAACATTGTCATGGTGGAATTACTCAGAAATTGTCATGATGCTTGGACCATAGTGAAATTAGACATTGCACGTGCCTACACTATGAACATGACGGACAAAGAAAGCGGACAAAATATACAGTTCCTCATTCTACCCTCAACAATTACTATGGTAGACAAAGGAACATACCTTCCCTGCTATTATGTAAAAATGTGTATGACGGGTGAATATGCATGTGACACCTGTTCTACAGATTTTTACATAATAGCAGTGAAGGGAGGTTCCTTTGTCTACCGTAGCAATTGTTGAGGGTAGAATGAGGAACTGTATATTTTGTCCGCTTTCTTTGTCCGTCATATTCATAGTGCTAGTTGCATGTGCCGAAATTTCATGCTGCCTATTTTCTATATTTATCTCTTTCCTCTTCAGGTATTAATATACCACAATCACCAATACACATCTTTGAAATTGTTCCGCTTTAATTCCAACCATCTCTGTTACAACATATACTATGCAACTGGTATGCACCTGTCTTGTCAATTTCACATTCCTTTAAGAGCCCCCACCTTGTTCCTTTCTCTGATCAATAAATCCACCCAAGGGACACTCAGCATGGCATATATTAAAGGGGCATTCAACTGAGCTTTCCTGAGGGGGGAAATTATATCATATGGGGCATCGTTTCACAAAGCTTCCATAAGTACAATCGTGAAACGTGTGCATTTGAATTAGCATGTGTTTTGACGAGATGTTGATGAACTTTTACTTTAATATGATGATTTTGTGAAACAATGTCCCAGTTCAATTGCACAAATTCTGGTCTGTATACCACTAAAGTTTAATTCAACCCAATCCTGGGAGAAAATCACCTTTAACGAAATGAATAAAATTTAGACTTCAGACAAACGTTGTTGTTCAACATGAGAATGATAGCCTAACCCAGCATCGGAGTTAACTTGTGGAAGAATATGGGCCTTTAAGTGCATTATATGAGAGTGGCCTTATTGAATCGAATAGCATGACATGGATATGTGACACGGGCTCCAGTGAGAAATGCTCCACAGTCGATTATCAACACTAACCAAAATCCTAACTTTAACCCAGGATGACACACATTATACCTAACCCTAACCCTAACACTAAACCTAACCTAAAACCTAATGGCAACTTAACCCTAACCTTAACACTAACCCTAACACTTAACCTAACTTAAAACCCAATGGCACTATTAACCCTAACACTAAATCAAACTTAAAAACCAATGGCAACTAAATACTAGGTTGCCATTGCATCTTAAGTTAGGTTAAATTGTTAATACTTAACCTCAATTAAAACCCATTGGCAACCTAACCCTAACCATATATATATGATAAAATAAAACCCAGAGCAATTATTGCCACAGCAAATTTTGAATCAATCACAAACCCTAGAATTATAAAAAATCAAATATATAAGACATGTAAGTAGAATATGACTTAAAACGGAATATGATTTCAAAAGGAATTTTAGGTGGGTCACCAAATATCACTTGGCTATGAGGTAACAAATGTAATGTTTAATTTGTAATGTATGATACATAGGACTAAACTTAACTTTGATCTTATTAGGTGAAAATCAAATAAATAAGATATATATTCCCAGTACCAAGTGAATAGAATACATGTATGAGGACTTCCAATCGCAATATTGTTTTCCATGTCTGGGGAAAAGGAGTACAGGAGCTCAAATCTTATTTCCAGAATCTGAAATGTTCCATGTTTAATATACCGCGAGAGTGACAAATCAAGCCTGCAAATTTAAACCAATGCAACATCCGATAATTACATTTACAACAATTACAACGCTCTGCAAGTTGGATAACTCATGCGTCAAAGAATTACACATGTGAATGCGTATGTTCGCATATCTGTATGTGTTGTATTGATTGGTAAATACATAATGTATTTTGTATTGACTAAGTCAAGCCCATTCTGCATGGAAAAACAATCAAAGAACTGCTTGACTTGGGTGTGGATAAGAATTTAAAGCCAATTATGTTGAAGAATAATCATAGAAATGCAAACTAAAATCTCAGTTATGAGAATTTAAATGTAACTTGGCAATTTTCAGAGTGTCTTGTTATTATATTTGTCTTGATTAAACTTCAATAACACAGAACATCAAAGGAGTCCATTTATTCTGGAAATGCAAATAATCATTATGTGAAATAGATTCTTTGTTTTGAATTATACTACTGAAAAAAAAATTAATTAACCAACACATTTGTGAAAATACACATCAGGAACTATTTTACTCATACTTCTAAATCTATTTTGGTAGCCTAATCTTTGTTCCCCTCCTCCCCCCCCCCCAAGTCAAGTACAAATTCTTCATCAAATCCAAGTAATGTATCTAAAACAGCAACAAATAATTGAAATATAATTACCATAGTATCTTATCTTGGATTGAAAAGATTAAAATTGTAAAATAGCTAATAATAATTACTATTTTTCTTGGACTAAACTAATAGATATTTATTCTGGACATGCTCGTAATACCACGATATATATTTATTCTGGACTTGCTTGTAATGGTCACTCTAACCACGATATATGATATTTATTCTGGACTTGCTTGTAATGGTCACTCTAAACAATGATATATGATATTCATTTTGGACTTGCTTGTAATGGTCACTCTAACCATGATATATGATATTTATTCTGGACTTGTTTGCAATGGTCACTCTAAACCATGATATATGATATTTATTCTAGACTTGTTTGCAATGGTCACTCTAACCATGATATATGATATTCATTTTGGACTTGCTTGTAATGGTCACTCTAAACCATGATGTATGATATTTATACTGGACTAGCTTGTAATGGTCACTCTAAACCACGATATATGATATTTATTCTAGACTTGTTTGCAATGGTCACTCTAACCATGATATATGATATTTATTCTGGACTTGTTTGTAATGGTCACTCTAGCCATGATATATGATATTTATTTTGGACTTGCTTGTAATGGTCACTCTAACCATGATATATGATATTTATTCTAGACTTGTTTGCAATGGTCACTCTAACCATGATATATGATATTCATTTTGGACTTGCTTGTAATGGTCACTCTAAACCATGATATATGATATTTATTCTGGACTAGCTTGTAATGGTCACTCTAAACCACGATATATGATATTTATTCTAGACTTGTTTGCAATGGTCACTCTAACCATGATATATGATATTCATTTTGGACTTGCTTGCAATGGTCACTCTAACCATGATATATGATATTTATTCTAGACTTGTTTGATATGGTCACTCTAACCATGATATATGATATTCATTTTGGACTTGCTTGCAATGGTCACTCTAACCATGATATATGATATTTATTCTAGACTTGTTTGCAATGGTCACTCTAAACCATGATATATGATATTTATTCTAGACTTGTTTGTTATGGTCACTCTAACCATGATATATGATATTCATTCTGACTTGTTTTCAATGGTCACTCTAAACCATGATAGTTTCCAATCCTAACACAACATATCACCTTCTGAGATCTAGAAGGGTGTTAACTCTGTGTGAAAGTCAAAACAGTTAACGCCCTTCTGGCTCTCAACAGATTATTATATATAGCCTTTGGCCATACACTGAAGCAAGGAATTAAAGTGCATAGATTTATTCATAGCTGACCCAAACTTGTACTGTGGCCAATTTACATGTACGAAGCGACACGATTCTGTAGCGATTACACAGCCAGCCAGATGTTGATTCTATTATCAGCTGCATATCATTTACGAAAGCTGACACTTTTAGCCAAGGATGGGCACTGACTACTTGAGGACAAAAATGAAAGAAAAAAAATTCTAGACGGAATGTACATGTAATCTTAGAAGGCCCTACATGGAAATATACTAAAAAGGCCATTTTGCATTATGTTAATTCTGTTAAACCAGAGAGTTTATTTACTAAATACTGGTGGAACTTTTTCTTGATTTTTTTTTAATGCAAGGAATCTTAGGAGTTTCTTCTCTTATTTCAATATTTTCTATCTTTTGTTTTACTTATTTATATCATTCCAATACCGATATCAATATCAATTACACCAGTCTTGTATGTAGTGTATTTCAAATATATTTCCATACCTATAAAGTTACAAATCTGAATGAAAAAAAAAAATTGTTTTGAGGGATATAAAATAAAAATTGTTGATAAATGCAGAATAATGTTTTTTTGTTTTAAGCATATTAACTAAGAGACTTCAATTATTGGTATCTCTTAAAACAATAATCCTTGCTAAAGCTACATGTATATTTCCATTAATACCCTGGCACTTCTTATTCAAATGAAGCAACTGCAGGGCCACATTTCTAAATTATTTTTTAATATTTGACCAATATATCCTAATTCTTGTTTCATTATGCGTTCATCCCCCTCCCACCCACCCCCTCTCTCTCTCTCTCTCTCTCTCTCTCTCTCTTGCTCTCTGTCTCCTATTTCCTTCCCTCACATCTGTCTCTATGTTTATCTCAAATCTTCTCCTTTCTCTCTCTCTCTCTCTCTCTCTCTCTCTCTTTCTTTCTCTCTCCTTCCCTCCCCCCCCCTCTCTCTCTCTCTCTCCCCCACAAGCTGTACTTCAAAGTAATTTTTGCATGGCTGCTACTGTTTCCTATGATTACTAGTACAAGGGCACTTGATAATCAAATATTGAGCAGACAAGTGTACTTTTGAGTTATTAGGGAAATTCCATCAATATTACATCACAAAGGTCAAATCCAATTGAACTAGATCCACCAAAAAGAAGTGTATATAAACCAATATCTGATTTATCTTAAGGCTAAGGACAAAAGTGGATGACTGATTGACTGACTGAAAGTAAGGATGAGTGATATATGCACTGACAAGGTGATTTCCTGATAATGATTGAGAAATGACATTAAAAATATACAAAATATGAAGAAAGGACAAATAACAGAGAATACAAGATTAATTTCAGCTCTCAAAAATTGTAATCCATGGAGTGACTTACATATATACTATATGTACACAAATTATTGTGGAACTTAATCACTGATGTACAGTTAACAACTAGATTATTCATACCTTTACCAAGCTTTGTAATTCTTTAAGTATGTGTGAAAAATAGATTTTTCCAGATTAATGCTTTTTGAGAATGTGACATAATATATCAAAATATAAATCTAAAAATATTCAACAAGGGCCCTAATTTAACTAGCCCATCTTTCATTCTTGAGTTACCAAAAAACACCCCCCAAAACAATGAATTTTTAAGAAGTATGAATAATCTAGTTGTTAACTTTATCTATTAAAATCAGATCTATCATGAAGGCAATATCAAGTTATTGAATAAAGAACCCCCCAAAAGCAGACAAAAAGAGTTGTAATGGCTCAAAATATTAAAAGACGAAGCACTTATCGATATCACAGATCATAAAATAAATGATTATCAGATGTCAAAAGGGATGACGTCAGTTAACATATTAAATTTTTCCATTCTTATAGGCTTAATACAGAAAGCGCCCGCTTCTCTTAGGCAATGGGTTAAGGAATTACTAGGTAAATATCTCACCACAGCGACTGTTCCTGGAGTTTTTATATGCGTTCCGGAATGCATTCTGGGTAGAACGATGCAATCCCTCAGAAATCCAAATAGAATCCTCATACAAAATTCACAGGTGTTGACAGTTATATCGCATGTAATAGATCCGCTAGCATTTCATACCCCCTTTCTCCGTCTGTTTACCCTTGCAAGCGTACAGGGTAGTCCGAGCCTGTAGATGGCTAGTGTGTTTAGGGGATGTTTGTTTTAAGAAGCGATTATGACAAATCCAGTCTGACAATGTCTCAGGGTCGTGTTTAGGATGGTGTCACGCACTTGCAGGCTAGTGTAGCTGGTTGACAGTCGCTGATGTTCAAGTTCCGAAGTCTGAAGTTACGTCAAATTGATATCAGATAGTTGTTATTGTGAGTAATAGTCATCAGAGGCCCTGATCGAAAGCCAAGCCCAAGAGTCATGCAGAGTTAGAAATGTTATGGGCGGCACTTTCCACAGTGGGTGAATGATGGAATGTATCGCAAGCAAGAGATGTCTGAGAATAAGCAGCACTTTTCAAAATGAATTCAATATAAACCCAGTCCTTTGCTTTGTTTAAGCCATATGAAAGTAGCACAAGTCCACAGAGCTCACACAGCTATAAATTATGAAGAAACCAATGGCAATGAATTTGCACCAAGATTTAAGAAAACTCTTTTATCACAATCGTTGTAAAAGAGCGTAAAGAATGAGAAACATCACTTAAAGGTAGAATTCACTGCATCCTGAGTAGGATCACATTGGAGAGGCTGGAGTGAAGGTGCACTACAGCGACTCCCTTTATTTACAAACTGGTGATTTCCCCCTCCTTTGCAAGACTTTGAACAAACGTGATGAGGTCTGAATTCAGACGTTAATCCATCATCCAAATATCCAACAATGACGGGAGAGCAAAACAAACTGACAGGAATTTACATGTGACTCGATTTCCCTTTCACTTTAAGCAAAGAAGGGATGGAGACGGAGATGCAAAATACACCCACTTTCAGCTGCTGTGACAATCCAAAATTGATTCCACAAACGTTGCCAATCATCGATCGACTGAAACTCCACAAGTTAGGTAAATCACGACTCAATAAGCCACCGACACACGGGGAAGGGTGATTTCTGGCGTAAAATTGGATTGGCAAATAGATGCAGTTTTCATCCGGCAGGCAGGGGGGAGGGAGGATGTACGCAGTTACGATCATAAACACCTCTTGCTGAGACGAGACAACGCGCACGCATTCCCAAAGGGCAGAGCATGTCAGAGTCATGCAGCGATCTTCATCAGTGGCGTCAAATGCATGGGAGGGACGACAACGTTGGAACAGAGAGGGAGAAAGAGACGCACCAGGAACGAGGAGAGAGAGAGAGTCGCTAGCAGACGACTTGAGCCGGCTACGAATGCAACTGGTCGGTGGTTGATAGAAGCATGGAAAACAAGTCTCTCTCAAGTGCCTCCTTTCCACCAGTCGACCACTCGGTGTGTCAAGAGATTTTGATTAGCTTCAATTCCTTGTGCATACACGCACACGTGCACATGTTAACAGCACGAATCACAGGAATCAAGTGATCAAGCGTATGCTGTTATCTGGGTTAAGGCCTTTGTTAGTCAATTTTTGTCCCAATGCATATAAATGTACCTGCAATTTTTTACAAATGTATCAACTATCGTTTTACCAACATAGTTCTATGCTTGGTATGTTTATAATCTGATGAACTCATACTTCATATACATTAATAAAATATCAGTGCATGGTACCTATAAAATGTACAATTACAAATGTTAAACTATCCTTTTTTCCAATAGACTGTGTTTTCTATTGCTTCAATGAATTAACTCTTTATTATCTACTATTCAAATCAATACATTCATAAACCATATGACTATGCCTACAATTACTTCTGCTAATCAGTGAAATTGAGAAATCATCATTTTCATATAACCAAAATTGATATATTTGATAATTCTTTTTTTCAATATCATCTCATATTGGAGCTAACAATAATACTTAAATAATAAAAAAATTCTAAAGCACTTATTGTATGCTTTGCATCTCTAAGTGCTTTGCAAATAAATTTCCCAGCATCCATCAGATCAAGACTTGCATTTAGACACACAATGTGTGCACATTCTCCACTCCATAAGGATTGGAATGGATTGGATTGGATAATATTAATCTATACAATGATAATTTTTCTTCTCAACAAAGTCAAAAGAGGAAGAATATATTTTGTAATGATTTCTCACCTTGGTTGTAAAGCAGAGACCCTGGATCTGCCAGCAGGTCCAGTACCAGGCCTTGGTCCTATCCATAAAATCTTTCTCCTCCTCTTCAAAAATCATCATTTATCACACGTTTGTGCAAACAAAGATAGTAATGCTTTCCTTACCAGGCTAAATTAAATTTTGAGATTTTAGCCCACTTGGCTCTGACTGACAACGCACATTAAACCTTCAAAGTGGATTTCCAAGGAAGAGAATCAAGTCCATGTATACACACATGAATGCTTGCTTGGATCTGGTATGCAGGAATTTGAGTTATGCAAAGCTGAATAGTCAATATCTTGTACTTCTAAATAAATTTACATAAACACCTGCACCAGACAATGCACTGTTATGTTATTTACTTTCTAAAGAATGTCTGTCTTTAGTTGTCTCGCTGCTTTATTTTGCCTATCATTTCAATTGTTCTATTTTCTCTACTGTTGCATAATAGGCCATTTTCGTAATGTAACCAAATGTAAGGCAAAAGTGTTTGTGAAGTGCCTCAATACAAATTACTTCGTTCACCTGTTAGGAATAATAGTATTTCAATAGTCAGAATGCAACTGCATATATTAAGTGTTGCTAGGTAGGTCAAGCCATAATGTTTGTCCAACCTGGCAACAACTTATGTATGCAGTTCGGATTATGTCTATTGAAATACTATTGTTCTTATCAGGTGAATGAAATAATTTGTATTGAGGCACTTCATAAAGACTTATGCATTAAATTTGGTTACGTTACGAAAATGGCCTATTAGCTAGCTTTTGAGTTGATGTCATTTTGGCTTGCAGGGCACACTGTTCTCTAATGTTTAACCTTTGTTATGTTAAGGCTCGATTATAACCTCAACTTCATTTTATCATCCATTTACTCTTCTCTTTGTCTCTATATTTGCTTTTTATCTCAACAAACAAAATTATATTTTTAAAGGTATTCTTTTTTACCTCAAACAAAGCCAAACATAACAACTACAAATTATAAATGCAATAAGAAGATTATTTTGAAAAGAGCATTAGAAAAAGAAAAAGAAAACACTTTAAAGTGTTTTTCATTTGAAACCATCAAACTGCAAATACTGAACCACTCTGTTAAAGTTCTTTGGTCTCTGATTAACTATATACATTTCCTGAAAGGGAAGTAAATCATATATATTCTGCAAATTGCATTTTAGGTGTCAATAAATTGTTAAATTGCACCATTAGCTCCTTTGATGACAGTAATTTATTTGTGTAGTTCATTTTTGCTTCGATACTAGTGGGTGATGCCTCGAGCAAAGTCCATGTACTGGTAATTGAAATTCAAATCAAATCCTGATGGGGTCTTCAATTAGCATTTAGAGGATAAAATATGCACTTCAGGAAGCGCAAATTCATCATTATCACATCTTTATCCCTGGTGTTTCTTTGTCGGGGGATAACCCCTTAAATGTCCCCTTACGATAGATGGAATCGTCATGGTAACTCATGCAGTTACCATGACGATGAGAACGCAATCAGACTAAAAGCCAGGCAGGTGAATGCAAAAATGCAGACTGAATTGCCAGTGGGAGAAATAGAGCATGGGAGTTGATGCCCCCCTCTCTTTCTCTCTCTCTCTCTCTCTCTCTCTCTCTCTCTCTCTCTCTCTCTCTCTCTTCTACAAATAGTACACACACACACACACAAGAACACAATCTATCTCTCTCTCTCTCTCTCTCTCTCTTTCTCTCTCTCTTGCTCCCCCATCCCTCTTTCTCTTGAACCATGTATTAAAAGAAGAAAAAAATAACTGAATGAACAATTTCTTATTTCTGGCATATGTATTTAAAGTTCTAAAGCAAAAGTACAAATAGACAATATACGTCTGGACTCTCTAACAAAAGGCTTCAAAATAGTTGAAAGTAACGGGTGATTACTGACCACCCCACCCCCCCCCCCCATCTCTCTCTCTCTCTCTCTCTCTCTCTCTCTCTCTCTCTCTCTCAAACCCTCTCTCTCAAACTCTGCAAAATAAAGTAAAATTCAACACTTTAGAAAAAAATCTAACTCAATTCAATTTTCTCTAATATCCTCCTGAGCACAAATTACATGTTTATCATCAAGTAAACAAAGCGAGTTAGAAATCTCACTAAGTTTGTTTCACCTCTTCCTGAACTCAACCTCTATAATTATGAATACAACTAAACAATACAAGTTAGAAAAGATAAATAAACATCTTGAAATGGTGCTTAAAAAATAATTGATAGTAGTATTATTAAAAGTTCCCTTGCTTGATGATGGGAGTAAATTGCAGATGACTCATTTAGCCTGCAGATGACTCATTTAGCCAGCAGATCACATAGATGAGTGCAATGTTTCCTAGCTTCTAGCAGTTCCTGTTAATCATTCATGGTCAGAGCGTAACCAAGCATGAACTCCTATCCCCTGCAAAGCAAAATGCTTTGATGCCATGGAAACAAGGGAAAAGACCTGCTTCTTTTTTGCAGCAATGCCATTAGTTTGAAGTGCACCCAGAAGGCAAATAAGCACCTGGGAAATGGATGGGAGATATTGTGATGCATACATGTGCCGTTTACATATGGTAGATATGCTTCCCAGGGGCGTGGAGATTTGAAATAAATTTTTAAGGCATGCATGGGTCTTGTAGGGTTATACATTATAGAAAAGTCCAAATGGTGATGGTGCACATAGTGTGTGAATGCATGTTAAATCAAGTGTGACGCATGCACACATGTGAAGAGAGTTGAGATGATGCACACAATGTGTGCATGTTCTAAATCCATTGCGGATGCATGCATGTGAGAGTAGGTTTATATAATGCATTTATGCTCCCCAAGGAGTGGAGAGGGTGAACTCAGTGTGTGTGCAGGTTTGAAATGTTTAGACATGTTTAGAAGCACAAGTGGGAAACAAATGTAATCATTTGACAATCTAAATTGTTAAAACTCATATTTGACAGCTGATTGTTCTTTATCATATCCACTTTTGCACATATAGGGGCATAATAACTCTAACAATTTTTAATTTTTACCTTATCTATTCATACATGTACACTATGATTGTCCATCCTTTATCAACACAATAATGAAATAAAGCTTGATCTAATTACCTGCATAGTAGATTATGATATTATAAATAAAATTTTAAAAGAGAATCTTTTCAGGCTCTGCTACAATCGATAAAGTCAAATGAAATAATACACACTTTAAATTAACTATATTATTTCACGTTACATTGTATAATGTCTCTATATAGATATATTCAAATATCTAATAAGACCAAAACAGATCTCATTATCTAATGCCGTCATTAAACATGATTGTGACTCCACCAGTTATCACTTTTGGCACTATCGATCCAATCAATCAACTATCAAACTCCTTGCTCTCTCATAATTGGCCATATCTCCTTTTATCTCTGCAACTATATCTGTCTGGCTGGCTCTATGTCTCTCTATTCTCTCATTACCACTTTTTTGCCTCTCTCTCAGCCTCTCTCAGCCTCTCTCAGCCTCTCTCAGCTTCTCTCATCTTGTGGTATCTCTGATATTTCATCTCTTTGTTTGTCTCCATCTACCCACTGTCTCCTATGATTACTATTTTCTTTATGGTTCCCTTTTACGGTCCTCTTCCGGTCCTCTCGTTTCCAACACTTTGAACCCACTAGCAAGACAACTGAGAAGAGACACAGGCTTTTGAGAGCCAGAAGGGCATTAACTGTATATACACTGTATGGTATGAGTTAACATCCTTCTTGCTCCCAGAAGACGACATGATAAGTTACAAATTGAGACCCGATTGTGAGATCATTTTACAAGAGATTTCTGTTTAGAGCCAGAAAGGCATTAACTGTATACACATTGTATGGTATGTGTTAACAGCCTTCTGGCTCTCATAAGACAACATGATGCGTTATAAACTGAAACCAAATAGTGAGATACATTTAAACAAGAGACACCTATTCAGAGCCAGAAGGGCAGTAACTGTACACGCATTGTATGGTATCTGTTAACATCCTTCTTGCTCCTAGAAGACTACATGATAGGTTACAAGCTGAGACCCGATAGTGAGATCATTTTACAAGAAATTTCTGTTTAAGAGCCAGAAAGGCATTAACTGTATACACATTGTATGGTATGTGTTAACAGCCTTCTGACTCTCATAAGATGACATGATAAGTTACAAACTGAAACCCAATAGTGAGATATGTTTTAAAAGAGACATATGTTGAGAGCCAGAAGGGCATTTACTGTATACATGTACACATTGAATGGTATCTATTAACAACCTTCTGACTCTAAGAAGACGAAATGATAAGTGACTACTTTAAACTCACTAGTCACAAACCTTACAACTCAATACAAAAAACATTACAAGGGATTGGAGCCAGAAGGCCATTAACTACTGTACATGTATGTGCTGAGTTACAGGAGTAAACGCCCTTCTGGCGCTTTATCAACGAGACATAATAATCTACTACCTAATTGATATAAGGCAGTTACAAATGATAATGGTCTACTGGGAAACTGACTCATCCTATTGTCATTGTAGCCCCCGACTCGTCTAATTAATTAAAAAGTGTGAGGGTAGGGTGAAAAGAAAAGGATCTGCTCTTTCATTACCGTAGCCTGATTAAAGTTTCATGTATCAATGACGATTCACTTGCACATTCATTGGGTGTAGAGTCTGAACTTGATATTAAAGGTTCCGATGATCTATAATTAAAAAGAGGATCTTTATGTCGAGGGAGAATAGCCTGAAACATATCTTGGCATATTAATGCTGATCTAGAATTCACAAGTATAGACTGGTGAAATTATCAACATGGTATATTTCATGGTATATTCTCAGAGGAACATCTTTCACAAAATTCAGTTCTGAGAATTATCAAGTTTTAAGTGCAAAAAAAAAGGGAAGATTTTTTTTACTAAAAACGCAGATACTTGGATGATGAGAGCAAATCAATATCATGTGTAATATTAAGGGAGCTTTCACAAAATGTCATCACACTGAGACATGGAAATATCATGTTTTATAACTTTAACAAGTGGAAGAAAGTAAAAAGATAGAAGTCATTATTCCAAAAAAAGAGAGCTTTTACAAAATTATAGCTCTGAGACTAGGACATACCCTGTTTTACCAACAAAAAAAAACCAAAAAAAAAGATTTATTATGAAAGCATTGATGCCTGGATAAAGACCCTAGAAAAGGAAAGTCATCAGTATTCTCAAAAGAGCTTTCACAAAATGTCAAGTCTGAGAACTACATGTATCATGTATCGAACTACAAACAAACAACAAGATTTTTTTTACTAAAACACTGATGCCTGGATAAAAAAAAAAAGTAATACCCTCAAGAGAGATTTCACATAATTCTTATTAGTGAGAAATATCATGTTTTGAATTATAACAAATAACATATATTACAAAAGACTGATATTCAATGAGGATTTTCTTTTAAGGAAGAAAAACCATCGAAGAAGAGAAAGTTAAAAGAAAGAAGTCACCAATATCAAGATTCAGGCTTTCACATTATCACAGCTCTGAGACTGAGAAATACCCTGTCTTATTACTAAGTAAAATTTTGAATAAAATACCGATGCCTGGATGAATACTCAAGTAAAGAAAGTCATCATTTTAGCAAAGAAGGTTCCCAACACTGAACATGGATCAAGGGGGAGTCAATGATCTCTCCTGAAAATCGAGGCCATCATATTGCTGATTGATTCCGAGTCTCTCCTGCCCACCATCGCCCCTCCATCTTCATCAGTTGTTCTCTTAAACATTCATGAGTCAAGAAAAGCAAAGACCTCATAGTTGTCACCTTTTGTTTAATTCATCCATCCATCTCCTCCCAACATCCAATGTTTTACTTGGTGGATGGAGCGGAAGAAAGGCGGATGACGAGGAATGAGATGATGAGAACAAAGATGGATCGATGATAGAAAGATTTTCTTTATCGAGGAAGCAGTTTCCAAAAGTGTTTGAAGAAATTTCATGAAGCTCAACATTTATTAAAATCTCTGAACAATGATTCTGCTAACAGTCAAATGTGAAGATACAAAATCCCCTATACAGCTAACTTCTCTTCAAAACATTTCTCAATCATATTGAAACACTATATAAAATAATTTTTGTCATGCTTGGCTAGCATTCAATATTTTTTTAACCATGAAATAATTTGTAGTACTATCTCTCTTCTTTTCTCCTTATTTGTCCCTTTCTATCCCCTCTTTTCTTCATGGACATATAAGGATGCAATGGAGTTCATGTCAGACATAGTCCCCAAAAAGTATGGATGTTGACATCTAGGAATTTCAGAATAGTTAACATTTCCTCTGCCTCGTATCAATAGCCCCCCTCCCCCCTCCCCCCCCCCCCAGTTCTCTCCAACCCCCAAAACAATATTTTGACAACTACATGTAGATCACAAGACAGATGTTGATGTGTTATTCTGTGTACTGCTGTCGCATTACATACACCAAGCTAAAAATAATACACAGGTGCTTTTTCCCCCATGTATTCATCTTCCATTATGCACACTTCCAATTGCAGAACCACTTGCTCAGGTATCTTATGTCACCCGGGCAAGCACGACTCGACTTCACCAATCCCTTCTTTACGATCTGCAGCTGATTCAAGTAACCCGAGGCATGATAACAATAATCCGCAGACGTTATGAAAGTCAACGACATCAGCTGTCCTCTCGGTGGCCACAAGAGGGCAGTAAAACAAGTCAACCCTGGATGCCACATTAGGCAAGTCAATGCACTCAGCATCATGAACAGCAGGGACCCGTTTCACAAAGCCTTTTTTCAATGACAAATGACAAGAATCAGTGACAAGTCTGCTGATAACCAATCAGAAGCAAGGATTTCACTAACTTATAAGAAAAAACTGTCATTTGTCACTGATGACAAATTTTGTGAAATGGGGCCCAGGACTCTGTTGTTCACAAGGTCTTGAGGGAAATGCTTTGTGATGTAATTTCTTGGGCAACAGATGGCAGCAAACAATTTCAAATCAATCAACACATTGAAGGAGTGAGAGCTTACACAATATGACAGAATTAAAGAGTACATTTGTTAAAATCTAGATGCTTCGACAAGGAAGTCTTTATTTGTTTTTGTTTGTTTTTGTTTGTTATAACATAATAAATAGTAATTTAAATCCTAGGTATATACACATTATTAACAAAAGTCAAAATACATATATAATCATATCATGATATTAATCAATGAAATAATTATTTACCTTTAATAAAACACATACTTGACAAATCATTTCAAAATTGCAAAGGACCTCCATCTTTAGTTAGAGCTTTAACTTGATGGCAGCCCCATGTTGCTATTTATTCAAGAGCAACAATTATAATTATTCTCAGTTAAAAATAGTTTTCTGAATACCCTAGTTCTAAATTATCTAGCATGCTTGGTCGAGTAACAAGGCGACTAGCTACTATCTCGAGATTCGACCTCGAAACTTGAAACTCGACCTTGAGAAATTAGCTCGAGCTATTTTGCTCAGCGTTAGCGCGTATTGCGAATCTTCGGTCTAGTGAAGACGCACAGGACAAATAGTGGGATATTTTGCAAACTATCCCAAGATATCTTGGGATGACAAACCTGACCAAATATCCTTCTAATTGCTACTTCGGTCTGATGAAGACGCAAATTAGCTGGATAGTTTGTGATCGGGATAGTTCAAATAGCTGGATATTTGGCAATCTCGAGATAGTGAAGACAAGCCTCCTGAGTAGTTTCATATCTGCTCTAGCTTGGTAAACATGATTCTGGAATACTGCCCTCTATGATGCATATGAGTACAGTTCATGTATGAACAAGAATACACATGTGTGGAAGCTATGAGAAGAGGAAGGCAATCTGCAATGTTAACCCCTTTTGACTGCTGGGTACTGTTATTCTCCTAGGCTTAATACATTGGCTATGGTTCATGTAGCCAATTGGATTAAAGTAGTTATTCACTGATTTCTTTCATGTAATGAAAGTTGCTTCTACTGGCTAGACTTTCAAAGCACTAATGTTAACATTTTGTTTATGTACAAGTTAAAATATTCTATAAATCTATCAATAAAAACAGGCATATTTTCATCGCTCTATTCATGGAAAACAGATAACATTGATCCCTATAACTTAAAAAACTCTATAATTAAAAATATGTTATACAGTCTTTCCTCTATTTACAAAAGTTGTGTTGCTTTGAACTCCTCAACTGACTGAATGAAAGAATAAAAATGAACTATAACATTAGTTTATGATGTTTGATCAGTAACTTACATTTGCTGAAATCAATCTCCCTTTTAAATAATAGATTTTTTTAAAAATTAATCGGGATGCTTAGCTTTACTGAGCTAATCGATAAGAGTTGCACTGTAGCATGGAGGAAAAAACTCTTCAAAATGCAATCATCGATAATGGAACTGCAGACACCAGGCAATCGATCCACTCCAATAAATCTAATGGGCATAGGTATGAATTATTTAGTGTAAATGTCTACCACCATAAGAGGGATTTCTCAGAAAAGGTCTTATAAATTTTTGATGAATTGAGAAACAAAGAGAAGAGGAATTATATTCAGTGTAACACAATCTCATTAACTACAAATTATCACCAATGATCCCGATTCTTCACCAAATAGAGAGACAGTCTTGTGAGTTCATTAATATAATGATTTTATCTCCAATTGGTTTTTAATAAGAGTGAATATTTACTTTTCTTAAAAATATTTGTCTGATATATTACCATGGTAAATATATTGTGCAATTCAGCCTCTGAGTTGCAATGCAATAATTTATGACCATTGTTGCTATTAGATGTGATTTGCATAAAAGATAATTTTACATTGGAAAACATTGGAGATCATGCCAATATATCCATCCCTTAAACATTAAAAGATTCCCATTAAAGGTATAGACCAGTTTTGGAAACGCCCCCCCCCCCTCTCAAAAAATGAAATGGAAGCTCTTATTACCAATCATGTGAAAGAATATGTTTTGACTAATACGTGATGATACAAATTTTGCTAGCAAACCGCCTACTAATTGATATATTGGGTAAATTATTATATCTATCTGGACTGGATAGATATCGCGTAGTCCCATATGCATCTTTCTGTGTACAACTTTACCAAGACAGGGCCAAATTTCTTATCATGTTGATGATTCCAGAACCTTGCAGTACACATGAATACTAATAGGCTAGATGATCAACCTTTTATGATTGATTTCACAACGTTTCTTTCACAATGATACCTAAACACTTTTTATATTAATTCACATCCATTTTTATATATGTACAAATGCAATAATATGCAACCATGTACAAGTAGGTGTGATATCGAATGGTAGGAAATCAATATTGTAATTATCTATAATTCTATTTGGGTCCCCGAGCTGTCATTTCTTGACTGATGTCACATTCCAACTTTAAAGTCCAAATAAATATCTTGAGTTGAATGTTTTTTTTCTTCTAATGCAATATTTTTCATCAGGTTTTTAAATGTACATGTATATTACTTGCCAATAGGGTACATTCAGCTTGAAACACTACTGGTAATGCCTTTAAGCCAATGAAACAACGCATGACTGTACAAAGCCTATATCACAATGCACGATCAAAACCCAAATCGACAGTCAGAAAGTGCAAACAATGCCGATCTCTCCATGTAAACTACATATTTACCCTATCAATAAAGCGGCCACTAGAACAGATGGGCAGAGAAATAGGGACGGACTTCATCGCCATGGAAACAAAAACTCAAACACCGGGATGTAAACAGGGTATTGTATTGACTCAAATTTCCCCGCGAGAGCTGGAAAGGGTAAACATTGGGTCGGCCTGGAAAATGAAGAAATCTGACAGTTAATTTCTCACTCCAGTGGCCAGAACTTCCTGAGAATCTACACGATGCCCGCATTATTGAAATAATTGAGAACTGCTTAGCCCACGGCCCAGTCTTCCGTCATCCGTCGCCTCATTTTTTCCTCCTTCTATCGTTCTCCAGCTCCGTTCACATACGGTGCCATAAACCACCTCAAGAAGATGAACAGGCAACATGTTCTATCTGTCCCGACTGAGTTGGTTTGCTTACCCAACTGCTATGAAAGCACATTTTTAAAATTATTGGTATTATTACTATATTATATTTTTATACTTTCCCAGGAATTTACATGTTATGTTAATTTCTTTAGTAATGTTAGTATTGTTTGATCTTCTTGGTAATTTAAGTAATGTTAATTTATTCAGTTATGTTAGTAAATTTTATTTTCTTGGTAATTTTAATAACGTTAATTCCATTTGTAATATTGATTTTTCTTGAAGTAATATTGATTTTTCTTGAAGTAATATTGATTTTTCTTAAAGTAATATTGATTTTTCTTGAAGTAATCTTGATTTGTGTACAGTGCTTTGAAGCTTTCATGTCACGAGCGGTATATAAATTTTTCATATTATTTTTTGTGTGCATGATTCTACGTAAGCACCTAGGGGACTGACAGCTTTAAGTCCTCTCCTAGGGACTTGGTAAAGAGGATCAATGCCTTGGAATCATCTTGGTGTCAAACACAGGATCTCTCAGTTACAAGACCACTGCTTCATCATTGAGCTCTCAGGCCTTCTCAAGTAAAGTGCCTCTCACATTTCTTTATGTTACAACTCTAAACAAACTTACTACACATAGAGGCCCATGTTACACAGCGATAATTTTCTCATCACAACTTGCCATTCATTTACAGATAAAATGGTGTTTATTTTGCTGGCTATGGTGGTTTTTTACTGTGGTTAACCATGCCATGTGTAAACAGGGCTTGAGTCATAATATTTACCTTCTCCATGGAGCACACACATTCATATTGTATGTGTTTTCAAGACCGTGAACATAGGATCTGAAAGGAGTCTCAATCCAATTAATGTAGATAATGAAATTCATAGCTCAAAAGAATCAAGCGTGAGTCAGTAAGCCTCATACCCAAACTGAAAAGAGCATTTTTACAAATACAACAGATAATTACATACATACATACATACATACATACATACTGATGTTTATATAGTGCCTTTACATAAACATGCTCAAAGTGCTTTACAAATTAGTAAATAAAAGACAGAATAATTGATATTTAGATTTAAAAGTCTTGGCTAAATTCAGTGGAATAGCAAAGGGGAGAGGAGCATGTGCACCACATTAATTTGTACTGCCCTTTTTGCACCCTCACCAAAAAAAAGGTAAAATTGAAAAAAGATATAGGATAATAATATGAATGATTTACAATTACATGACCTCAATAATACCTTAAAATCTCAAGATTCAAAATTTTACCACGCATTTTTTCCACTCAGTCACAATGTTCCCTTGCAGAATAAAATATACCAAAGCAATTTAACACGCTTCATTAAAAAAAATCCTTGGTGATAAAGGAAATTTGATCACATTAATGAATCATAAAGAGTATAATATCTTTGAAAGAAAAACATTGTAATTAATCATGTAATTCTTTTACATGGCAACCAAACTTGATCAATGACATCATACAGAAATCCCTCAGGAGGCATACAGACTGCATGCATATCAATTTCTCCAATGTTGGATATCAAAATCTACTTTTTATGTTAAAATCTTTACCTAGAAAAAAAATTGTTGGCAGCCCTTTGGGGATGATTTAAAGTAATAGCATGCAATCAAATAAGACAGAGACCGCCGTAATATCTCTTCACGGTCAGTGCTATCGGCTCAATTTCCCTGGAGAGATTTTTGGAAACTATTAGGGTTACAATCAATTCATCCAATTTCTTATAGAAATGGCCCTAGCTTGAATAACGCAGGACTAGAAATGGATTATTATTTGGGTAAGCATGAATTAGGTCAGTAGCTTTCTCGCTCTACATCAATTTTCTAAAAAGGGAATTAATTTGGTTCCATTTTATTATCTCCACTCTAGTTAAGGTGTCACGGTAAAGCAGCTCCTGAACTTAACTCTTATTTCAAGAGTTGAGGGTTCAAACTCCAGTCCAGCACTAACCACTTTAAGGCAAGATATTAAAGGTAATACAAAGTTTTAGTACGGGGTCATGAATTTGGTTCAAATGAACATATTGGACGCATATGCGGTCCTACAATATTCAGTGATCATTGTCGCGGTTGAAATCGAGTCTAAAGTTATGAAATTGTAAATAATTAACTCTTTATGTTGTATAGCTCCCTCTCAAGGTCAATATATAAATTAAGCTATAAAACAATGTTTCTTGACTAAAATCTACCGATTAGTTGTTCCCGTTCGGAAATTATATATCACAGCTACACATTCTGAGATTTTCATGGTCGCAGCTACCATTGTACGGCCGTAGGCACTATTTGAAATTTATCAAAATTTACCGGGAGTACCGGTAAATTTTTATATTCAATTTTTCTCAAAAGTAGAAGTAGTTTAGGGGCTAAATTTGCTAGTGCTTATATTACATCCACAGGGGCATCCAAATATATCAAAATTGTAAAGAGTCATTATCCACCCAATTTTCAAAATTTCCCAAAACTTTGTATTACCTTTAACCCACATTTGCCACTCTCATGCACCAGGGTGTAAATGGGTACTTATCAATTGCTGGGATAACAATTGCTGGGCCCTCTGGAAGAACAGCATTGATGCTGCTCTGATGAGCAAAGCACTGGTTTAGTAAATTATATTTTCCAAACAGCCTACTTTTTTTTATCAGTTACCAAAGAATGAGTTCATATCTCAGTTAGATTAAATGTGAATCTTTGACAACCATTGATTACTATATTTATCTCTCTCTCTCTCTCTCTCTCTCTCTCTCTCTTTCTCTCCCTCTTTCATTCTCTCTCCTTCACGTATATCTTTTAGCTTTCTCTCTTTCTCTCCCTCCCTTTCATTCTCTCTCCTTTGTATATATCTTTTTCTATTTTTCTCTTGCCTCTCTTTCTCTTTCTATCTCTCCCTCTCCCTCTCTCTCTCTCTCTCTCTCTCTCTCTCTCTCTCTCTCTCTTTCTCTCTCTCCCTATCTCTCTCTCTCTTTCTCTCTCTCTCTTTATCTCTTTCTCTCTTTCTCCCTCTCTTTCATTTTCTCTCATTCACATATATCGATATCTCTCTCACCCCTTCAATCTCCATTACCCATATGTGCAAACATGAATGCATGCTGCTCAAATAATACGTGAGTCAAAGTAGCTCATGATGTAATCAAACAGTGGACAGCTTTCCCAACACTCACAAATTCATATGCAAATACTAGAAGCAGGATATAATTACCGAGGAAAAAATGACCACACTGAACAATAGAAACATGCATACTTCACAAGCAGTGCACCTTCACTTTGTAGAGAAGGGTGCATTCCATCAGATAAATGAAAAAATGATACTTATGCCATGTACTTTCATCATCTGTAATGTCCATTGAGCAGTAAGGTGACGATTTTGTCATGTCATTAAGAATCCAAAGTTATATGAAAATTAAATTCACATCTGTTCCAAAAATAAATATCTGGGCTAGTGCAATATTTTTTTTACTCATCAAAAAGGCATGTAATGTTGTGTATTATTTGATAGTGATCCATCACTTTTAAAAAAGCATATTTTCAGAATTACTATTCTATTGATTTTATTTTAATAGTATTTTATTTTTAATGCACAAAATGTTGAAGAAAAGATGCTAGCTGTCAGGCCTGACCAACCGCTCAAGTTCGATGAACTAATCAAGTGTGTAAAAGTTAATTTAATGATTAAGAAATGCCATTCTTATTTTGGCTCTTTAGCTCTCTCAAAAGATAACAGCTTCAATTTCTGTTCTTAAAATTAGAGTGGAAAATGTAACTGCAAATATGGTGTGTGGAACATTTTTAAAGGCCATCAAACTCATTGAAACATCTTGAATAAGCTAAAAACAATGCAATAGTCCTAATTTGCAGTGAAGTTGCAAAGATGGGTGGGGGTACCTGTTTTTTTTTTTGGGGGGGGTCCAAACTGGAAAGGAATGAGTCAAGGAAGGGATGAATCAGAACCCTTAACAACCACTAAGCTTTCGTGATCCAATTGTTTATGTCCTGGAGAAGGAGTCACTGATTAAAGCTGAAATTGAGTTGGGGTGGATTTCTGATGGAAGTACTGGGTAGCTATAAAGAGAGAGAGAGAGAGAGAGAGAGAGAGAGAGAGAGAGGGGGGGGGGGGCAATGTGCCTCTGATTTGCCTCCTCTCAACATTACAAGTGATTTCATTTTGGAAAGAACTGTAACTCCATTTCACAAAAAATACAGCTCGTTTTGGGTACTATAAACCAATTTGTGTGCTTTATTTGGATATTGTTAAGCTAGAAAACTACAAATCAAATTTGTCATGATATTGAGGCATAGCATTTGAAGATGTACCTTTTCTTTCATTCCTTCCTTCTTTTATAAATCACATTCTATTTCAAGCATTATGTGGATTCTACAAACCTATTTGTTAGCATGATTGGTATGGAGAATATGTGGATTTAGGAAAGATAGCAATGCTACATTCACTATAGTGGAGGAACATTTCAAAGAAATTTTCTTTCAAATTTTTAAGTGAAAATTGCATTTGTGCAAGCTCAGTATTGATCCCAATGTTAGATCTAGGATTCTAGGTTCAAAATTAAAGTTCATTATCAATTTTAAAAACTTAAAGACACACACTTTTCTTTAAAGGGTTTCATATTTTGAAGGTGCCTTTTAGGTTGAAGTTTGAAGAGGGGAGGGGGCAATTTGGATGATCTTTTGTGTGTACTGAATGTATATGTATACAAATTGCAAGCATGAAAACAACACAAGCGCTACTTCTCTCGTATGCCCACATGTATGCCCCCATGTACCCCCTCCACCATCCACCAATGGTAACACTTTTTCAATTACAAGTCCATGTGCAATATTCCAATTGCATAATAGATTGGTAGTGGCAGCTTGTCCTATCCCATATTGACTCGATATCTCGATAAGGTGATGAAGTTGACAGGATAACAATTGCTAAGCATCCTTTGATGAAATCATTGATGGCATCACACTGAACTCTGCTCCATTGAGGTTTCCATCTGTGAGAAATGTTGTGTCGTGAATGTGGATACATGAACATGTTTCTCAATGATCTTGTGTTCAGCTACACTGTTTAAAGCCTATCTGCACTAGTTTGGCCAGGAGGGATTAGACCTCCATGCATGGTCACTGACAGGTGGTTATCTCATCAAATCAGCTCTCAATCAACATTAGAAAAAGAGGACCTCAGGGGACCAACGGTCACGGATTAGTCATTGTTTGCTATATAGAGGGCGCAAGTAACTATAAGTAGTGCAGTGGGGCTTTAAAATGATTCAGTCCCAATGTATTTTTCCCTTTTATCAATTATATTTCCAGGTTGTGTCATCGATTTGAAAGATATTACAATCAGATTGAGACATTCCTTGTCTCAGTGCATCAAAAAGGTTATCAATCGTCTGGAATATATCATCAATTCATGAGTGTATGGCTTATCATATGCTCGTAACATTTTACAAATCCCGTCTGTGCAATAACTAATAGATATTAGAAATACAGGTCCCAGTGCATCAACTTTTTTTTATCAAACTTCTAGAATATATTATCAATTTATGACTGTATGACTTATCACATGCTTATAACATTTGACAACTTCTATCAGTGCGATAGCTGTGAGATATTAGAAATGCAGATCTCGGTGCATCAAATATGTTATCAATCGTCTGGAATATATTATCTATTCATGACTGTATGGCTTATCACATGCTTTTAACATCTAAAAACTTCCATAAGTGCGATAGCTGAGATATTTGAAATACTTGTAGAAAGAAATTCCTCCAGAACCATAGCTGAATGCTCCGTCAAGCGTATCCAAATGTAAGTGATTGTGCTCTGCCTTTTTGATGACTTTAATCAGTGTGATCATTATAATAAGAGGGCTTCTACCCAATCCCTGACCTCTGCGATGCTAGTTGTACGACACGCTCCAGTGAAGATTGCTCAGAAGTCAATATCCTACGCTGACCAAGTTCTTCACTGCAACCCCGGATCAAATGCTACACCTAACCATTTCCTTGATCCTAAACCTAAAACCAACAGTCCAACCCTAACCATAACCCAATACCTCTTATGAAATAAAGCCCACAGCCATTGTAGCCGGAGGATTAGGCCTTAAAAAAAGATGTTGTATTGCCCTTTAGGTGCTAAATCAGGGGTCGGTCAGTCAGAAATCTTTTTTTTTTAACTTTTTTTTTTTCTCTCTCTCTCTCTTTGGGCTGTTATTTTTTGGTTTTGCGGAATGCTTTAATACATATTTTTGTATTTATTAAACATTTTTTACTCTAAAAGACGGTTACAAAAATTAATAATTAAAAGCCGATCGTAGATTTCAAGATTTTTGGGTTGGTCGCAAAGGGCAATTCAACATCTTTTTTTTAAACGCATTATGTCAGAGCACTGTGATGCAATGAAATGCAATTCAAAGCTGACCGATGAAGTCACTTTTAAAGATGCAGGCTCAGAGACCGTAAACTTCAATCAATTCTATTATCATTCCGTCATCTGACATGTCATGAGCTTCCATGGACCCAATATCTCAACGTGATTTCCCTCTGGTCTTTGGTGCTTCAGTGCTTTAGAATAGCCCACCCCATCACAGAGATTTAAATGAGAAATTCTCAGATGATTTTCAGGTGAGATGATTTCTAAATTAGATGGAGCTCAAATTGAACTCCCAACATATTCCTTCCCACTCTATTTACCTCTTCCTTCACTGCTCATTAATTATGTAATAAGTACTTTTTCAAGGTCATTATTTTATTCTCTCTCACTTTCTAATCAACTATTGATATCTTCATTGCTAAATGAGAGCTCGTATCATGCTCACATGCATCGGTGCATAATTGTCTTTCATAAAAATTTGACACACATTTTCCTGCATTTGACCTTCTTTTCTATTCACTCCTTGTATTATTGTACCGTCACGCTTTGTGCTAAATTCAATATCATAGTGAGATTTTGTAACTAATACTATATAGGCCTAGTAGTGATCACTTCTTTTTCTTTTCATTTTTTCCTCTAAAGCTTTTCTCTTTCATTAATTTCCTATAAATGTGGTTATCCATCTCATGTTTTTAAAAATAGAATTCACTAAATTCCCTTTTGTATACATTTATACTCCTATTATGTCCTTCTTGCTTCCATTTTCATTGCGATTGCATCATTTACTCCTTTTTACACCACGGTTTTCCCCTGTACTTTCTGTACTTTCTAAACCATGCTCCCTTCTTTTAGATCAAACACAATTTGCCTATTAGTCAACTCCGTGATCTATTGCTCTCCCCCACTGTACATAACTGTGCAATGTTTGCTAACTAACTCTCCAACACTGGCATGCTTCAGTCACTGGGTATTAAAAAGTACACACCTGAAAAATCACATCTAACCCCCATTCGGACTATAACTTAACTACAGTATAGCTGTATGAAAACCTTACAGCAAATGATAAGTAATTACTTTCATATAGTCTGAACGTTGTACATGTATAACGTACATCATTCCATGAAAAGTTGTATGAGGTTTAATGGATGTTTTAGGAGCATTGTTTCAAATTAAAACTCAATGATGAAGAATCAAGGTCCACTTCTAACTGTGAATGTTGTGTCGTACAAAAAGTGTAAAACTGGGTGGGGCTTATCATGAGTGTGCACTGATGATTGGTCGGCTGTCATCTAAGCTGACACTAAACATATATCACCTGACATCTTTAAAAATTTGTTCCTTTCTTCAATGTTCCCTCATACAATACTTTTTTCATACATACACCTTTTACTGTACGATGATTCTCTATACGGCATAATCTTCAAGAGTTTCTCTTGTCTGAACAAGGCTCTGGCTCTCCAAACTGGCACGCTAGGGAGCAGGGGAATTGAAGAGCACATACCCGGACACTCGGATCTAATTCATACGATTCACTTGATTGGTACCATATAGGATTAGAATGTGTTTGGCTTCTGGTGCGCTTGTCTGTTTGCATTGTGGCTAGTTAAAGGTACAATCACTTTCACTGATCCTCATATCCTTGAAGATATTGTAATATTATTTTTGTCACTATTTGAAGAAAGTAGAAACTGAATGATAAAGTTTGGCCAGGAAGAAATGGGAGCACTTACACAACCACTAATTCTGTATGCTTTGTGCTTTATAATGCACTATGGATTTATGGTGAATTTAAAGGTAGGCAATCTACCTTAAATTACCACCACCACCACCAAGACCGCCACCACCACCACCACCACCACCACCACCTCCACCAGCACAACCACAGACACAGGGGCATCACTACATATACACCACTATCACCACCATCACCAACACTACCAACAACAATCAACGTACAGCCCTTTGTAAAAGTGAATATTTAATTCCACCTCACAAATGTAATACTTAACCCTACTGTGCCATCATCTTCATTTGAAATATCTTGATTTTACTGCTGAATTTCTTTCTTCCTAACTTTTATTCATAAAATTGGCATAGAATACCTTGCATGAGAACAAACCCCAAAATGCACAACATTGATATTTCAAGTGGGATGATGCATTAATGGCAATAAATAAGTCAAAAGGGCTAACTAAACACCCCTCCCCCACCTATAACATCATTACCACCATCAAAACCACATCCCAGGTTCCATCCCCCATCTCGCCACCAATGACCCTCTTTCCTATGCTATCACTCTCGAGATCGCTTTGACTCTGGCTTGGTATTATCTCGATGATAGATGTTCATGGGGGTGATGCAGCTGCTTGGTTTCAGAGCTAGCTACCGTGCGTGATTTTGCCCGGTAATACATGAAAAATCATTCCTCGGCTTCAATCACTCACTCTGTTTAGATAGTGGAATGCTATGCACTCTGCGGAATTAGGAGTACCTGAGCCAGGTGTGTTCCCACGTGGTAATGGTTTGCCTCAGGGTTTGGTCTAAACTCCATAAAATATATGCTTTGTGTCTTTGACTCTCCCCATTCTCTAACTTAAATTTCTACTGCTTAAAGTTTAGCCCCCAAATTATCATTATTATCATTGGTGATATGATATTAAACACTTTAAATTCTAGTAATATTCCTTATCTTTTCTTGAAAGCATACAAATAATGATTGCCTACATTATTTCACAACCTTCCATACAAGTAAATGGCTTTTGCATTAATGCACGAGTATTTCTGATGATGAGCTTGTTTTCACTGAGGCAAAGATTTACTCAATAAGGCGAGGTAAGCAAAATTTGCTGGTTGTGGGAACATTTCCTGTGAGAGATTTTTTAGATGATCTAGTCATCCCTTGTGTTCAGACATCACCAGTTCCAATCGCCCTAGAACATGATTTATATCAAATTCATAAATGTATAATGCAATTATCCGAAGCTTGAACCAATGAAGCTACTGGACCAAAAGTAGGTCTAAAAGTGATAAATAATTTGTCTGTTAAGAGCTAAAAGGGCAATAGCCCATATTATTGAAGACAAGGTCAACGCCCTTCTGATTTTCAGCTGGAAAATGTTCAAGTGAGAAACATGGGAAAGGAGGGCGGTTAAAAAATAAATCAACAATTATACTCATGGTTGTCTCTTTGGGGGTTATCTTTCATTTCAATTTTGATTCATTACAATAGGATTATGTTTCTGCAGCTTACAGCTTGGATATATTTTTTAAGGAACTACATACTCCCACAGCTGCAGCCACCGATAAAACTTGTTAATGTTTTTTGTTTATCAATGCATTCGGAATACTTCAATTAATTGAATTCAGTTCAATATCGAAAAACTGAAAATGATTAAATGTCCCCTTTTACATGCAGTGGAAGCAGATAGCACATTATCTGAATTCTGAGAAGCTCACACAGTTTTGGTACACTTTTACTGATTGCAGTTCACACATGGGGCATATCTCAAGAAAATGGCTGCTATTTAATGTCTTGTTTACCAATGCCCCCCAGAATACTTCAATTAATTGAATTCAGTTCAATATCGAAAAACTGAAAATGATTAAATATCCCTTTTTACACTATCAGTGGAAGCAGATAGAACATTATCTGAATTCTGAGAAGCTCACACAGTTTTGGTACACTTTTACTGATTGCAGTTCACACATGGGGCATATCTCAAGAAAATGGCTGCTATTTAATGTCTTGTTTACCAATGCCCCCCAGAATACTTCAATCAATTGAATTCAGTTCAATATCGAAAAGCTGGAAATGATCAAATGTCCCCTTTTCCACTATCAGCTGAAGTGGGTAGCAGATTATCTGAATTCTGATAAGCTAGCACAGATGGGTACACCTTTACTGATTGCAGTTCACACATGGGGCATATCTCAAGAAAATGGCTGCTCTTTAATGTCTTGTTTACCAATGCCCCCCAATTGAATTCAATTCAATATCGAAAAGCTGGAAATGAACAAATGTCCCCTTTCACACTATCAGCTGAAGTGGGTAGCATATTATCTGAATTCTGTTAAGCTAACACAGATGTGGTACACCTTAACTGATAGCAGTTCACACATGGGCATATATCTCAAGTAGATGTAGACATGTTAAAGAAAGGCCCTCTTGCAATGTGGTAGATGCATGTGAAGAGAAAGAAACCAGCTGAAGATGATATCTGAATTGTTTATCGTGCGGTATAAAGTTGATTGATTTCATTACCAAAATGTAAACAAACATGAGGAAATCTGCTAAAAAGCACATCTGCTGAAGAACACCAACTTCAACATGTACACATGGGACTAAATAATCTTCTACTGTTTAAAAAAAAAAATATTGCTTCTCCTCTGTTAATCACTAAACTATTCTAGATTATCCATTAAATCTTTTCAAGAGATATCATTCATTTAGAGTTTTCAGCACTTATTTCATCAAAATCAAAATCCAAGGCTAGATAAACCCAAGAATTTAGCACTGCCTTTAAAAAAATCAGTAAAGATATGGTCACAAATCAGAGCAGTGACCGACTGATCAGTAGCCTGCTCGGTCGCTGCTGGAATTAGGCATTGCCCAGCGATTAGGTTGGTGCCCGGGCGGCGACCGCCCAGGCACCGAGCGTATTTTGGGCGCCGCCCAAATTTTAACTCTGCGCTAAAACTTCAGCGGCGACCGAGCGATGCCCTAAAAATGAGCAGTGCCTGGGCGGCCGCCGGGCAGAATTAGTTTAAAACTCGCCGCTCGGCTGCCGAGCAGGCCACTCAAAGTTCTGATTGCGTAGAAATGCACTTCTCTACCACTGTGTAACCGACTATGTCACACCTGTTGTTGATTACGCTAACACCATACGGGTAAGGTACACACAAGCATGCTTGCTACGAGAGGAATGTGATGTGTACTCTGACAAATGATTACATCTTCTGTTTGGAGCTAAAAGGGTGTTATCTCATATACTTTAGCACAGAGCTAACGACCCTCCTGCTCTAAATATATATGAAATTCTGGTACCCTTTAAAGGGAAGAGATACCCTCATTATTAGATCTGTGATTTATCTTAGCAATATTTTTGTATAATATTGTTTTATTTGCATGTTTACATACCTGTAATAAACCTTTTATCAAATTGAATTGAATTGAGATGTTAAAAATCATCAAACAGATTATTGATGATTTAAAATTACCGGCGGTAAGTAATATGTCAGTTAATACCATCTGTTTCCATTTCCATTTTGCTTTATCACTATTATAATTCACAAAAATTGAATCCATGGAACTAAATCCACTATAGATATGAATGCATCTCAATTCCGTAATCATGTAAAATCATCTACTATATGATTACAATATATCATATCATATCCTGCAAAAACATAATATGTATTTGTCTTGATGTAAAATATACTGGTACTAACTATAAATATTATATGACAGGCATCATTTTGTATTTCATAAACAATCTGTAAATTACTGCAATAAATGTTTAATTTGCTATCCAGACATTGATAATTAAAAAAAACTGAATTCCTGTTAAAAAAGAAAATACTGAAAAATAGCCAACTTCTCTATGAAAGTAGTCCTTTTGGCAGTCTTAATTATACAGCATCCTCCACTTAGAGCTGGAATGGTGTTAACTCATATCCTTTCAAATACTTTAACACACAGTTAACACCCTTCTGGCTCTCAACAGACAACACTTCAGATAAAAAATGCCATGTACATGTAGGACATACCTGATCATAATAAACTAAATTGTATATTACAAGCCTAACTTCTTTAAGTGTACTTTACATTTTGCCTTTTCTGGGTCACACAGACAGTGTCTTACAACCTTTCTCACCTGGGGTTATACCAGCTTCCCTGAAGAAAAGGGCGTGTTTCTTTTCACCCCTGTATAAGCCCTCTGGGATGGACTTTAATCTATTTAATTGTGATACCACAAACTGTAGTGTGAAAAGAAAGCATGTGACCCTAATACTATACAGATATTGCAATTGCTGCTAAATGTACGATACATCAATGCGATGTCAGATTCGGGACGACTAGGCTATCTGTTATTGCCTTATTGGAAGATGATTACAGGTGATTGTTGAATGTCGTGGTCAATTTATGAGACGATCACTGGAAAGTGACGACCATCAACAATGATCTAAAAGAACAAACAAATGATTTAAACAGAAAAGAATCAACAAATGTATTTCAACAATTGATGAATAAGGTCACATAATTGTTCAATTTTCTGGGTAATTCAATACAATGTTATTTAAAAGTCAATTACAAAAGCTTGATTTGAAATTTACATTTTTTACATTTTTATACCCCAAAATGACAAAGACTGTTATCAAAGTGGTAAAATCAGTTTGAATTTTTAATTATGCTAAACTGCAGCATAATTTCAATACATTTTATGGAAACTTTGGTTTTCTAATCATTTAGTCTGTTTAAATCATTTGTTTGTTCTTTTAGATCATTTTTGATGTCATCTAATTGTCTTCTTTTTTTTGTTGTAATGACCGCATAAATAAATTTCCAAGATTAAAATTACAATATCAGATCTTATCATTGTTTCACTAGTCACAGAGTATCCTTCCTGGGAACACACTTAATGATACATTACAAAAAACTGTGTTCTTGAATGAAAAATAACATCCTGTCTGTTTGGAGCCAGAAGGGCATTAACTCCTATACTTTAACACAGAGTTAACGCCTTTCTGGCTGTGAACAGCCGTTCTATCCCCACCCAAGTATGGTAATTTCCTCCTGGGTGATTACCCAACCCAGACAAGCTTCATGTATCCCTGCTCTCCTTAGGCCTGTCGTCATCAGCTCGAGATTGCCAAATATCCCGCTATTTGAATTATCCTGATCACAAATTATCCAATTAATTTGCGTCTTCGTCAGCCCAAAGTTGCAATTAGCGGGATATTTGGTCGAGATAATCATCCCAACATATCATGGGCTAGTTTGCAAAATATCCTGTTATTTGTCCGGTGCGTATTCACCAGCCCGAAGACTCGCACTAGTGCGGACACCGAGCAAAATATCTTGAGCTAATTTCCTGAGCTCGAGTTTCAAGTTTCTAGGTCGAGTCTCGAGCTGACGAAGACGCGATTTGCAACCAAATCAGAAATAGCGGCTATTTGGCAATCTCGAGCTGATGAAGACATACCTAATGTGTGGTGACTTCCTCCTGGGCGATTACCCAACCCAAACAAATTTCATGTATCCCTGCTCTCCTTGATCATTAGAATATATTGGTAGTGGATGGATTATAAAATGGAAGTAACGCTCTAGGGGTTCTGCGGTGCTCAAACATTTGCTAGGGCAGCATAATGAAACATTGATGGGTCAAATACCTTAAGCTCAAGCTTGTTCAGGGTACTGCAGAAGAACCTACAAATGTACAGTTGTAGATTTATCACAACTACTTCATAAGAAAATGATTGTGGTATACAGATTACGGAACTTGGTTTGTGTAGTAGTGTTGCGGTCTAGTGGATAAGTCTCCAGACTGTGAACCACAAGGCACTGGGCTCGAATCTCTACTGCGGCAGTAATATCCTTTGACAAGACAATTATCTACATTAGCCAAACCCAAGCTAGGTGTAGTAAGTGGGTACCTAACCTGGTAAGAATTTTTACTGAGCGCTACAGTTGTTAAAGCTGGGGTACTATCAAAAGTCCTATGGAAGTGCACAAAGAGGTTATTTAACATAATGCGATGTGCACTACACAAGAATGAAATGTAATTATAATGTTTAAGGGTATTTTTATCTCTCTCTCTCGTCTCCTCTCTTGCTCGATCTACCAGACATTCTTCACCACGATGGAGTCATTGCTCTACCTTGAACACTGACAAAAGTTTGTATCCGATGAGACACGACGAGATGCACTAAATGACATTACAGGTGTCTTCCCCATCACACCACGCTTCAGCGAGCAAGAGAACCCACATGAGAGTTTTTCCACATTGAAAGGCACATGCAATAGGGATTCATGGATTGTCTATATGCTCAAGCATTCCAGAGAGGTGGGATAGGCTGTATGCTTTACACTCAGGGAAGATAGTGAAAGGGATTATAAACATAATTGTAATCTGCTTATTTCCTCAATTTTTATCCGATTAAGATGAAGATGAGTTACCGGTACAATTATTCTTGAAAAAAGCTTGGTATTGAGTTGGCCAGCCAACATCATCACTTGACTCTCAATTTGAGTGTGGTGTTAATGGCAATCTGGCGTTTGCTGGGGTAATAATGATTGCATCGAAAAGCAGTATTGATACTGATATGGCTACCCAGAGTAAATAAGACCCAATTATTAGAATAATTGTTATAGGCAATTTCAGTCACTGTGTCCATCACAATTAGAAGTGTGCAAACATTATATTGACATATCACTTAACCTTAAGAAAACAGGCCTGGTATTGAAATTTCCTTTATGTTAATTTTTAAAAATCTTTGCAACTTTCTGAATTCCAGGATTGCTAAATCGATAGAGTGCTATAGAAGGGGGCACCATCATCATGAGGGGAGGGGCACCATCATCATAGGGGGAGCGGGCACCATCATCATAGGGGGAGGGGGCACCATCATCATAGGGGGAGGGGGCACCATCATCATGGGGGAGGGGGCACCATCATCATAGGGGGAGGGGGCACCATCAACATAGGGGGAGGAGGCATCATCTACACCATGAAGTTGCCTGGCCAATAAGTGTAACTCATCCTCACTGAGTGAAGGCGAGAAAATAGACAGATTACAAAGGGTACTCAAGTCTTAGTGCAACACATACTGTAAGACCCCGTTTACAGTGAGAAAATTGCGGGGCCGGGCCCGCAATTTTGTGCTTAAACAGTGGTAGGCCAGGCCTTTTGCTCACTGTAACAGGGGTCTTAGTCATCAGTGTTTCTTGTTGAATTATTCTAACACAGTACAAATATTACAATTCAATTTAATTCAATTCAAATTTTATTGATTGAAATCCAAACAAATAGGATTATTCTCCATTTTTTTAAATATAACATTAGATAACAAATATCAAAATGATAGTGTAACATTGATGAGTGTCAGAGAAAGATGACAATAACCAGAAATGACAAAAATTAACGTGCTACTGCATACTGAATATAAATTGAATTATTTGTAATACTTTTTACATGCCAACTGACATTTAGCACCTGTACTACACAATAACTGATCCATGTAAACAAATATCAGTGAAAAAATAAGAAAATGGTTTATATGACTCGGTATACATGTGCCTTCTTGGCTGAGTGGATGAGTAGCAGGGTGAGAAGGAGGTATTATAAGAGAGAGAAAATCCAGCTTTTGGTAACAATAGTAATTCTCTGAACTTTTGGCATCATTTGGTTTTAGAAGCTAAAATGTCAATAAAAGACACAAACAAGTGTATAACTCACCAAACTTAAACAGAGACTATCTGGTGAGGCAAATTTGTTTTTTAATGTATAGATTTCTTTTCACACAAACACATACCAGTAGCTCTTACCAACCACAAAGAATAATAGAATTCGAGTGAGCTGTACATGTAAAGTATATATTTACTTCCATAATATGTAGCACTTTTGTATCCTTGGGTAAATTCTTGTTAGCAGTGGTAAAAGCAGTACAGGAGACATATTTATAGTGCAGTAGAAGTCAAAGGACACAGACAGTGTCACATACCCCTAATATATAGAGGTAGATTTACTATTAACAGTTTAGTAGCATGGAAAATTATCCAATCCATATTCAGCATTAAAGGCATCGTTTAACGATGTTAAATCTAAGATGCATGGCCCTACGTGTTGTCAGTGTCTGTGTTATAGTTTAATATTGTAGCCAAAAAAAAATTGCACTTAAAATTCATCATGAGTGATCGGTTTTACCATACTCATTTTCCCCAATATACTGTAGTGTTTATGATTGCAGCATGAACTAAATCCAGGATTTTGTTTTAGAATCTGAGGCAATGTTGCCAAGTCACTGCAAGAAAATTCCTAGAGTAACTGCAGTAAAGATGTATACATTATTAGTAACAGTGTTTTTAGCATACAAGTACTAGAACATGTATGATCATTTACACATTCCCTTTAATTTCAGTAAAGAGAACCAGGGGGGTATTAAGTCTATGGTAACAGATACGGGCTGGTGCCCTTCTGTCTCTTTTCAGAGCTATCCCATGCATATATATTCATGCTGTGACTGAGAAAGAGTAATGTATCTGTCCTTTGTCAAGGGAGTTAGCATTATTACCTTTGTGGCCATTATTCTGATTTCTTAACTGGTATAGAAAGGAGACGTGCTACAATGTGTTTGTCGAACCATTCAGGTTGAAAGAAACCTTTCAAATATAAACTAAATTTCACAATAGTGAACGGTCCGTGTATACTTCCCTATGGGAGATCAGAAATCATTCTGTTTTTCCCCTTGCTGGAGTTTTTTCATTTTTCAGTACACAATTCATGAGTCACACCAAAAAGAGTTCTGTATTATGATTTTTGAATGAATTTCAATGCCTTCCAAATATCAGATATTGCAACCATTACTCTAATTTCAATAAAGATGGGCAAGTCTATAAAGGGGTTTGGTCTTTTTGTGTCCCATACAATACAATGTATCATGTGAATCCTGAATAAATTTAGCAATGAAAGTACCTTTTTACTGGATATTTTATGTAACCTGATATATATGTAAGCTACAGTAGGACTACCATATTTAATGTACATTTAACCATCAAAAGTATTGATAATTGTTATGTAATCTACAATGTAAGGGACAAATTACCTGCATTAGACTTGCCTCAATAGCAAAATGTTCATAATTTCAACTAATGTCAGGTTATAATATTTCATTGTAAATACTAAGTGAGATTCCACTTAAATTACATCATCCATCACAAGTCCTTGCACAAATAATTTATGATCTACATCTAAAAACATTTTCAGGCAATTGTATGTACATGTAGGCTATGCAAAAGGAAAAACAAATAACATGATCTCGTTTTTCCACTTTACAATACAGCTAGTTAAACAAACGGCTAGATAAAGCACATTATGCTCTACATAATGATTTCAACAGGAGCAGGTGATTGCAATCAATATTTTACAATTTGCAAAAATGAAATAGATGTTCTCTATTTCTGATATATAATACGATTTGAAATGTGATTGCAATTAATAATTTACAATTTGCAAAAAAATGAAATAGATGTTCTCTATTTCTGATATATAATACCATTTGAAATGTGATTGCAATCAATAATTTACAATTTGCAATAAAATGAAATAGATGTTCTCTATTTCTGATATATAATACCATTTGAAATGTTGATGTTTTTCCTAGCCTGATCATCTCCTCAAATCGTTGCATCTGCTGGCATGAATGGGTTTCAATAATAAATACATGTATACTGAATCCCCTGTCATGTCAGCCCTGTCAATTTTGCGTTGGACCATTCAGATCGTCAGCGATACCTGAATATTTTAGGTTTAAGCAGGTGCTTTTGGTAAGAACCCTCTATCCCGTGCATTCAGAGAGTATAATTTGGGTTTGCTAGTGGTGATTTCAAAATCAGAACAAATTCCACATTCTCATAGCCCCGGGTTATCACCAGTGTCTCCTACATTCTTGGGTCTTTAAACCCATTGCCTGCAGGAATCATGAGGCTTCCATTCTAAGCCTATGGGAGGGACACATTTTCAGTGGCCAAAGGGTTAAAAGAAAGGCCGACTGCTGAAGGAAGGTCTTTTCCATAAGTGGAAAGGCCTCCATCATTATTGGCAGAAAAATGAATTCATCTGCAAATTTTACCTAATGCGTGTATGTTACAACTTCTTTGGGTACACATTTCATGACTTTACAATACATACTGTCATTGATTGTTCTTTGTTTTAAAATATTAGTCAGTAAACTTCATACTTTGTCTGGATGATGATGATATCATTATATGCTTTTTAATATTTCTTTGGGATTACATTCTTGGAGGTGTATTGATAAGTTGTTTCTTGGCACCTAGTCATTCATTTACAGATACATACAAAACACTGAATTCTAATTTTACAAGGATGTAATGGAAGGGTTGAGCTTAGCTGTGTTTTTTTA
>NW_022145613.1:32639043-32651543 GCF_000002235.5 Strongylocentrotus purpuratus
GGCTCTCAGCAGCGGAGGGTATCATTAAGTATTTGGATGTTCTTTTTCTGCATTTCGCATCAACCCTCTTTTGTCCTTCATTCTCTCCAAAGGTCATTAAACAACTGTGAACCACATCAGCAGCATCATGCACGGTTATCTGCTTAATTTGAAAACCATTCAACCTTCAACATAATTTTGTGTTCCATTCAGTGACATACATTGAAGGGATAATGATTGTGTGAGGTAGTCAAGATGTATCCTTGTCTTCGTCATATCATTAATAATCTGGATTTATATTGCACTTAATACGCAATACCGTCTCTAAGCGCTTTACATATATTATTTACCCGGTCATTGGATTCATTCATGCATAATGTGCACCATCTCCACTCCCTGGAAAGTATTCCTACTATATGGTCACCATGAGGGCATATATGTAGCAATTACTAACACAAAGACTTTCGTCTTCTTTATGTCCCCTCTTCTCTCAGGTACGGAGTGGCAAATGTAGATTAAAGCCTTGTCAAAGGACATTGGTGCCATGTCAGGGATTAAACCCACGACCTTTGCATTTCAAGTCAAGTGCTTAAACCACTCAACTACTACGGCTCTACATATCAATGGTGATACAGCACTTTGAAAGAAAATAGCATACAAACATAATGTAAATAGAAACCTCTATAAATCACATCCAGCCTACATTTGTACATGTACCATACCCCATTTTAACTTCACAGTAAACCAAGAAGCACCCCTAGCAATATTCAATGTGAAATATAAAGGGAATTTACTTTAAAAAAACATTAAACTCTTTAAAGTTAGACTGGTATGTTTAATTCATATGTATGTGAAAAAGTAGACCCTCCCCTCCCCCAAAATATCTAAAATTGTAAAAAAAAAAAAAAGGGGGCACAGAACTAAAAAATTTCTGGTAAGTTGAATTTTGTTGAAGTGCATTTTTTGGGGGAAATGATCTGAAGTCTTACAAATGTGACCATGCAATATGAAGGCCTTGAGACTTGCTTCCAAATACCATAAGGGTAAGTGACCTACTTCAGCAGCAGCTTCACTCTAAATAATATGCTACGAGAAAGTGATAGACATACGCAACGAGTGAGTGAGTGATATAGAGAGAGAGAGAGAGAGAGAGGGTAGGGGGTGAGAGAGAAAGAGAAAGAAGGCCTACAGCTGTTTTATCACATCTGTCGGAAATCAACCCATAGGATTTGTATGTAAGGGACTCCAAAACAAGGACCCTTGAATAAAAAATGATCATCTCTTATACCAAAGAAAATTGTGATGTGATGTTAAGCGCCAAGAATAAACACTTCATCTAATCAAGATATGAAATGATTATGAGGTAATCACATAAACAGAGACTATTAGAGAGTAGGACTCAGTGGATACCGGTGTGCATCTAATGACAACGTGACTCTTCCCTGGAACCCAATGCCTGTTTGAACTGTGTGGTCCATGTAGTAAGCCTATGGGAAAGACAGTAATTCAGTAGTGACAGGGGTAACTTAGACTCTTCACATTATATCCCCATACAGAAATCTCATGTGGTCCGTCTTTCTTACCAATGTTCATCTTCATCTACTCTTAAATTCTTCACCAGCTTGCAGATCAGACATGCCCTATCCAGGGTCGACCATCGCCTCACCCCTGCATCTCTTCATCTTTATTCACACATAGCACGGCACTGAGATTTCTTAATGACCCCCAGTGAGGGTTCCCATCCACTTGACCGTGCGTAATGAACTAATGCGCACTTTAACGTAAGTAGCTGATCACCGGGGCGTGAAATTAGCTGCCGAATCTATAAATAATCGGCAATGGGACGCTTCATGCCCCGAGATTAAAAATTTTGCGGGTTAATAACGGTATCACCCATGGAAACGCTCCTTTGTTTAGCGAGAGCGAAACAGTACGTCAAATCAATTGCTTTTGGTTCTGCTGTGACCTAGATAGTCAATTGTTTATCAGCATTCTGTAAGCTGATTCTTTTGAAAGAAAGGCTTTTGTGAATTCTAGTGATCTAATTACATTTAATTGTTATGATAATATTTGGAATTATGGCAGGGTAAGGAGATACAAATCACAAAGATAAATATGACGAGGAAGTAGAGGAAAATATACATGGTTGGGTGAAATGAAAAACGAAAAGAGAAAGAAGGGAACAAAACAAGCAATGGTATAAACATGAACTTTAAGAAAGAAGACAAAGATATGCATTTCTCCTTTAATATGAATGCATATAGAGTTACCGTTTTAATGTAAATACATGGACATCATTTCAGGTTCATTACTTAAAATTCATGATCATATGAGCCAAGCTGTCTGAGCATACAAGATTATGTGTCAGTTATTTACAATAAGCAAAGAGTAACTGCTAAAGTCTATTATGACTTGAGTTTGTGTTGTGACTGCAACATACTGTAGTGGTGGTGGTGGTGGTTATTATAAAAGAGTATCTAAGACTAAGAATAGAAGTAGATTTACATGTAGGCCCTACCGGTTTCGAATTGAAAATTCTATTTCTGTATGGATTTATTTTCCTTCAAATTTCTCCCTGTTTGCATATTATATTACTTTAATTTGTACAAGTAATATATCTATAAAAAAAATTAAATCCATGAAATATTGACTGTATTGGCTTTATTAATAATTTTAAGTGCCAGTTAATGCAATTAAGGTAACTGACCGTGTCTACATTGTAGCTACAGTGGAGGAAGTAAACCATCTTATAAATCAATTTCCAAAATTTGGTCTAATACTGCGCATGCACTGAACTCAAAGAAAAAGTAAATTACTTTTTATAGTCTTATTTTCATTAAGATTATTCTATTTTTAAAGCTCTAAAACTCCACACTCATAAAAAAAGTCTGATCAACTAAAGGGACCTGCAATGCTTCCATGGCGACAGCTACAGTAACATTCCAAGACGCTCTTCTATGTTGTGTGACTCACGTATATATGGTAGGCATATAAACACATGCCTCCGTGTCATCACTAACGTATCTTAAATTGGCAATAGATAGGTGGAACCATTGACATTGGCTCTCCTTGAGGGGGCAATGAAGCTCAAGATAAATCAATAGCAATTTCCTAGGGGTTTTCTTGGTCTCATCCGCCGTGAAGCGCCCGTGACACACGTTTTTATTGGTTCTTCGTTGCGGTATTGATAAGTGGTTACTGCGTGACACTGCTGGAGTCCTTCAAATTTGTGATTCTAAAAACACAAAGTATAATATTTCTCTTCCTGCTCTGTAATATCTGCAGATAAATATTTTTTCATTATATTGCAAACTAAAACTATTTTCTGTACATGTTGTCTGTTGAGTGTCACATGTTTGACAATTCCTGAACTTTAACAGAGTTCATACCCTACCAGCTCTTAACCACCAATACAATAACACAATAATGGTAAGTAAAATAGAGAGTTACAAAAAGGCATTCAAAAACAAAAAAAAGGACCTAGGAGGCAAAGTTCTATCGTAATGTTTCTCATTTTGAAATTTTCAGGCACTCTCTTAAGCATCCAGGGATTCAAGCTTAATTAAGAAAATACAAAAGATGCTAATTACTATGAAACTACAGCCACGTATACGTGTCTTATGTAAAGATGACAGAGAGTTCAAGGATCTATCAACACTATACGGTAAACAATGGTGTATTAATTATACTTTCTTAATCACTTGATGGACTGCTTGTTTATGTCTGTCTCTCTGTCTCCCTCTCTAGTACTTTTTTCTTTCTCTCTTCCTCTCTCTCTCTCTCTCTCTCTTTCTCTCTCTCTTTCTCGCTCTCTTTTTTTCTCTCTCTGCCTGTCGGTGTTTGTGTAATGGCTTCATTCAATAACCTAAACATCTTCTTCTCTCCTTCTCTCTTTCTCTCCCAACCATGTCTATCTGTTTAACTCCCCCTTTCTTTTCCAGTCTTTCCTCTTACATACATACATGTACATACATAAGCACCAGCAGAGAGTCATAAGAATGTACACTTGAAACAAAATGACATGAATTGATGCCCTTCTAGAAAAAAGAAAAAAACAATAAGCCCCTTACACTGTATATAAATTGCAACATCACTGCAGAAATGATAACCTACATCTCTGGTGTGATGGGTGCAGTCAAAGCATCCCTCGAGGAAGAACTGATACTTCCGAACACCATCTTAAATACAATATGTCAAATGGGTCAGTTTCTATTACAAGATGTTAACTTGTTTGCCTTACCGTGGAATCACCCAACGCCGACTGTGGAACGGATCCAGCTCTCATACGAGCGTACGCCCCGGCTCCACCGGTTCCCTGGAGGATTAAGAAGTAGACATGGAAATGAATTCTTAGAAACATACTATGTGATTTGAAGGACTTTATTATTAAGGTGTTGCAAATGATGGGAATATATTAATTGTTAGATAAAAGCTTCCTTATTTACGTTTATCCCTTTAATAACTAATCTTGAGATAACTCTGGCTAGAGTCAACGGTAAAAAAGAATAAATCAAAATCAAATCATATCAGGTTGGTTAACAACAGAATTTCCTTGATAGCTAGTAAATATTGCTATGCCATTTCATTATGGCTATGCAATTCTATCTAGGTATATAATCAAGATTTGGCAAATATGTTTTTATCAGTCGTACTCTTTGAATAATCTACTATAATAAAACTTAGAATATGAACCCTGTTCATCATCAATTACTATTGGAATATTAAAAGTGGCTACCGGTAGGTCTATTTTATATACACCTGAAGCTGGCTTTATCTCCCACTCTTTGGAGTACTGTCAACCTCCAAGGGGCTATATACGAGGCATTCATTAGGACACTGGCCCACAGAACTGACAAATAAACGGTATGCCAAAAGCTCTACGGAAGGATTGCTTCATCTCAATACCCGGGTTTTTAATCAACTGGGACAATTTTGATTGAATTAAGAGCAGACCGTCCACGTAGCAGAGCGCTGCCCAGTATAGGAATTACCCCCATATTAATGCAGCATTACGTGGTGGAATACATTTGGGTGGAGCAATGCTGGGATTGGGGGAGGGAGAGAGAGAGCCCGATAACAACGTTTGTTGTCCGCAATTTCATTACTTCCACTTCTGGGGAGTAATGTGATAAAAGAATTCTATATTACTGATTTGATTTGGTCGTTTATGCAAATAGGAAAAGGGTAACATTAAAGTTCAAGGGCAACATGTTTATTTTCATGTTTATTCCCTGTCCTATTTTTTTGTATGTACATTTACATATTCTATTGACTCATTTCTTAAGTAGTTCTAATCCATATAATGTATTATTGTGGACTGATGTAAACCGTTTATTCAAGATCATACCCTGTAATATTTAAGCTCTTCAGCCATTGCTTGACATTTATAATATTGATTTGTATGCTAATATCTAGATATGGCCTTTTTTCTTTGTATGGATTTAAGCCTACATGCCAATTCGTTCTTTCTTTATCTACATTCTTATTCTTCTTCTCTCAGTCTTTTACCACTATATTATAAACATTCTGTGCTACAATCTACGCCATTCTTTTCTTTTTTTTATACAAATTTTAGTTGGTAATTTTTTAAGTCAGACAATGGTGCGCTTAGAAACACCTGTATTAAGCGCCTAATAAATGTTATGTATTATTCTTTCCTTCTTCTTCTTTTCCTTTGTTTTCTTCTTCTTCTTTTTCTTTTTCTTTTTCTTTTTCTTTTTCTTTTTCTTTTTCTTTTTCTTTTTCTTTTTCTCCTCCTCCTCCTCCTCCTCCTCCTCCTCCTCCTCCTTCTCCTTCTTCTTCTTCTTCTTCTTCTTCTTCTTCTTCTTCTTCTTCTTCTTCTTCTTCTTCTTCTTCTTCTTCTCCTTCTCCTTCTCCTTCTTCTTCTTCTTCTTCTTCTTCTTCTTCTTCTTCTTCTTTTTTCTTCTTTTTCTTCTATATTTTCATCATCTTCTTCTTCTTCTCCTTCTTGTTCAACTTCTTCATTTTCACGGCTTCACTTCTCACTCCTGCTTATCATCATCATCATCCTACTCCTTCACTTTTCCTTACAATTTCATCTTCACGTAAATTTTCTCCATCTACTGCCCCCTCCTTCTAATCCCCATTTTCTTTCTTCTATCCCTTTGCAAGCCACTCTCGGTTTTAGTCCCTGTGATCGGCGCATCACACGCTTTCAATTTCACAATGACCCATCATGATTTCCTGTGACTACTCTCAAGCAGTGTGCTTTCAAAATTGAACTCTTTCAATGGAGTACGATGATATGTAATGGAAGAGTGTTTTCTTTCATTATCTGTCGAGTGCCTGGGACCTTGAGATCCGTGGAATTGAAATGATGAGGACAGACACTCCACATTCATTCAGTCACTCCTTTTCAAATCAAATACCGCATTCGCTCGTTTCAATCTTTAAATTTTGTTTACTTTATGCAAATGCAATTTACTGGCAAATTTCTTGGCCATTTACGTTATTTCACATTCCTTAATACAAAATTCATTTAAAATAACCAGTAGGTCCTCACTCACTTGAAATCTTGCACACATCCTTATCAAACCAAAATTACCCGTCCCCTCATATTTGTCTTCATTTTGTAAAATAGAAGTCTTATTGCCGCTCTCCTCATCAGTAACCTGTCAACCTTCCCTTTCCATATTGTCCATAGAATCTTTAAGTCATTCAGTCCCATCTTTGCCCTTCCCTTTCTGAACCCCTTCTATTATAGAAACAAGCCAAGAAAACATTACCTACGAGCTCTAAGGCTGACCCCCACCCCCTTAACTTTACTTCATTCCTATTCACTTCCAATTGTATCTATTTACTTTTATTCATTCATTCCCTGGCCAATGTATCCTCTGATTGGTGTCCTCATCCCTTCGTTACTCATTCAGTTCAGCTGTCCTGATAACAAATTCTTCTCTCTGTCTCCATCTTTTACAAGTACTATCTCCCTCCCACACACAGCAAGTTTTATCAACAGTCAGAAAACAGCTGTAGTACATTAGATAGCTCTCTCTATGTACCTGATAGCTGATCATAGAAATACAAACGTGATACCTGAATAATCAAACATGAATTCCCATTATGAATGGTTATTATTATAGCCTGGGTCTAGGATCTGTTGTTTCTAGACAATCACTCCTCCATCCCCCTTGATAGCTAACCCCTTGAAACAGGCTCCCCTTTACAACTGCCCCTAGGATAACTACCCGGGACAATTATCCCTCTGGACAAAGACCCTAAGTTAGGACAAACATTCCTGGACCCAATCCCGAGGGAAAATAGCCACTAGGATTAAATGCCCCCTTGGAGAAATGCCCCAGGAAAAATACCCCTGCCCTGGAAAATGACTTCATTGGACAACTAACCTCTGGACAAATACTCCATGGACAACTACACCCAGGATAAATATATCCTCTAGGACAACTACTCCTAGAAAACCTAATGATAATCTCTCTCGACAAATACCCCTAGTAGGGACAACCACCCATAAGCCCAATGGTCCTTTAGATTTATAACCTGACTGGGGCACTTCCATGTGCCCCTAAAGCAATTGCCAACTTGATATACTTGATAATACTACTGCAGGGGTGGGGGTGATCAGTAGTTGTCAGGGCCTAGGGGTTGTTGTGTGAGAGTGTCAAGGGGAGGGGTAGTAAGTAGGCTGAACTAAATAGAATAAGACGTTGACCTAATTGTATCGGCTTCTTCAACATTAGGTGATGGAGCAGTGTGGGGAGGGGGGGGGGGGTATCAGCAACAGAAATTGATTAGGTAGATACCCAGAATCTATGTCAGTAGCAGTCAGGCATGAAATGAAATGAGAATGAACCAGACCATCCAATTCATTAATGTTTGTGAAAATATTCCCAGGCTACATTATGAATCTAAAATGAGATATAAACTGAAATGAGATATGATCTCATGTTTTATTGATTGGAAATTCATTCTCTTCTGAGTGGTCATTCTAAAACATTCTATAATTGCTTCTACCATATAAAGCCTATAGGAATTCAACAACTCAGTAGTCAATGGGTTAAAATAACCACTCATTTTGATGGGGGCCCATTGGACGACCAGTGAGCCTGCATTATTCTAATCAGGGCATTCATCACAGGCTGCACCCATACAATCCCTCCTAAAATAAACAATTTAGGTCAACTTTTCTGCCATGAACTTTATGTATCAAGTGAATGTTGTATTAACCAATTAATTCCATTCATTCCATTTCCAGAGACTGTGACCCCCCCCCCCCCCCCCCCCCCCCCTCCTAAAGGAAAAACAAAACACACAATCTTGTTATTCTAATAATCTCATGGAATGCCAGCAAATCCCAAATACAATGAAAGTCACTTTGGCAACAACAGAATTGCCAATTAATAAATTTTTAATCAACAATTAACTTTGGGCTTCTTTGCCCCCTAACCCCTCCCCTCCCAATCCATTGTCAATTAGTCTACATGTAGGTCTAACCTTGAATAAGTTGAGAGACCTGTAGCCTCTCTTACTAAGTTTTACCATGTTCAATTAGATCTACTAAGATTATGAGTGAAATACCAACCACTTAAACTGTAAGCAAAAATAATGAAAGAAAACTTTTCTTACCTGCCCGTCAGCGAGAATATGAAGATTTCTATCACTTTGATGTGAAGGTGTGTGGCACTGCGAGTTTCCCGACTTGGACAGGGGCCGATCCAGGCGCTCATGGGACGAGTAGTCCGTACGGCCCATCACTGTTGCCGCTGGAAACATGGTTGATCTCAGCTGTGTTTTCCTCCAGCAAAACGAACGTTTGACGATGATATATTCCGATTAGATCCGTGAAAGGAATAAGCTACTGGCTACGATCTTGAATTTTAAGAAGGTTTCGATTTAATCACGCAAGAAAACTCCATGGTAGCCAGAAAATCACTCGTACACAGTGCCAGTGAATAGAAAATATCATGTTACGCACACGACCGCGCTATCGATAATGTCGCTCCAGCCCTCCTTTCATCAAAATCATGAAGCCCCATTCATCCTTTGAAAATCCCAAGCATGCATTTGTCGATCATGATATCCCATCGGAAAATTAGGATTGTACTGGAGTTCACTCAGCCGATGAGCCGGGAAATATTACACCGCCTTTCCGCTCCGTTCATCCACAAAATTTCGAGATATGACTAATATAAATATGAGGAGGGGAAAGTGCCTTGAGCTGCTATCTTGCTGCAAAGAACGGAACTAGCACAGTAGCAGACTATACTATACTTAGTATCGAAGAATGCGCGTGCAAGTATTGCGAAATCCACGGTTGAGCTATGGAAAGCGAAGTGCAGCAAAACAAACACTTTTGCGTTGAAGTAGGCCTATTTTAATGAGATTTACAAATAGAGTTTGAAACAATGGAAACGTCATTGCAATGCATGCTCAAGTACTTAGATTTCTACTATCTGCAACCCGTATTGATTTTTTTAATGAATAAATGAATGTCAATAAGATGTTTGAATATGGAGAGAGCATCCAAGGAATTCGTTTTGAAATAAATCAAATGAATAATTATGTTGTGGAACGGACCGAAGAACGGCATATAAGGATTATTATTTGCGATAAAGGGGTGAGAAGGAAAGGGAGGGAGATTAAATCAAGAATACACAGAAAACTTCCAGGGATCGAATATCGGGATATCCCGGGATATACCTGGATTCCAGGAAAAATAGGCTGCCGTTGGTTGATGTCATACCCAAACTATTTGTTTGACAAAACTTGGGAGGAAACATGGTGGTAAACAGACGATGATGATGGTGTTGGTGATCGGATGGTGGTGATGATGATGACGATGACTATGACGATAATGATGATGACGATGGTGTTGATGTGTTGATGATGATGATGATGATGATAATGATGTTGATGTTGATGTTGATGATGATGATGATGATGATGATGGTGTTGTTGATGATAATGATGATGATGGTGTTGATGTTAATGATGATGATGATGATGATAATGATGATAATATTAATGATGTTGATGATGATTACGATGATGATGTTGCTGATGATGATGATGATGATGATGATGTTAATGATGATGATGTTGATGATGATGATGATGATGATGATGTTAATGATGTTGATGATGATGATGATAATGAAGATGATGTTAATGATGATGCTAATGATGATGATGATGAGGTAAATGATGATGATGTTGATGATGATGTTGATGATGACGATTAGATGATGATGACGATGATGATGATGACGATGTTGTTGATGTGTTGATGTGTTGATGATTTTAATGATGTTGATGATGATGATGATGATGATGTTAATGTTGATGATGATGATGATGATGAGGTAAATGATGATGATGTTGATGATGATGATGTTGATGATGATGATTAGATGATGATGATGTTAATGATGATGATGATGATGATGATGATGATGATGATGATGATGATGATGATGATGTTAATGATGTTGATGATGTTGATGATGATGATTGCGATGATGATGATGTGAATGATGCTGATGATAATAATGGTAATGATGATTTTGAAGATGATGACGAGGAGAGAAACAGAATAGGAGATGCAGAATGAGATGTTTTGGAGTGACTTAAGAGTTACGAAAAGGGAAAAACAAGGTAGGAATGAAAATGAGAGATGAAAATTGATGAATTATGAAAGATATATTGAAAAAAACTTCCCCGAAATTTGTTTTGAACATGAATTTAGAGATAAGACAAAATCCTTTTTCTTCAAATCCCCAAATGTAATTACCTGATACATGCGGCAAAAGATAAAACGAAGTTGGAATTGTTTAATCCAAATCATATACAAATGCAAGAAGGACTGACCAACTTAAAGCCACTTTCCCTTTAGCAATGGTGAGGAATAAGCTTATTTTGATCTGTCCCAGGGCACAACTTCTACTCAGTAGTAATCTTGTTCATGGTGATATGAATCGGCTTCCAGCATGACTCACTTATTGAAAGAATGTCAATGGCGCCATCCACTTTTGACTCTTCCAGGCAGGATTTCTTAGGGCTAAATTGATCAAGTGTCATTCTTCAAATTGGCAACAATTATATTTTTCTTTTATTGCTACATTGTTCTAATAAAATGTAATGGCTCCGGATACAACATTAATGAGTAAGAACTTTTTTCAAAACAGAGAATAAAAATAACTTTGAACCTCTCAAGGTGTTATTAATTTAAGGATTTTAAAGCTTATTTTCCTTTTTATAATATTCCTGGCATCAAACGGTCCTACAACAAAAACTGGACGCAGAGTGTGCAAAATGCTATGCTATTGCCAATCCTGCTCATACACGTGGTAGGCCTATATATTTTTAGGGCTCTGAATTATTGAACCAAGTTATTGAACCAAACCACGAAATGGTGAACGCCTTTCTCGAAAGGGTACCCATGGGTAAATCCGAATAGACTTGGATGGTCGTTAACGTAACGCTTAAGTGATATTTTTCAACAGACCAGTTTTCATTTTATAAAAGGCTACGGTATTCAAATTAAAAGTACACCATCTTTTTTTTCTTCTTCAAGAGTTGCTTTTAGATTTTTTTTTTTTTAATGGGGTTTGAGCGACTTGTCAACAATTGAATCATAATAGAGAGGGTTCTATCCATAACATTTCAGCGTATAGAATGAGGGATTTAACAGCAACTCATCACCACAAGATTCTTAATTTTAGGTAGAAACATGCAGGCCTAGGCCCAAAATCCAAATATCCTTTTTCAGAGCAAAACCCTGAAGAACATATGCATTTTGGTAAACTGCTCTTCAATTTAAACAAAATACAAAAAAACTAGCTATCTATTTATTTTGAGGAGTTGTTATAGAGTATTTTCCTTTAGTGGAAATACATATTTGACATAAAGGTGGACAAAAGAAACGAGTGACAACAAAAAAGAGAAGAATCAAACAAAAAGATGAAATAACACATTCACATTCGAAAGAGGAAGAGTAGGGAGATACAAATATCATCGTATAGCGTTAGAAAAAACAGGTCATAGACCTTCATGTAGTGGCGACACAAAGGTTAATTTCGAGTCAGCATAACACATGTCGCTTTCTCACACAACACGTATTGGCCTACTCCAAAAGCTTGCAATACACTGTGTATTTTTTAAATATCATCAAGTATTACAAGAACCACAGAATGTTTTTCTGGATTAAAACCTGACAACATAATCAACGCAGGCTTTGTTTTCTGTCTTTTCCCCATAAAGAGTCGTGACTACCGTATACAACGCGGTGTTATCGCTACCAGTTAAGAAATTACAGCACTAACATCGACAGGTCTGCCGCTACAGACTATCGGCTCAATGACCTTGCAGTTGAAATTGTATTATGAAGAGGGGTGTGAAAATATGAAATACAAGAGCAAGTGTGTCGAGGTTCGAAAACAAAAAACACGTGTATCAGATGAGCTGGTGTGAGTAACGACATGACTATAAAATTGATATTGATTTTCCCGTTTATAAACCTACCTGCATAGCTTTACTACTTCAGA